>NC_046227.1:2699867-3015652 GCF_009819885.2 Catharus ustulatus | reverse complement strand
ATATTAACTCCTTATTCCTGCAAAGCAGCCTTGTTTCCAGGAAGAAGCCCCCAGACCAAGCAGAGCTTTGGCATACTCTGATATCAGAGCAGATAAGCATGAAAATAAATTTCATTTTAGCCCAAGTCCAAGCTTCCTGCAAATGAATTAGAGGCATGACAAGCTGAAACATTTGGGACAGGATTTGCAGAAGAGCTCATCATTGGGGTTTTTCTTCTTAAGCTCTGCTGGAGCAGATTTAGGAAAGGGAAATTGAACTTTGGATTTTAAAGCCATGGTGCCTCTGTTCAGAAGTGCCCTTGTCCCAGCCAGGCTTTCACCCCACTCCCTTGCTCCCAAGGTCACCTTCAGCCACATCTGGTGCTAGCAAACCTACAGGTGCATGAATCATTTCCCACCACGCCCAGCACTGAGGGCTGGATTTGTGAGGCTCCCACACTCACACCCACCTTGGCACAGTGCTGCTCGCAGGCTTCACACTCCCCCTTCCCAGTGGTTACAAACTCCTGTGATCCCATGGACCTGCAACACTGGATCAAGATTAAAAGTTAGTCAGCAAGCACTTGTGGGCACAAAATGAGCAGTGAAAGGCAGCTGCTGCTGGTAGATCCTGGCACTAACAACCCCAGTTTGGTCTCTCCCTGGCACAGCAGAGCCACCCCCACTCCATTCCTGCTCTTCAATTTAGCCCAGCAATGCACACTTCTTCAGAGAGTGTAACAAAGCCACCAGCTTGGGGTCTGTTGTGCTCACACAGTTATGGGTGGGGCCTGCTTCATCAAAACCCTTCCTCAAAATCCTTATTCTTGGGGTCAGGGCCCAACTCCCAACCTACACAAACCCACTGAATCCCAAAGCTGCAGCAAGTGGCTGATATGGGAGTTTCATTGGGATGTGTTTTAACCCTTCCTTCAGATCATTAGCAATGTTAAACCCAGATCTGATGCCAACAAGAGATGGCTACCAGTGTCCAAATCCTGACATTGCTCATTTATCATTCTTGGTGCTTTCAGCTGGTTTCCAATCTGCCAGCAATGCTCCTGTCCCATCACGTGAGCCTGGACAGCTGACAGATGGACTAATTGGGGATCACACTATTCTGCTAACAAGGTCAAAGCAAGGTCACTGGGAAAAATAGATTTGTCTTTGCAAAGAACATTTGGTATTTCCAAGGCTGGGCACAACTTGTGCTTTCCAAACCAAAGTGTCAGCAAAGCTGCCCAAAAAAGCTCCAATAAAACAGCTTCCAAGAGGCCCAGGAACAGACTGTGAGGATAAGGAAACACAGAGGCAGGATGCGCTGGGGACAACAGCTGTTCTGTATGCAATGAAAATATATTTCCTGAAAGATTAAAATTGTATCAAATTAAAAATTAACTATATTTGCACATCAAAGGAAGTGAAATCCTCAGTCGTGTGGATTTAGCAAAGGTTTTTTTCTATGTTCTGTAATGCAGTGGTTTGACCCAATATGCATAGTAATGCAAAACAGAGGAAAAAACGTATTTTTTATTATATTATGGGATAATAAAACACCTGCTTAAAGGTTTGCTCAGATTTAGCAGCTGAGTTGTGAGCAGTGTTTGTTCCCCCCATAGCTGGAGTGCATTCACACATGATCCTTCCCACATGGACTCTGTAAAACAAGCACAGGGCTCCCAGCCCAGGCACTATCATATTCTTTCTCTACTACCTGGTTGCACATTTCAGTGAAGAATCTACCTGTTGGAACCCTGGAAACTGAGAGTTTTTGGCTTTCTGTGCTAACAAGCACTGACCCCCCAAGAAAACTCAGCTTTCGACCTGAGGCCGTGGAAAAAGCTTCAAAATTGAGCAATAAAGCTAAAATCACATGTGTGCAATTTGATAAAAGTATGTATTATCACATGGTAGAAAACTTAGAATTTAAAGTTTCAAAATATAGTAATACATAAAAAGCAAAATAAAACTTTTAGGGTGAAAGTTTTGTCTGTCTTCTTCATAGGTCTAGTAGTACTTCTGTAATTAAATTAAAAATTCAGCATTGCAAGCCACGGATAATTAGTTATTAAATTAAAAGTAAAAACAATTTAAGTGTCCATCCTTAATTTAACAGTTTGGCCTTAAAATGCCTTGTAGAAAAAAAATACATTGCCATTTTTAGCTTATTAGCTAAAAATACTGTAAAACTCACTGTAATATAAATAAGAATTAATAAACATCTAAATCCAAACTGTCAAACTTTCAATCTCAACTCTAACAAAAAAAAGAAAACTAAAATGCAGTATCTACAGATCATTTCTGTGGGATTTATCCACCAACAGGCTCGGGAGCTGTGGGGCAGGGCAGAAGGAGCCCCACAAGCTCAATGTCTAGAAGCAAACAGCAATCTGAGAGCACAGTCTGAGGACGTGGAGCCACCACACTCCTGCTTAATGGGTTTCTAGGGTGACTATCCATCACCAAGTCACCTGGGTGTTATTACAAAAGCAGCTAATTAAAACCACACCCTGAGATCTAAACGAGCATAGGGAGTGCTGATGAGTAATGACAAGTTACACAAGGCCTGTCAGCCTCCTGGAGCTGGGAACTTGCTTGCTGTAGAGAAAAATATGTGTTGTAATAATCCCTCCCAAGCACCACAGTGATGGAGGAGCACAGACAGGAGCACAGGAGGCCTTGCTTCATTCACAGAAGAGCTGCTTCATTCCTAGCAAAGGAAAGGTGAAAGATCTCTTTTCCCTCTTCAGGTCATAGATAACAGGCAGCTGTCCCAAAAGAGGGTTTGGTTCTCTGACTCCCACGGTGGAGATGGGCAAGGACTCTGCACTCAGCCTGGGAGAGAGTGCTCACCCCTCCTTTCCCTAAGGACTGTAGCACCAGGCACTCTTCCCAGGAGGAATCAGCCTGCTCCTTCAGGAAGTGCAGTGCACAGGAGAAGGGCTCATTCTAAGGCCTGCATTTCCAAACCTGTGTGTGCCTGAGCACAAGGCACGGGGCCTGATCCTTGGAGGCATGGAACAGAGGCAGCTCCTGGAGGGGCTGTAGGATGTGCTGTAAGCTGTACTGTCACCCAGCTGGACCTGCACACTCTGAGTTTGCAGTCCCCCTCTCCCTGCCACCTTACACATCCTCACTGGGGCTTCCATGATCTGCCCTTACCTTGGGAGGTGTCCTGTAAGATGCACGTCCTTGGATGCCCAAGCAGACAGACCCCACTCCAGATTTATTCCTCAGAGAGCTGACTCATGCTGCAGTTCCATTTTTCAAACAGAAATTATATCAGGATGAAATTTTGAATTGATATTGGGACTTTGCTGTCACATGGAACAGACAAAGAGGAGAAATTAAACTCCAGTACTGCTGGATGGGTTTGCACAGCAAGTCCAGCAGCTTCTGGATAGCCACAGATGGTCAATCACACCCAAAGCAAGCCTTGGTGGGGACAGAGTGGTGCAGCATGCAGGATCTCCTCAGCAGGTCAGACAGGTCCTGTTTGTGCTGGTCCTACTCCATGTGCACTGTAAAGCTGAAAGGCAAGTTGTCTACAGCCAGGACCTCTGAATGTCTGGCAAGCCTGGCAGACCCCTCTGATTATTAGCAAGGTTGTTTGGTCACTGTATTTTGGACTCCTCAGCCTAAAGTCCAAGATATCACAAATATCTTGCTGGGATTTTCAGCTTCTGGCCAGAATTCCTCTTACTGCCAACCTGGATGTCTGAAAATCTCCAAAAAGTGGCATTGTTTGTTACTTCTTGACTTCTTTTCCTTGTCCCCCAAAAATTTCTGTCCAAAAAAGCTTCTACATGATAAAGACCCCTTCTAAAATACCCCTCAAACCCATCCCAAAGGATGAGTGTCCTTTTGGATGCCATTACAACTACCACAATCAGAATTGCAGGCATCAGTACCAGTTATAGGAGAGGAGCACAGCACAGACATTGTGCCTGTGTGTGGAGATGAACACCTTTGGGCAGGAAGTTACAAAGGGCCCTTTGTCTACAAAGGGCCTCAAACAGCTTTATTATTTATGGATAGTATAATTATTTAGAGTCCAAAGATCTGCCCATTTTTCTCAGCTTGTTTCAACAAAGATCAAAGGAAGATTCACCAGTGTCTTCCTCTGCATTGCCAGAGGGTAATAATAACAACAGCAATTGGGGCTCTTTGCAGTCAAAATGCTTATAAAAAACCTTTTCTAATTATTTAATAATGAGACACTTGATGATGCACTGGAAGCAACATTCATTGCCTCCAAGAACAGTGAAGTAGCATCAGATGTCTGCTTGAGGAAAAAATGCCATGGAAGAGGGTGCCCTCTGTAGACACTAATCCATGTAAGCCCTGGGAAGGAGCCAACTGATGCCTGTCTTTCCAAACCTAATTCCAAGTCAGCCTGTGATAGATACATACCTGTGTCTCACTAGAAGTGGGTGAGCAAGGCTCAGTTTTGCCATCCTGACAACTGCAAGACAACATTAAGGACTACTGAGGGCAAATGGGATTGTGTATTTATCTGGGATATAACTTCTCCTAGAAGTTAAACCAGAGGATGAATCTGGAGATAACATTCAGCAGCAGGCAGATGATACAGCAAGGCATGAACCTCCTCACCACTTCAGGCTGTTTGACTGGTGTGAAGAGACCTGAAGTGCAAAAGTAACATAACATGTAACAGCAGAAACCAGCAAATAACAGATAATTGTCTCCTTTTGGAAACATTCTTCCTCTCAGCCCATGAACAGCAAACTGGGGACTCCATGATACCTCTTCATTGTAGAATCAACAATATACCTCCTGCATTTACATGAAGCAAATTAGGCACTGATTAATTTGGAACAAGGGTGGGCTAGCAATGGGACTAAATCCTGCAAGCAATTCTGTGCTGCAGGACTATTTTCAGATTGCTTGGGGCACAAAGGCTGCCCAGGAGCTCATCACTTGGAGGCAGGCAGAAGCCTGGGGCCCCATCAGTGTAAAACTCTGCATTCCTATGCCACTGGGATTTCTGGAGTCTCCCCCAGTCCCATATGTTAATGCCTATTGGATACAACTAATATTTTGGGACAGTGAGGTTATCTTCAATTCCATGGGAAAGTTGATGAAAACCATCATTTAAAACGTGCTTATCAAGCACTGGTTAAACAATGGGCTTGGGAAGGGAGAGAGAGTTTGGGAAAAAAGCTCTCCTGCATGTAAGAACATGGAATAACTCCCATACATACACACAGCTACACACTGTGGTGTGAGAGCACAGGGAGTTTCAGCATTAGCTTGCCTTGAGTCTTGAAGAGTGCCTATATTTGCTTTGGTTCTTAAAGGGACACAGAGCTGTGGCTGCAATGTTTGGAGTTCACTAGGAGCTGAGCTGTAATGGTGTGTCATCTCCATGGACATATTTCCACATTTCCTCAGTTTTCCTTGGAGTATGAGCAGGGCAAACTCAAATCTGCCTGCAAAATGCCTGGAAGAAACCATCTTAAAATTTATAGGCCTTACAAAACCCAAGGTTTAAATAACCCATTTCTACAGTCATTTATACACACGCTTAACTCCACTGACAATTGCAAAGTGGAACAGCTCCCCACAAATGGGAAGAAAAGCCTGTGGAAAAAATCCCTGCAGGACTGGGACACCAGGCAGTGGGAGCCAGAGGCCTCTCCTGGATGGCAGGGAGGCTCTTGGCACGCTGTGGGTGCAATGCAAAGCACCACCAAAGTCAAACCTTAATATAAACATTGGTTAGAACTATTTCATTATTCAGGTCTCAGGAAAGCTGGGGAGTCAAACCGCTCCTTTGTTAGAGGAGAAAATGTGAAAACCTCACACTGCCTTTTTCCTGGACTGGATGTTATGAACTCCCAGACAAGACACTGTATTATACATTGGCTTTGAGACTTTTTTTTCCTTCAGTTTCCAGAATCACAGAATCATAGAATGACCTGGGTTGGAAGGGATCTTAAAGATGATCTCATTGTAAGTCCCTGCCAAGGCAAGGGACCACTTCCCTGCTTCCCCTAGATCAGGTATTCAGAGGATGCACAACAAGCTTCTCTTGCAGTTATTTTTTTTTAGCAAAGGCAACAATCAACAGCTCTAAACCCAATTCCAGTGGCAGCTCTGTTCAAGTTTCAAAAAGCTCTCATGTTCTGTGTGTCAGTGGGTGTGCACATTTTCCTTTAGTATGGCTACAACACTGCTTTTGCAGGGCTACATTTAATTTTTTCCTTTTTAATCTCCAAGGCAGTTATCTCTGACAGTGAGGGTGTCACAGGACAACATCTCTTGCAGGGATTGCACAAATAAGCCTCCAACCTCTTGCCTTAACAAGCTACGCGACCCAGTGATGTTCAGCGCGGCACTCCTTGTGTTTTATTGCTGGCTCCAAAGATTTGTTTTGAGCCTCTTTCAGTGCCAAAGGTCTTTATTGCTAAACAGCCCTTGCTGTTGAGAAATATGTGAATTTAATGTGCTCATACTGGAATGCCTGCTTGGAAGGTCGTGGAAATTCAACTTAAAACTGCAATCATCTCTTTCTTCTGCTCTTTTTCATTCTGTCCCTGAGTTTTCCCTTTGCTGTTTGTAAACCACTTCCTGAGCTGGCTCCCTGTCGCAGTTCTTAACGAAGCAGGCAGTCACCTCAGTGCTGCTCAGGCACATGAAAGGGATGATCTGGAGGAGGAAGGGGCAGTGGCAATAAAAGCAGCATCCTGCTTGTGCTGCTCTGACAAGATGTGAACGAGTTCCATTCATCCCGGCCATTTTATTAATAATCAAAATCCATCCACAGAAGAAAGCCGTGCTAGCAACACTTTCCTTGGCTGTTTGGCAAGATGCCTGTGGGGAGAACATGGAAGAATCTTAAGGAGATGAGCACCAAAGCCTATCCTGGACTATTTCATAGCTGGAAGAGGTCAAGGAAGGCTTCTGGAGGGCTGGTCTTTGGAGAGGAAATAGAAATCAGGCTTTTGAACACTCTGCATCAAAGCTCTCTTGCCTGTGCCACTGTTGCCTCTGTACCTAGGAAACAAAAAGCTTCCATGACAGCTACCAGAACTTACATGAGTGGAGCTCTCCTACTGTACTGATAGAGAAGTTCTAAGTATGAAAATGTGCCTGGGAGTTTTTAAACAAGTCTGGCACCTTTCACATTGTTTTTCAGCAAGCACTCTCCACTTCCAGCAGGAGCTCTGACAGTTTACTGGGAGCAAATCCTGCACTGTAGTCTGAAAGTATGTTTGCAGTTTTATGCTCTCAGGTATTTCAGTTTTCTCCCTGATGTTTGTGGTGCTGGGATCTGGGATATAAATGAGAATACTTCTTTACTTGAAGCAAAAGATTAATTTGCAGCTCTCACAAGTGAAAAGAAAAGCTGAAAACCATGGACTCTAAAAAGCCATGATAATCAGAAAGGCCATCACAATTGAGCAGTTTGGGGTAGTGACTCTTTAATTGTGGGTTGTCCCTCTGATTGTTGCACATGAGAAATCTGATTCTAAGAGTTATGGTCCCATGGTCAGTGAAGAGAAGCACACAAATTAGTTAAGATATCCAGTTAATTCTCTGAATCTGATCACCAAATATTGCATAAACTGCTCTCAAACAAGTTACAGATTCAGCATTTGGCAGCCTCTGAGAAACCTATTGTCTAATGGGCTGTTCAGGGTGACCCCAAATAGACAAAACTAATCTAATAAGGTGTTCATTATGTATCATTTACAGCTTGTGCAAGTGTCAGCCCAGAACTCAGAACCACACCTGACCTTTTAATAGACACGTTTATCTAACCACCACTTTCTAGCAGGCTGTGCTGTAAAGCAGCTTAGCTTCTCTCCTGGTGACTGATGGAAATATCCCTCCTCCCCTCCAGCTCTGAGCATCCTGCTCCATTAATGCTCCACAGCTCTTATCACACCTCCTCACTGCTGCTGCTGTGATGAAGGGCAGGAGGTGCATTGTGTCTGCTGGGCCCTCTCTGAACATCTCTATTGCAGGTACAGGCCATTAGAAAGGGAACACAAAAAGCACCAAGCACAGAAGCAGTGGGGAGGTGAGAGGAGGTGGTGTCTCTGGCAGGTCAGGGGTGCTGGGATGGCCCATGCACGTCAAAGCCCAGGGATCAACATGAGACCTGTGCCAGGGTCAGGGCCCTGACTCACAGGCACTGACGCAAACCACAGCTGGTAAAATGTCACTGCCTGTTCTGCCCCTGCAGCCCAGGTGACACCCAGCAGGGAACAGCAGCACCCCTGTGCCAGCACTGCAGCACAGCCCTAGCACACAGACAGCAGCCAGCCTGAAATCAGGAGCTGGGAACACGGGGATGTGTCACCCTTGGGGGAAGCTTTGTCAGCAGCTGGGACTCCTCAGCCCAGGCTGGGGGGCCATCACAGTGCAGTGAGTTCAAGATGCTTCAACACCATTAGAACTGATCTCAACAGCAAAAGGGGTTTGCAGATGGACAAGTGGCACACCAGTTTCCTGGGAAAGAAATCATCCCACTGCCTGCAACACTGACTCCTGAGCCAGGGCAGCAAAGCATGAAGTCAGGATCTCAGTTTGCAAATACCCAGCAGCTCCAAAAATCTCAGGGCCTGTTCACAGCTGCTGCACATGGTTTAAGAAGTTCCTCTTTTAAGGCTTTGAGGGGGTGCTCAAGGTATCTTCCCCGCTGTGGAGGAAGACAGAACTCACCAATCTGGTGAGACCCCAGCTGCAGAGCTGCTTCCAGCCCTGGGGGCCCAGCACAGGAAAGAGCTGGAGATGTTAGAGCCAGTCCTGAGGAAGCACCAGGATGGTCAGAGGGATGGAGCAGCTCTGCTGTGGGGAAAGCTGGGAGAACTGGGATTGCTCAGCCTGATTTCAGCCTTCCAATGGCTGAAGGAGCTGACAACAGAAATGAAGAGACTATTTACAAGGGCCTGGAGTGACTGGACAAGGGGGAACAGCTTCCCACTGACAGAGAGCAGGTTTAGATCAGATGTTAGGAACAAATTCTTACCTGTGAGGGTGGGGAGGCCCTGACACAGGGTGCCCAGAGAAGCTGTGGCTGCCCCATCCCTGGAAGTGTCCAAGGCCAGGTTGACTGGGGCTTGGAGCAGCCTGGGATAGTGGAAGGTGTCTCTGCCCATGGCAAAGGGTGCAACTGGATGATCCTTATGGTCCCTTCCAACTCCAAACATTCCATGGTTCTACCTCAAACCCAGGGCAAAACTAGAGCCATTCATCTGAAGTGATGCTATGAGGTGCTCCCACTGCCTGTTTTGAACTCCATGGTCTCCTGCATCACCTTTCCAGGGCTCTCCCTGGCCCTGTCTGCCTGCCTTTACCTTGGCTGCTCTGAGAGGTGACAGTCAACTCAGTCCTAAGTGTGCTAACCAAGAGAGACACAGCATCATAACCAGCTCTATCTCTGGCACATTAGAGACCAGCCCACATAGGCTGGGGATGTTTATTATGGAAGGTCTTTTCCTTTGGGGTACAGTTTCCTCTCCCTTGAATCAATGATCGTTTGTTACATTAATTCAGAGACAGAAATCAGCTACGCTGCATTCATGCTCTCTAATTGTCCAGCCGGAAAAATCGATGCTTTTATTGAATTAGCCAGTTGCCACAGCAAGTTTTCTTTGATTTCTATGGTTCCCAGGGATCAATAGGAGTCTGTCATTGCCTCTAAGTGGAGCAAAGTCAGAGCCCAAGTCACGTGGCGGGATGACAACATAAATCTTCCCGCAGAGTTCTGTGCACCAGGCGGATACAGGGCTGCTCGGCAATTTGCAGAAAAAACACCTCCAACGATTTCCTCCCCTGCCTCAGCCACTGCTCCCAGCTCCTAACTCCACCCCTGTTTATCAGTTCTCATCTCTCAGACTTCCTATCCTCTCTTTTCCTGCGTCCTTATCGGGTTATTCTGTGCCGTAGGCAGCACCTCCTGCTGCTGTCCCCGTATTGTCTTAGGTGCAGGTGTCTGTGCCAGAAACATCTTTCCCTGACAAACCCAAGGACTCCCCAGGACTCCCTTCCCTGTGCTGTTGGCAGTAAGTCATCTTTAATCCATCTGCTGGTCCAAAATACTTCTTTTGGTTTGGGTTGTGTTGGGTTTTTTTTTGTTTTCTTTTTTTTACAGAAAGGTAATTTCGTTGCTCTTTTCCAGCCTTCCCATAAAAATGGCCATTTTTTATCAGCACAGCTGGCTGGGAAAAATGACTCATACATAAATTACCTCTTTTACTGCCTTCCTTCCCTTTGTCAGCCCTTCTGCTGTCAGCTACATGGGACAGGACCATTATTCTTCAGTGTTTAGCAAACACTCTACACATAATGGGCGATACTGTAAACAAATGAAAATCAGACCTGAAATCAAATGCAGGCTGACTGACAGGACTTTTGTGAAGCCCTCTGAGCTTTGCAGGGGTTTAATCAGCTGTGCTGCACTGTTACAGGGCTCTGCCAATGGCTCTGCCTTCCTGCCATGCTTAGGCAGGATCCCAGGGGGATGGCCAGGAAATCAGGTCTTTAACTCCGCTACCCGTGGCACAGTCAGGTTGATTAAGAACGATCGGTGCCTTCCAGGCTGAGAAGAACCCTGTGACTTGTGACTGGCATGAAATGATGGATAGCCCAGCACTTATTGCCTAATCAGAATTTCTTCCAGGGAAACTGGGGAAAGTGATAGAAATTAATGCTAAGGAATGGCAGGCTGTGAGAGATGTCAAAACTGATGGGGGAAACTTCCCAAGACAAGTTGGCCCCTTTTTAGTGAGGGCAGAAGCTCATAAAAACCCTGTGCAAATAAATTTCGGTCATGCTGTAGAAAAGAGAACACAGGGAAAAGCAAGGATTGTAAAAGATGACTAAGTGCAAATCTGAACATGAGTGAAAATCAGGGGGGAACAGAAAAGCAAGTTCAGAGGGCTGCAGTATTTCAGTTCCCAAGAAATGAGCAGCAAAACTGCTGCATGGCATGACACAGCTCAAAGTGGGGCATCACACCACTATGAATAGTATTACATGGAATTATTTGTAGGAGAAACAGCAATGCTTTCACAGGACCAACAGTGGGAAGCTTGTGAATATACATGTGTTGGGAGTGGGTATTGTTTGTGTGCTATTGCCTACCCCAAACATTCATAACTTTCAAGTTAGGCTCAGGAAACTGCAAAAGTTGTTTGAAAATTGATGGGTTTATAAAAACACTCCATACATTCTAAATGTTTCTCTCCTAGTTTTCAACCTTCATGGTTTATTTCTGTTGTGCAAGGGTAGAGTCTGTGAAGAAAAGAGCCACCGTCTTTCCAGATGGGATGATGCTGATAACCCAGGAAAATGCAGAACAGTGGGTCAGCAAAGGGAGGTTTTGGCAGGCAAATGTCAAACCTGAACAAAAATACAGGATGTGAAGAATTAACCATCGTTTCCCCAAACCATTAGACCCAAATCTCTAACATTAAACTCTTTCACATTATTCAATCATGTTCTTAATTCCTACTCCTGGTTGTGCTCCTTGCCATGGTTTATGGCATCAGTGGAATTTGATGCTGCCTAACACTGGGATTTCAGTCCCTTGCAGTGGTTAATCTAGAAAAGAATTTCCCATATTCTATTTGAAGGATTTTTATCTGACCCACTGGATTAAGCTGCCTCTTGCCTGGAGAAATAGCTCTCCTCCCCATGTGTTTGTTATGATGCTGACGTGTGCTCGTGAGATGAGTTAAAAAGAGTCTGTTCCCAGGTCTGACAAGGTGTGTATTTATGTGGAAAACAGTGTAAATAAAACCAACCAACCAAAAAGTCCTACTTTCCAGCTCTCCAGAAATGTTGCCTACTGTCAGCAGAATTTTATGTTTTGGGAATTCTGTCCCCAGCATGTTTGCTTCTTTTCATTTAGGCAATAAAACACAGCAATACAAACTGAAGTGTGACCCTGTCCTTATTTGTCACCCAAGTCTTAACAGAGAATGAGATGAGGTCATAATTACGTGATTGATGATAGTATCATTAATTAAAAAGCAGGGCTGGAGAAGACATTAGTTAGGCAAATTGAAGAGAGTCAATTGGAAGTCTGGAGCTGTGTTTTGCAGGAAGTCCCATTAAATTCCCTCTGGCTCTGCTGCCTTGGCCTGAGTCTCAGGCTCAGTTTTTACCACCAACCTCCTACCAGGCTGAAATTGTCACCCCCATGTGCCTGCTAATTTAACTCAGGAAAACAGCTCCACGCAATTAAAGCTCCAGTGGCTCCAGAGCCACTGAGCACAGATGGGCACAGGGACACAGTTTCCACACCTGAAATGCATGGAGGAGGAAAAGGTGGAGGAAAAGGTGGAGGAAAGCTGCACCAAGCAGAGCCAACGCTGATCCTGCCCTCGCCCCAAGAGAGCCAGGACTCATCAGGACATGAGGCATGAGCAGCACCACTGCAGCTCCAGGTTAATTAGTACCTGCCTCAGCTCTGCCTAATGAGGGGTGGTGTTTGCCATCCCCATCTTGAAGGCTGCCTGCTGCTTCCAGGTGGATTTGCCACATGAACACGGGCGCTCTGTGCCCAGGACTGATGGAACTCAGTCCTGCCCAGGGCTTTTCACCAAGAGATTTCAACTGAGAGCAGGTTTTTCATGCAGGGAAACACCAACACCCCACACTGAATTTGCACAGGCTTATCATAACCTTGCATTTCCCAATTCCCAAAGAGCTGTACTAAGGTGGCTCAAAATATTAATGGAACCCGGTTAATGGAACAGAAGCTACATAATTAAATCCTACTTTCCTGAAAAGTAGTATCTGGAAAATGGCAGTGTTTATTCTAGGACCTGGAAATGGTCACTTTAAGGCATCCTGAACAACTTCAAATACTTGGTTTTGATTGAGGTGAAAAATTAAAAGGCTTGATTTAATGTTTTCTGGGGGGAAAACCCCCTTCTTTTTCTAGCCATAAAATATCAGGAAGATGATTTTGAAAAGACAGAATTTGTCCTGTTGTGACTTGAGACTCTTAGCAAGGAAGGTCAGAACAGAAAGGAGCCACAACTGATTTTGAATGCAGGGCATACAAGATAAGAGAATTTCCAGAAAGCACAAGAAACTCCTGGAAAATCCAAAGCCATTGGGTTTTGAATACAGAGAAGAGACAACATTTATTTCCAATTATTTGCCCCCACAATTCTTCATTAAAATGCCATCTGTGTTTCTAAGGTCAAAATGCAGTTACTTGGGAGGGGGGGAAAAAGGGAAGGAACAAAATTACTCTTACTGAAAAAAAGTCACTCTTTTAATCTGCTATTAAAATTAGACTGTGTAAAATCAGCAAAATCTGAAAATGGATGTTTTGCTGCAACTAACCCCATCTGCCAGCTAGAGACTGCTCCAAGCCTTGCTGGCTGTGGCACTGCCTGCTGAGTGATGCTGGCCATGCCTCTTCCCACCACTCTGTCTCTCTTCCCATCCTCCTATTTAGCCATGATTTCTATTCAGCTCACAGGGTCTTGCGGCAAGCCCTGTTTTTATCCTGGATCCCGGCTCTCCCGAGTCTGGATCTCAGTTAGCTCTAATGGAACAGATAAATAACCACCTATGGCTGTCTTTCCAGGAGTGCCACCTTTGGCAAGCTGCTGTATTTTCAGGCATTGCAGGAAAATGGCAGCTCTGCCTGTGTTTGCTGTCAGTGTGCTGTGTGCCTGACAGTGCTCCCGTGGTCCCCCAGGCTCGCAGCATTCCCTTCCCTCTAAGCCAGCTCCTGATGTCAGACAGAAGGATGAGTCCCATGCAGTGATGGGGGTTGTGCCTAAACCCTCCAGAGCCAACATGGGCTTGTCTCCCACTCAAGGAAATCACTGTTTCCTCCCTGCCTGGAGTCTCTCTCTTCTCCAGAAAACGTGTCAAGGGTTTTGTGAACCAGGGATGACTGGGGCTGGATTGCTATGCAAAATCACTCAGTTCCTTCCTAAGCTGCTGCAGGCTCTCTCACCAGGCTTCACCGATTTCCAGATGCTGCTCAACTACCAGAGCCATGACTCTCTTTGCATTTTGTACTAAGGAAAGCTCCTCATTTAGGATTTTTGCTTTGCTTTTCACCTTGCTTTGCTTTTTGTTGTAGATCTAGAAGAGATGGTGCCTGGTGGACAGTAAAACTATGTCACCTATCGCTCCAGGCTCTCGCCGGGACACAGAACACCCCGCCCATTTCATCATCTCCCAGATCCTGTTGGAGCAAATTCCAGCTATCTGGGGAACCACAATGAATTAACATGCAAATTGAAACCTAAGCCAAGATTCATGTCACTGTCATCTTTATGTATTAGACCGTAGATCATGAAAGGATTATGCTCCAGCTGGCTAATTAAGTAAACATGAAGCAAACGAGGGTAGCAGACAGGGGTCTGGGTGGAGGCAGGAAATTTCCCCTGTGAAGATGGGCAGGTTTGTTAGGGGTAGTTTCAAAATGCACAAATGACAACAACAGACCAACAATGGGACTTCGAGGTGTCCAAGTACTGCACAGATACCCACTTCCTCTGCCTCAGAGAGCAGCAAACACAGGGGCTGTGAGATGAGACAGGGATGGAGGACAAAGCTTCTCTCTGCCCTCTGTGAGGCCAGGGTCTTCCAACAGGTTTTGCCAGCACGGGTCCCAGCCCAGACCTCAGTGCTCTAAGGCAGCTTCAGCTGGCTTTGCTCCACACTCATCCAGGGAAGCTGTACTCCAAACATGGGGAACTTAGCCAGAATCCCTGCTGAAAAACCAAAGTGCCGTTCCTTACAGAGGCATCTTTGATGGTTCCAGCCTGATGCCAGCACAAAACCAGCTCCGTTTTAACTGTCCTAGCGCGCTCTAGTGGGAGCCGCTTCCCTGCGCATTTGGCAGCATCCCGGCAGCATCCCGGCAGGACAGCTCTCCCGGCAGCAGCCCTCCACTCAGCGATACAACACCGGCGTCCAAAGAGCTGGGGGCAAAGGGAGACACCGATGAATCTGGGATTTCAATTTCGGAGACACCAATGAATCTGGGATTTCAATTTCGGAGACACCAATGAATTTGGGATTTCAATTTCCCAGAGAAGCTGTGGCTGCCCCTGGATCCCTGGAAGTGTTCAAGACCAGGATGGGGCTTGTAACAAGCTGGGATAATGGAAGGTGTCCCTGGGATGGGATGAGCTTTGAGGTCCCTTCCAAACCATTTTGGGATCCCATGGTGCTGTGAAAAGGTAAAGCAGCCTCTTATTTGTGGATAAAGTTATTTTTTCACACCTACACCAAAAATACCCAACCTAAATATTTCTTCCTCTTTTCTTTTCTCTGGGAATTCTTCCTTTCACACAAATAGCCTGACAAGGCAAGGAACCTCAAAGTGGATGGAATTTTTATTTTTACTGCAAGCCCCATATTTGCAATTGCAAACACCTCTTCAGCCACAGCCTACATGTGGGGTTCAGGTCATAGAGTAGGCACTGAGTCACCAACAAGAGAAACTATTTCTTACTTTTTTGGTAATATTTTTCCTTCTATGCTTGGATAGGAACCAGCCTCTGGGAGGAAAGGAATGGGAGCATTCAGAAAATAAATTGTCCTTCAGTTTATGCACCTTTGGGTCTCATTCATAATCCAGAGCATTAGGAGAATAACTCAGGCTGAAATCTGCAATATTTATTCTATTACAAGGAAATTGGTTCTTTTGCAGGAAAAGCATGAGACATTGATATCACAGGTTTGGGAAAACCCACCACTGGTGTTGGTGAGTGAAGAGGGGATGTAACCTTCACACCCCAGGACAGATTGAACGTGCAGGGCTCTTTGGTGTCTCTGAACTCCAGCTAAAGGCTCAGTGTCACTTCAGCAGCTCCATGGGACCCTGAGCAGGGATTTACAGTGACAGCTGACAGCTGGCACGCCACGGATGTGATTTAACTGGGACCTCCGAGGAATACAGTAAAACAAAAGCTGCTCCAAGCTGATAAGGGCTGAAAAAACCCCTCAAAATGCATCAGGGCTCCTGAGCCTCTCTGTTATTGTGGAACACTCCTGGCCTGTTCATCAGCTCAGTGCTGAAGCTGTCCCAGAGTTAACTCATAGCGAGTGGCACAGGCAGTGTGATGCAGCTCTTGAACAAGGTTCAACAGAACAACACTTAGCAGCTTTTTTTTCTCCTGGAATACACCAAGAAGATTTTACCCTGAAGTTTTCATGAACCCTGAGAGCAAAAGGCAGACAAACCAGAAGCATGTATACATATAGCAGTAACCCTTGAGAAGCAGCCTGGATTCAATTCCACTGTCACCTTTGGTGTTGTGCAGCATCTGAGACAGGCACTTGAAGCCTCCAGGAGACCTTTGCAGTAAGCAATCCCATAATACTGAGTAAGGGGCATAGATTAGTGCTTGCAAGACTCTGGTCTTTGGGAGACTGGAGAAACTGAGGCCCAGTGCCTGGCAAACAGCATCCTCAAGGGAGATAGCAGATATCAGAACAATATTGCTTAAATAACTTAAATAACTGCCAGGGAAGAAAACAGGAGTTTGAGCAGGACTGAGATGTACATCATGCTGAATGCCACAATCTTTGCTTGAGGGCAACACAGAGCATGGCAGAGGCAAGAGGTTGTTGAGGAAAGGCATGGGGAGAGATGTAAATGGAAGCAGGGCCTGGTTAAGGAAGATAAGCTTGCTATGATGGGGAATTTCAAAGCTGAGGACTGTGTTCACACAGGCAGAGTTGCCCACAGTGACCTCTTCCCAAAGCAGCCTTGTGATGATGAGACACCTTTCCTGGGGTCAGACAGACCTGGATCAGAGCACTGGTGTAATGCTCACCACTTGTGACCTTCCTCTCTGAAGCCCCACACAAGGCCAGCCACAGACATCCTACTTTTTGTCTGGTTCTTCCTCCCCACCCTCTGCTAGCCCACAGGCAGCTGAAGGTAGTTGGAGAATCCTACCTTGTTTGCTTCCTACCCTAACAAATTAATCAGCAGCCAAACTGACTTGTTTTTCTACACTCTTGTTGGTCTGCTGTATGAAAAAAACCCAACAGTGGAAAACAGACTCACAACAGAGTCTCAGAGCCAAGCTGAAAAGCACTGCTTGCTCCCTACAGCCTAAAGAGAAGGGAATCTAGGGTATTGTCCAAACACCAGCAACACCATCTCTTTTGTGTGCCTCTATTCAGCTTCTTCCTCTTTTTGCTTCTCCTTATTAACACAGCAGAGCACAGTGCTTATTAAGCCTGATTTTTCTTTCTTGGATGTAGGCCCTAGTGTGATTTAGAAATAACCTTAATGTGGTATTTGTAATTCTAGCATTTACCTCTTCCCATTATTTTCAATATGATGTTACTGCATTCTTGGCTCAGGACAAGCTTCTGTAACACTTTAAAACACCAGGAAAAAGCTCCAGTGAGACCTCATTCCTATTGAATAAATGATGGGACATGAGCTGAGCACAGGATATTTGAATATCCTTTAAACATCACCAAAACCAATTAAAATTAAGCTCTATAAAGCAAAACTAAATCTCTGGGGGGACAGACTGCCTGATTTCTCTGCAAATCCATCCCCAAATCAGGACATATCAATCACATCCAAATCCAGACACTCCTCTAGCACACAGCCAGAACATTCCTTCTCGGATGCAGAATCACAGAATGGTTTGGGCTGGAAAGGACCTTAAAGATCATCCAGTTCCAATCCCCTGCCATGGGCAGGGAAACCCCCCCATCCCAGGCTGCTCCAAGCCTCATCCAACCTGGCCTTGGACACTTCCAGGAATCCAGGGACAGCCACAGCTTCTCTGGGCAACCTGAGCCAGGGCACCACTGCCCTCACAGGGAAGAATTTTTTCCCCACTATCCAATCTAACCATGCTCTCTACCAGTCTGACCCCATCTCCCATTGTCCAGTCACCCCAGGCCCTTGTAAAGAGTCTCTCCCCCTCTCTCTTGCCAGCTCCTTCAGGCACTGGAAGGCCACAATTAGGTCACCCCAAAGCCTTCTCCAGGGTGAACAATCCCAATTCTCATCCTTCCCTCACAGCAGAGGTGCTCCATCCCTCTGATCATGTTGGTGACCTCCTTTGAACTGGCTCCAACAGCTCCATGTCCTTCCTGTCCTGGGGCAGGGTTTAAGCCCAAACCACCCCCTGGCACTCCTGTGCAAACAGAAACCTCACCTCAGGTGCCAAGGGACAACGAACTGCTGGACAGGCAACAGAGCCAATTATTGACTCTGATAATGTCCCTCCCCTGTTTGTCTGAAGGCAGCAGCATCTCTGTCCTTGTGCACAGGCTGACAGGAATACACAGTATTCCACCCTGCTGGAACAGTTTCTCTCTGATGTTGGATAAAAATGCAGTGCTCTGTCAAATTGTTCATTTGCTCATACATTAATCATCACCAAAACCCACCTCAGCCGTACTCCTCGCACAACTTTTATTCTCTCCAAGGTGTGTATTTTCATAATGATAGTGCTCATGCACCACTTAACAGTATATTTTCATTTGGCCCCAGCCACCCTCCTGAGCAGTAATTTATTACTGCTTGTCACTAGCTGCTACTGAGAGTAATACACACTCTGGGTTTATTCAGTGTGTTTGGTATTTCTGGCTTGACTCTTCCTCACACAGACAATACTGCCCAAGCCCAGAGACTCACAAATCAAAGCAGCCAAGTGTCTGGGCCTTCCAGCTGCACTTGCACTTCCCACCTTTTTGCCTGTAAGAGCTAGAAACTTCCATTTATTCCTTTTTTAATGGGAGTGGAGAGCCTAACGCAGTCTGAGTGCTCTGGGAGCTGCAGGTGTACCATGACCACCTGTGTGGCCGATGAAAACGTGACAGAAGCGGGCAGGGATGCTGCCTGCCTGTGCTGGCATTATTGCTGGTTCAGTATTAGCAGCTGGGGCCAGGCCTTGTGCTGCAAATTAACTGCAGGGCACTCTGCTCACACAGCAGGGCTGTCCCAGTGCTGCAGCTGAGCCTTTAACCAGTTAAAGCAAACATGTCCAAGTGGTTTCTTTGCCATGTTATCGAGTGCTACCTGTGAAACACAGGCCAGCAGGAAAACAAGCAAAGCTCTTTTGCAAGGGGTATCAGGGAATCTGGAGGCTCACAGAGGTAAATAAGCTCTCCCTGAGAGCTCCCATTAATTAAAACATAAATAAAGCACCATTTTACTGTTTGCAAATGTATTTTTACCTCAGACTTGGTAAATTAGTGTTTTGCCTGTGCCCGTGTGGAAGCTCTGCGAGAGGAGTTTTCCAGAGATGAAAATCCCGTGAGTACTCCTGGAAAAAAAGGAATGCTCCTTACTGCACCACCTTGCACTGCCATGAGCTACTGCCCTATCCGCACCTCAATTTTCACCTGTGTGGTAAGCTGGGTTCCCCACCACCGACAATCCTGTATCTGTGTGGGCACATGCCAACTCCCATCTGTGTGTGTCTGTGTGTTTGCTGCACCCGTGCCGTGCCCACACACGCACCGAGCACATGTGCAGCGGGAGCAGCCGCTCGCACACACATCCCCACCCTTCAGGGCATCCTCATCCTCCAGGGCACCCCGAGGCCACGAGTGTGCCCCACACTCCACGTGCCCGCCCCGCTGCATTCCCCGCCCCGCCCGGGCCGCCCCCTCCGGCTCCCGCCCCCGTGCGCCCAAATCCCGCCGGCCGCCGCCGCTCGTCCTTTCCGTGCCTCCGCGCCCTCCTGCACCCACCGACGGCGCCATGGCCGCGCGGCAGCAGCTCGGTAACCGGGGCGGGCGGTGGCCGCGGGGAGGGTGTCCCTGAGGGGCTGGGGGGGCCTGCCCCGCAATGGCGGCCGGTTCGCCTCGGCGGGGCGGCCCCG
The DNA here is from genome assembly GCF_009819885.2 of Catharus ustulatus. Lineage (NCBI taxonomy): Eukaryota > Metazoa > Chordata > Aves > Passeriformes > Turdidae > Catharus > Catharus ustulatus. The sequence goes on along the minus strand of NC_046227.1, from coordinate 2,995,847 downwards.
GAAGGCGCCTCAGCGCTGGTTCCCGCGCGGGGGGCCGCGGAAGGGCCGGCGCTCTCGGTGTGCCCCGGGCCCCTGGCCCTCGTTCCCGGGGAGGCCATCGGGCCCTGAGGCCGTGCCCTGCGCCTGAGGGTTCTTCTCCCGAGCAGAACCGCGAGGCTGCGGTGCTCCCCTTCCCCGCGCCACATACACTCCTAAACTACGCAGCTTATCAAAGCTTCGCTCGCTTAATCGCGTGGTTTTCTCTGTCCTGCTGTTCAAACCCACACACTCGTGCTCTTCCCTGCCAGCTTTACTCAGCGTCTCTGACAAGACCAACCTGGTGGAATTCGCGAAGAGCCTGAATGCGCTTGGCCTGGGTTTAATTGCCTCCGGAGGAACAGCCAAGTCCCTGAGGGATGCTGGCTTGCCTGTCAGGTACACGCACTCCCCTGTACATCACCACCAAAAATGCTCTTTTGGGCCCCGAGGTTACTTAAATTATTTTCTCTGTGAACAAAAGTGAGTGAAACCTGGTCTGGAAGCACCTTAAAAAAAAAAAAAAACAAACTGCCCCAAAGCAAACTTCAGAACCTTTTTGTCCAGGGGCCTGAGGGAGGCTGAGGAGCTTTTTGTTTGGATTCCTTGTCTGCCTTGAGCCAGCTTTATTTCCATGGGGCAATCTGTTACCTTGATGTTCATAATCTGCCCCGAGTGCTCCTCACAGCCAGGTGAAAGCTGATCTTTGCCTGGTCTGGACAGCACTGATGTGTCAGGAACATGCTGAAGCTCGCTGGTGTTCATTGGTCACAAATAATTTTCCCAGCACAATCACTTAATACAGATGGAACCTTTAAGTGTTGGAAAAAGGTCACGTACAGTCACTGGTCATGATTCTGGGAAAATTTTTTCTGGTTTCTTCAATGTTGTGATTTTTAAAAACAGCTTTGGCCAAATAAAAATATGTTTCAGTGTAGTGATGAAAAAAGAAAATGTCAATTGCTTGGCAGGGCAGGTGGCTGTGACTCTGTTTTTGCTCCCTCTGAATGCAGTGTTTGGCCCCTGGGACCCATCAGCACGAATCTGCATCACCCCCAGATGTTAGCCAGCACTTGGTTGTGTCTCTCCAACTTGTTTCCTTGGCTGTGCTGTCAGTGAAGCCTGAAGCAAAGGATGCTCAGATATCCCCTCCCCTCATTATTGTTATTACTACCCTAAACAGTCACAAGGAGTGGTGAAGCTAAGCTGGGAGGAAAAGCACCTCGTCTTGGCCTTCCATTCTCTCTATAAACCATTTTGGCTTGGGGTTTGCTGATTTTGGTTATTCCAGTGTATGCAAGAAATAACTATACTGCTTAGTAGGGAGTGACACATGAACTCTGTTTCCATTAATGGGAAAAGCAGTTGTTGCCCCTGTGGCATAGTGGGGTTTTGTAGTGGAATCTGCACTTTTTTTGGTTTGGGTCATCCAGCCTCTAGGTAAAGTCAGTGTGGCACATCTGTTACTGTGCTGTTTTCTTCTTGGCCAGAGATGTTTCAGACCTGACTGGCTTCCCCGAGATGCTGGGTGGGCGTGTGAAAACCCTTCATCCTGCAGTCCATGCTGGTATGTTCCTAATCCATCTTTCAGCCTAAAAGAGGGCAGGGAGGGTGGGAGGAAGGAGTTGACAGATGCCTTTTTAAAGGGTTGTCTGGAAGAACCGAGTAATGAGAGCAGATTTGCTCCAGGAGAGGAGAGGTGAAAAGCCACGGGGTGCAGAAGTGCAGGGTGGCTGAATGACCTCCTTGTTGCTGTGCTGGTGTCTCTGCAGTTAGCAGAACTCTCTCCCCGGGGCTGGAAGTAACAGAGCTGCTCTGTAAATGCCTCTGCAGAGTCAGCTGCAGACAGGCTTGGCCAGGGAGCTCCACGGAGTTTAACCTGTGGGTGTAGCACATGTAACAACAACAGTGTAGCTGTAGGGGTGATTTCTGCATGCTCTGATATTCTCTGACTCCTCTTCAGCAGGGAGGGTCTCTGATAACTGGGCTGCTGCTCATTAATCCATCTGCTCTTTCATCTCCTGTCACTGTGCTTGAGGTACCTCAAGTGGAACCTGTTGCCCATCATACCTGAGTGCTGGAGACAATCTCCTGTGGCCCTGAACACAGGACTGTGCTGTTCCTCACACTGTGCCAGCCTGTCACCCTCATGGTTCTCTGAGTTCCCAGACCCCACCAGCCACCTGCACTGCTCATTCATTCTCTCTTGCTTCCCTTGTCTCATAGGGCAGGTGCCCTTTTTCTCTCCTGTGAAGTCCTTGCTGATGGTTTCAGTGTTTCAAGGGTAGCAGCTGAGAAGGAAAGTACATTGTTGAGGTTGCTGGTCAGGGTTTGGAATACTCTAGGATTTAGCACTGGGGGAAGAACACCTGTTAGTGTGGAATTTGAACAGCCAAAGACTCTGTAAAGTGTAATAAAGGAGCAGGGGCTGAGGGTGCTGTGTGAACTAAAACAGAACTGTTAAGATAAAAGGGCTCTAAGGATAAAAACACAGTGTGAAGGGAGATGTTGAATTAAAAACTTGGTGATTTAATTCTTTTTTGATTAAGATGCACTGTTTTTGTAACTAGGCATCTTGGCCCGCAATATTCCAGAGGACAATGCTGATATGAAGAAACAGGATTTCAGCCTTGTCAGGTAAATGTTGGGGAACTTGATGCAATCCATCAGTAATCAAAAACCAACAGCAGAGCCCAGTCAACACCAAGGAAGGGGAGCAGTAGGGATTGTCACCTCTACACACCAGCAGATCTTCTTTCTTCACCTGGCAGGACATACTATGTATTTAAAAATAAAATTTCCTACAGGCACCTCTTTACTACTTGTAGTAAGAGAAAACTAAAACAAGAAAGTTACGTTGTGGTTTCCCCAAGGAACTCAGAGGTCTGAATTTCTTCTGGTTCCCTGGGAATTCTGACACGTTACACACAGCGTAGAGCCACGTTACACGTGCTGCAGAGTTGAGTTCAGTACTTCTGAAGCTGGCTCGTCTCCCCTCAGGTTGGTTCCACGTGTCTGATCAGATGGCAATTCCCGATTTTGAAATGCTTGCTTAGTAAATATACCCTTTGAAATTTGCATAATGTTTACTAAGTTTCAACACATAAATAAAGAATAGACATGGAAAATGGGTCAGGAACACAGCGTTTGTTCAGACAGAAAACACACACAGATAAGAGACAGAAAACTTAAACTTTGAGAGCCTGTCTTGGGAGCAAGTGAGCTGCATCCAGAAGCTGAAGTGACATAGTAACAAAGTTTGTGCGCTAAAGTACCAAAGTTTGGCGTTTATTTTCAGTTTTTGTTAGAATGTATTTGCTTAGTTCAGTCATGCAGGGCAGCTGGGGGCTGTGTGTAACTAACTGATGTTAACATCCAGCTACTGCTTGTGAATAACCAGTTGTACGTCAGGGAGTAGCTCCTGCTTCAGAAAGAGCTGGACATAGCAAATTGTAGGTGTAGCCAGGGTGGGAGGTACAGTATGACTGTGGGCCAGAATGCATCTGGAGTTTTAAAATTGCTTTTAGAAAACTGATGGATGGATTTCTGGGCTGAATTTGAAAACCTGAAATTTAAAACCACAGGAATCCTCTTAGATGGCTCAGCAGTGGTGGCTCTTCAGAGCATGCTGCATATTAAAGCAGGCTCTGCTGAATTGCAGGGGGAATAATGTACCCTTACATCAGTGACTTATGGTGCACTTGCATCCAGACTGGTAATTTGGATTCAGATTCTCTTGCAAAAAGCAGAAGTAACTGATCCTCAGCAGGACTGCCTTTGCATAGTTGCATAAAATTTGCATATCTGAGTCAATGAAGGAAAGCCTGATGTTGATTGTCTTGGTTTGCACAGATAAAAGCATTAGCAGTTTTAAAGTCCACAGATTCCTGATGGTTTGCAACAGGTCAGGAGCATGAACGGATGGGGGGAAGGGAGTGTTGTGAACAGAAGAGACAATAAAAAACATTGTAGGAAATTCAGAGACATGGGGGGTTCTGAAAGCCATACTGGAAGCTTATCATCCCTTCTGCTGGAGTTCACAAGGATTGGGAACAAAGGAATGTTCTAAGCTGGACGCAAGGGTGCTCCTCACAGCACTTCTATACCTCAGTGTTCGATACCTTCATGTACTCAGATCAAGAGAGTGAATTAATTCTCTTGGATTAAAAACCCTGTTTGTGAAGGTCAGAACAAATCCCTCCTTTCACTGCAGTTCCTGTGCCTCTGGTAGGATGGGACAGGCAAGTTATTACATCATGCTTGCTGGAATACAGACCTGCTTCTAGATCAGATGGGAAAACTAATTCCAGTAAGGTCCGGTCTTTGCTTGAGAGGGAAAAGTCGATTTTCTCCCCTGCTTTCATGTGCTACAGAGGCTTTTATGGCATTTGGGCTGCACATTCAGGTTTCATAGATTGTTGGTATTTTGAAAGTCCAGAAGGTGACATGTAGGTCATTTTCTGCTCTTGGAAAAGTTGTGGAAAATTAGATTGACTGTACTTTGTTGGAATGGACCTTTCTTGGGTGCTCACTCTCTTTTGAGAATTGGTGCATGCCCATTTTCAGTATTGCTGAGAGCCCACTGTGAATTCCTTTGAAGTGGCTCAGGTTGTGCACAAAAATCACTAACTTAGGCACATGTGTTTAAAGAAGCACTTCCTTTATTCTGGTTGCTGTAAACTGTGGTTCTGGCATTGTTTGATACACAGAGTTCAGCTGAATGCCACAATGCCCTGTACCATCACTTGCCCTTGGGCTGAGCATCACTCTTGACCACAGGGTTTTATGCTGATCTGAGAGACAAGACCATAAAATCACTAGTGATATCTTGTGCTTGCCAAGCCCAGTTTGGCTCTGCTGTTTCTTGGTGAATAACCCAGTTTTCCCCCTCAATTCTCAGAGTTGTGGTGTGCAACCTGTACCCCTTTGTGAAGACCGTGTCTTCCCCTGGTGTGACTGTACAGGATGCAGTGGAGAAGATTGATATTGGTAAGTTCACGGGAGAGCAAATCTGCTTTCCAGGCAGACTCTGTGCTTCTGAGTGGTCTCAGTTCTTCTCTTTTTGTTTGGTGGTCTTTGCACACCTGTAGAGGAAGTCTGCTCAAGAGCTCAGGAGCTGCAAGCAGCAGGCTGAAGGCATAGTTGGGTAAGCCTTGTTGCTTTAAAGCAATTATAATGGCAATAACAGGCTGGCAAGGCATGCTGCATGGGGGATAAGTCATGCACTGCCCTAAAGAAGGAGCCTGAGAGCCCTGCTAGAAAGGGTCAGGTGGACCATGCTTCCTGCTGAAACATGGAGAGCAGACTAAACCTCTTCTGCAGCCTGACAGTGTAATAGAAATTTAAAAAACACGAGCTTTGGAGAGCACAGCTGAGCCACTGCAAGTGCTCTGGGGATGGGTGAGACCTTCACTGCAGGAACCCATTAGAAGAAAAGGGGTTGGTCTGAATATGTGGGAGAGTACTCAGGACCTGAGCTGGGAAGCATGGACACCTGCATTAGCATGTTTTCTCTTGCTACTAGTTATTAACCCCCAAAGGCTTGCTGTGCCTTCTCTGCAGCATCTCTGCTTGGCAGCCTGTGAGCAGCACAGGCACAGTTCTATGCCATGTGGTTGGATTGGGATTGGATTTTCTTGCAGTAGTTTAGTCCAAATGATGCCCAGCAGAGCTCTCTATTAAATGTTTTATGGAGTAATACTTGCTCTGCATGAAACAATGCCAGCCTCTACTTTTCCTTTGCAGCAGCCTAGAATCTTGTATGATTTAAAGAGTTGCAATGGCAGTGCAGTCAGACTGAAGGGAGAAGCGAGGCATTTTATCTCACACAGAGGACCTGGACAAGATTCATTATTATTTGCAGAGACAATTTGGAACCTCTGTTGTGTGGCAGCGTGAAAGCAAATCTTCCTGCAGACCCAGTGTGCAGAGGATGGTGGTTAAGCCATGTGTGGGGACAGCCATCTTCCTTGGGATGTGGCTGTGCTGTTGGAAGACATTCCTGTCCCAGTTCTCATCCTGTTCCCTCACCCCTGCAGCTTTGCCTGGGTCTGCCAAGCCCAGTCAGTGTGCAGATTGAGTCAAACTCACCAGCCTTGAGCATACTGAAGAGCACTCTCACCCCTCTCTGTGCTGGAAGGAGGGGACACATTCACCCAGCACAAAGGATTGATGGCGCACATCCCCTCCTTGTCTCAGCCCTATCTGGCTGTGCTGTGTCCAGGAGGGAAGTGCTCCATGCCTGTGCCCCTCTCTTGCAGGGGGAGTGGCCTTGCTGCGGGCGGCTGCCAAGAACCATGCCCGTGTGACAGTGCTGTGTGACCCTGCAGACTACGCTGCAGTAGCAAAAGAGATGGCAGCATCAAGGGACAAAGACACTGCCATGGAAACCCGGCGGCTGCTGGCACTCAAGGTTGGTCGCGTCTTCCTGCCGTGAAGGGCTCGTGTTTCAAGAGGTTCTTTACCTCTTTGAGCCCCAAATTCTCTGTTTCTAAGTTGTCAGGTGTCCCCCTTTGTGTCCCCAGGCCTTCACCCACACTGCTCAGTATGATGCAGCCATCTCTGACTACTTTAGGAAGGAGTACAGCAAGGGAGTGTCACAGCTGCCCCTGAGGTATGGCATGAATCCTCACCAGAGTCCTGCACAGCTCTACACCACGAGTCCCAAACTGCCCCTGACAGGTGAGCCTTGGCTGGGCTGGCCCAGGGGGAGCTCTGGGATCGGTGGGAATGGAGGTGTTGGAAACGTCTTTGAAAAAACTAAAAGGCTCTCTTGTACCTTAGTCCAGGGGGTGGCCAGCTGTGTCTTCACAGCTGCTTTATTACTGAGTGGCACTAACTTTGCAGTTAAAAGTTGAGCTGTGTGAGACAGGAAATCTGCTTTGTTGAGCCCCACAAGACCAATTGCAGCTCCCTGCTCTCTGTTGCTGCAAGATTGTGTGTTCAGGATGCTTTGAACAGATTTATGTAGTGTACTTTCTGCTGGACATTAGATCCAGATTTTGAAAAGGAAAACCTCATCATCCTTTTAAGATGCTTTTCTACTTGCAATTTTCTTTGTTTAGTATCTTCCCCATTTTTTTGTGTGACTATTTACTCTGCCTGGAAACCAATCTGGTTTTTTTCAGGTCTGAATTGGTTTTGTTCCTTTTTTTGTCTTTCTTTCTTTGATGGATTTGAGCAGAGGGTTATTACTTTGGGTTTGTAGAATGCTGCTGATGGTGGTGGCAGGAAGGGTTACTAGCCCCACTTGCAAATTTGGGGCGGGTTTGGTGTGTCTCTGCCATTTTACAGGGTGTGCCACAGCGTTGTAGTGAGGGAAACCCCTGTTTTGGAGGGGAAGTCTCCCCTCTCTCTCTTGAGACTGCTTACAATGTGTGCAGGCATTGTCCTGCTGAATAAGCAGTGAAGCTTTGTGTTGCAGTGTTTTCCCCATTTCATCTCTGGGACTTCCTAGGAAGCTTTTCCATTCCTGGACCAGGAGTTGATTTGCATGCAAGTCTGCCTCCCAATATGGCAGCAGAACAATGCTATGCTCACTCCTCCTGGATGTGGATTATTGTTAAAAAGATATTTTCTCCTCCAGTCTCCTGAAATGCTCACAGTGGTGCCATGTCAGTACAAGCACCACTTCTTTCAGGGCCAGAGCAAAAGGTTTTGAGACCAGACTTTTAAATAGCCTTTACTCTTGGTGTGGATTTCTGGGCACTCCACCAGTTGCTGAGGAGCCAGGGTCATTGAACAAGACGAGTTTGCAGTGATTGGAGTGTGCTCTGGGAGAAGCCCTTTGTGCAGAGGGGTTTGCCTGCTCTAACGTGTCCATGTGCTGTGTTTGCAGTGGTCAATGGCTCTCCCGGCTTCATCAACCTCTGCGACGCCCTCAACGCCTGGCAGCTGGTGAAGGAGCTGAAGCAGGCGCTGGGCATTCCTGCCGCAGCCTCCTTCAAGCACGTCAGTCCCGCAGGTAGGGCGGGACGGGCTGCCCTCCCCCGGCGGTGTGGGCAGGTCCTGGGGCAGGCGCCGGCAGCTGCAGTGCCCTGGCTCGTGTTTCCCACTAGGTGCTGCTGTTGGAGTTCCGCTCAGCGAGGAGGAGGCCCAAGTGTGCATGGTGCACGACTTCCACAAGACCCTGACGCCCTTGGCCTCTGCCTACGCCCGGAGCAGAGGTGAGGGCTCCAAATAACCACGGCAAACAAGGCTGTCCAAAGAGCTGAGCTCGGGGCTCAACACCTGAGCAGCATCCTCAGCTCTTCCCTGCTCCTCCCTTTGCACCACACTGCTCCTCCAGAGAGGTTTTCTCCATGAGGATCTTCCTGATTGCTTTCCAGTAGAGCAGCCCTTGTGTACTGCTTCAGAGAGCTAAAACCACTTTGGATTCTGTTCCTTGGTGGATACAGAAGACCTGTAAGATGATATATTTTTACATTTCAATTTGTATGTGCACACACACCCAGATATATATGGGACTTTGACACAGCCGTGTTGCTAGCACACTCACCATTGGGGTTCTCAGGAATATTTGACTTGAATAGAGATGTTTCTGTCTGGTATTTGATGGGGATTTTTTAAAAGCTTCTTTACTGCAGAGCTCACAAAAAGCTAAAAAAGCAAACAAAACCAGTTTCCTCTGCTTAGCTGAGATACTTTGCTACATCTCTCATTTTCCATGGCATTCCTAGAAAATCTGCACAGATTACCAAAAATGAGGCAGACTTGGTAAGGAGCACATTGGCTTGGGTTCATTCTTCACAGACCACCTTTGAATGTTGCTCTCACAAAACCATTGCATGATTGCTGGAAAAAATATACCCATAGAATGGCAGGGACAGAAGAATTGACCTTGCTGAATAACGGAGCATTTGTGATGGGAATTGATTTCACCTTGGCTATGCCATTAAATAGAAAATACTTATTTTAAAACCGAAGAAGAAAAAAGTTGCTACATTTCTGGGTCTGCTTTCTTGCAGGAAAAGCCAGGTGGGGACATAGCCATCTAAAAGCTTTCCTCTTTTTCCAACTGTCTTCCATCTAAAATCTTTCTGTGTGATTCTTGCCTCTCCTTGTCCTCTTGCCACCAAGGGTTACAGCTGAGCTGCTTGCAGTGCTGGAGGTAGTCATTACAGAGTTAGAGTTTTGACAGAGGCAGTGAAGAAGGAGGAATATCTGAACTCTGGGAATATATAAAGGTCCATGTGTTTGAGGTAGGATTTTTCATCCTTGTTGCTTTTATGGCCTCTTTTTTGGTTATTTTTGCTATGGTATTAAATTCTTAGCTCTCACAGCAATTGACTGAACTGTAGGAGTGAAGAGTTTTCTTTGTGCTGTAGTTGGATAAATGAGTAAAATCAGGATTTTTCAGGTGCTGATCGGATGTCCTCTTTTGGTGACTTCATTGCCCTGTCTGATATCTGCGACGTGGCTACTGCCAAGATCATCTCCAGAGAGGTCAGTGACAGCAGCAGATCATTCCAGGCTATCAGGGGGAATCATTTCAGATGCAGCCATTGGTTTGTAGCAGCCTTTGTGTTGGAAAATGACCCATTTTACCAGGAAGACTTTTACTGGGCCATTTGTGCAACCCTCTGATCTGGAGTGCAGAATTTACACCAGTCTTTTTAATTTTTTTCTTTTTCCCTACCAATTAACACTTGGCTGGGTGCTGGAGCCTGTGAAATAGCAGAGTTGGCAACGCTGCTCTCCACAAGATGATTGCAAGCCTCTGGAAAGGAGCCCTGGTTAGGCTGTCAAGTGAAAGATTGGAATGCTGATGGCCAGCCCCTTGCCCAAGGCAGGAATTTGGAAATGGGTTGCTACCTGCCACTTACGTGTAGGCTCAACCCTTCCCAACCTGTGCTTTTTAGAATTACAGATTCTAGTGGGAGGTGTGCTTGTCCACAACAGGAGGATGGAGTGAGGTGTCTTTTTCCAAACCAAACCATTCTGTGATTTCATGATGCCAAACAAATGGAAGAGCATGGTTTGTGAGGGTAACATTTGGTACAGTGCTGCTGAAAACGGAAAAAAACCTCACCCACACTGTAAAGCACAAATGTCAATGTTGTGTATCTGTTCATAGCACTGATGAATGTAAATTCTCAGTTTCCATGCTGTTAACAGCTCTTTTTCCAGGGCTTTTGCCTCCTCGGGAGTGTCACTGTTGAAATAAGGATATATTGGATTTTAAGCCACATTTACTGTTAGGGCTGAGAAGTGGGGATGTCATGGTCAAGCTGTTTCCCCCTGGAGGAGGAGATTAGGTATTAGTTCCATTCTGATTAGAGGGATGTGGGGTGCTTTTCACTAACTTCTGCCAAGAGCTCACAATACTCTGCTGGTTTTTGTTTGCAGGACTGAAACCCATACTGTAAAACAGTGCTTTTGCAGACAGACCCAAGGAGAGGGAGGGGTGTCTTCAGTGCAGGAAATGGCTGGTGGGGCTTTCAGGCTTAGCCCCCTGCTTCATTTTTCTTTTGTGGAAGATGAAATCTCTGTGTGTTGCAGGTATCTGATGGTGTGGTGGCTCCTGGCTATGAGGAAGAAGCTCTGAAAATCCTTTCCAAAAAGAAGAATGGTGCTTACTGTGTCCTCCAGGTCTGTCCCCCTGCTGTACTCCAGTTCAGGACTACCCCAGTCAGGGCTGAAGCTGGAAGCACAGACATTCTGGGCCTGAGATGATGCACCTTCACATGCTGCAGCCAGCATGCTTGTCAAGGAATAGCAATATTTTGTGGTCAAGTCAGTGTCAGGTTGCCTTCCTAGTTTCTGCAGTGATTGTTGGGACTCCAAAAATCACCCAGTTTTGCTGAACATGACTCATGGATCACAGATTGCTGTCAGATCCTATTTCTGCTGCCTCGGAGAGACAAATGAGCAGTGAACGTCACTACAGCATCACAAAAAGAAAATCCAAGGCTTAGCTGAAGTTGCAATTGTAGTACAGGTGCCAGGGGAACTGGAGAAGATGGCTCAGGAGCTTGAGGCAAGAAAGAATGAAATTGCAGACAGTCTTGGCAGCTGATTGCCTCCTGGAATTCAATTAACTTTGCGAGGATGAGGTCATAGTGGTGAAGCCTGTATCTTCAGGGCTGAATGCAGAGCAGTGCTAAGGAAAGTTGGTCTGAAACATTTTAGTGGATTAGGAAAAGCACATAAAGCATGTGTTCAGAGCTGGCCACCTTAGTCTGGGCTGTTTCCTGTCTGAAACCTCAGCTAGGGCTCCCGAAATTCTGAATAAGGCCATGCACGGGTGGACCTGAGTGCAGTGTCAGTTCCAGTTAACCTGATCCCTGTGCTGGTATAAATTAATTGTGCTTCCAGCTTGGATGGAGATGTGCCCCAAGAGGGCAGCTCTGGAAAGAATCACATTCACTATTCCTTTGAATGCCACAGAGGGCTGGGAGTCGTAGCTTGAGGCAAGTGGGAAGCAGCTCCAGATATTCCTGCCTTCCTCTGGAAGACTCTGTGTGTGTGCATATTTTTCCCCTTTGTGTGGAAACTGGAGGACTGTAGGTTTTGGTCTAGAAGTTTTATTGGCCTGTTTTTGGCTTTCAGATGGATCCCCACTATGAGCCTGATGACCTGGAGGTCCGAACCCTCTATGGCCTGAACTTGATGCAGAAGAGGAACAACGCGGTCATCGACCGGTCGCTGTTCAAGAACATTGTCACCAAGAACAAAAACGTGAGTGTGGGACATAAGTGAGCCTAAAGACACGTGGAATGAATGAACTGCTGTGCCTTCATCAAGGAATTTACCACTGGGCAATTTGAAGAGCTCCTAAAATATTTTAATGAGGTTTGACTGGCTCTTACCAAACAATGGAGCAGACTTTCTGGACCTAATATACTTGGGTAAATCAAGATGGCTTTCCTTTGTTTGGATTCCTTGGATAAATAAGAGGAGCTGGATGTTTCCCATTATCTCAGACTACCACAATATTTGTAAATACTCTTTGTAAACAAGAAACTACCATGTGCAATGTTTTGTGCTGAGACAGCCATGTGCTAAGGATCCATCACATCTGACTCATTGTTTACATCACCCTTTTGTGTGCATGCTGTTGTATAAACTCTGGCCTGGCTGCTATTGCTCAGCAACTGGAGCCCACATCACCAAAAAGTTTTCGGTGATTTATTTGTGTCTGATCTCATTCTCATTTAAAAAACAGACATTAATGAACACATGGGCTCAGAAGCAAGTTCAGATATTGAAGTAATAAAAATCGTTTTCATAAATTAGGAATGGAACTTAAAAATAATAGAGATTTTGGGAGCTGTTCTAATTATTGTGGTCCTGGTTTCTGCTTATGAGCACATCTGATGACAGTAAATGCAGAGGAGTTTTCAGGCCAGTGATGGAACCCACTGAGATTGAGCCTTACTCCTGAGAGTTGAGAGATCAGCTGCCAAACCAATCATTTATGGGTTTTAATCTAAACAAAACTGGCTGGCAATTGAAGCAAACAGGGTGGTTTTAGCTCCCCTGTTTCCCCTGTGTGTGATTGAGTAGCTGTGATGGCAGGGGGTGTACATGGCTGCTGACAGTGCTGCTCTGTTCCAGCTGCCCGAGGCTGCTGTGCGAGACCTGATTGTGGCCAGCATCGCTGTCAAGTACACCCAGTCCAACTCTGTGTGCTATGCCAAGGATGGCCAGGTGGGTATCTGCAGCAGGGCTTTCCACCCCACTGCTCACAAGCAGGCGTGCAAAACCCTGCAGCACACAGGGAGCTGCTGAGCAGGGCCAGAGGAGCTGCCCTCCTCTGTGCAGTTGTTTCTCAAGAGGCTGCTTCAAAATCTTGCTGTCATGTTTTTGTGGTAGGGCTGGGTCTTTTGTTGGTGGGGTTAGAAAAGCTCTTACATGCTTCTGCACTGAGCCTTGAGACATTTCTTTCTAACTACTCTGTTCTTTCACATCATTTTTCTCAGGGAGTGTTGTAATTGGTGTAGAGCCTTAGGAAATTACAGTAGGTTTCTCAGCTGGATTCTGACTGTGCAAATGCTTCTTTATTTTCACTTTTTCCTGTTATTCCTGATTATATTTTTTTTACTAAGCTGATGATGGATGCTGGAATTTATAGGGACATTATCAAATGTGTAATTGAGATTGTGGTCACACTGTGGTTTTGTGCTAGGAAGGACCTTAAAGCCCATCTCATTCCACCCCCTGGAGTGGGGTGGGAGCCCCATCCAGGGAATACTTCCAGGGATGGAGCAGCCACAGCTTCTCTGGGCAACCTGTGCCAGGGCCTTACCACCCTCACAGGGAAGAATTTCTTTCTGGTATCTAACCTAAACTTCTCCTCTTTCAGTTTGAATTTTGAATTTTAAAAAGGTCTGTTCTTTCCAAGTTATCACCAGGTGTTCAGCCTAAATAGTTTATCTAAAAGTTGGTGTAAATGTATTGAAAGTTGTGTTGTCCAACGCAGATCATTCTTGTAATGGTGCTGTTTAACTGGCTCTTTGCCCTCCATGGAAGTTTTTCAGTAGACCTGGATTACTTTAAAAAAATACAGGGGATGTTTTTGAGCTTTGGTACATCATAAATCAGCAAAATGGATCAAAGAGTGAACCCTACAGGTAGAGACTGAGCTGCAGTGCTCTCCTTGCCTTGGCAGTGATGTGTGTTTGTCGGGTTGTTGGTACATCCTCAGAACGCTGCAGTGCTGTCTCACAGGAATTCCTGGGGTCCTGTGCTGTGTGCTTCCTCAGATGATGTCTCTGGACAGACAGCATTTGTCTTTTATTCTGCTTTATCTTGGGGTTTTTTCTTTTAAGTGATTCCCTGCACACAGCAGTGTTAGATCTCAGAGCCCCAGAACAAAGGTGTCACTGTCTTTGCTCCTTTCCCCTCATCACAGCAGCAATTTCCAATTTCCCCGGTTCTTTTGCAAGTCTGGGCTGAGCATGGTGCTGCAGATGTTTGTGTGGTAATGGATGTACCATATGGAAGGGGAGGGCAGGAGGGAGCAGGGATTCCCAGCCTGGGCAGGCAGGGATTCAGCTGGCCAGGCTGCAGAGCTGGCTTGCAGATTTTCATGTGGAAAGCACCTTCCACATTGCTACACTCTGCTCTTCCAGGATCTGACCTTGTTTGGTTATGTGAGCCAAGCCTGGGAAGTCCAGCTTGCTTTCAGTCCCATTGCTTTTGGTTTTCCAGGGGTTATTTCAGCCTCACAGCATCTCTCAGAAATAAGGATGCCTAGGAAGACTGTGGTGTGTGAGACATGCAGAATGTTTAACAGAGTGGCACCACTGGTTCAGGAGTGATCAGCCCCTCCAAGCAAGGTAGCTGTGTTAGTGCATTCCAGGAAAGCCTGCAGTGGGAAGCATTTCTGGACCTGAGTGTCACTTAATTTGCAGGAAGCCAGCTGCCACTAATTGCAATAAACACTTCCACTTGTTCTGGCTGACTTTCAGCTTGTACCACGTTGATTTACACTTGATTTAATGACACCATCATGTTTTAAATTAGCAGTTTAAAATTATTCTTTCTTTATTCTCTGTACAGTGGCATAAAACAAACCTGTTCATTTACCTTATGCTTTCCCAGTGACTTCACTGCTTTGTTTGTCTTCCCAATGGTCAAGTCCTTTATTAGATTTTTATATTTCCAAACATCTTTTTAAGGTTTTTGTTTTCATTCATTATCCAGGGTAAATCTGAGTAAACCCAGACCAGTCTGGATCATTTTGCAAGAATCCTTTGGGCATTATCCATCTTATCCACTCTGTGCTGTTGCACAGCTTTCCAGCTATGGAGTGTGCTTGGACTCTCTCTGTGAACCCAAAGTGTTTTCAGTCAAGTAATTCTTAATTTTCACCCAATCTTTTTTTCTATTAAGTGATATATTTTAATTTTTTTCCTACTCACCCTGTGCTGCTGTCTCCTTTCACTGCTCACACTTCATAGGCTCTGCTTAAGCACTTTTGGATTCCCAGGAGATTAGGCTCTGAAAGAAACATAATTAATTTTTGTGTAGGAAAGGGGGGGAATGTCTCCTTTGTGGAGGATTTTGAGGTTTTGCCTGTGTTTTTGTGTGGGGGGAAGGGCACTATGTGGGGTGTAGGAAGAAGGATTTTATGAAGTGAAAAAGGCAGGGAATAGGTACAGGCCAGTGTGAGGAGAGATGCAGGTACAAGTCTAGAGGTTGCATTATTAAGCAGAAGCTCAACCTACTGATTCCTCTTTTTTAGACTAGAAATTCCAGGCTGGATTGAGGAAATCTTCCCCAACAGTGTTCCATCAAAACCTGTGCTTTTAAAAAAGGCTTTTAAAAAACAGTGGCTTGAACCTGTGTTAGAGATAAACCTCTGTAAATGTGGGGATGTTTGTGAAGAATTTATGGGCTGCATCACTTTGATCAACTGAAGTACAAAGTCCCTGCCATTTTGGAGTTGTTAAATACAAGCCAAAATTTAGTTATTCATCTCTTGATAAAATTTAGGTCACCAAAAAAGTAAAAGGTGGATCACAGAGGAAAGGAAAAGGCTCCTTTAGAAAGGGTCTTGGATGCTGACAGGTAGCAGAGCACCCTGTTCCATCACAGGAGTGCCAGGCTACAGCTCTCAAGGACATGATGAAGATGGAGACACCATTCTGTCTTGGAAAGAACAGAGGACATCACAAATATTAGAAACTTGGCAATGTTTCATGGTATTTTGGTCCCTGCTAGTAGCAGTCAGTCTGGGGTACTCTCCAACATCTGCATCCCCAGCTAAAAATTCCTGCTAGTCCCACTCTGAAGGGCTGGGAGGCAGTTCCTGGTGTGCTGTGGGACACAGCCAGCCCTCTCCTTTGTGCAGGCAGGGAGGATAAACCTCTGTGGCAGTGATAACACACAATGTGCAGCTGCTGTCGAGCTCCTTTGTGGTCCAGGGTCCCCTGCAAGTTGAAGTGGATGGGTTGAGAGCAGAGGTTGGACATGAGCAGTGTTTGTCAGGGGGAGGTGCCACTGAGCTGTAACAAACCTTGCATCTGTTCAGTGTTTGTGCTACCACCAATGTCCCTGTGGGTTTATTATGCACTGATGACTTCAGTTATGGCTCAGCAGATTATATCTGGTAGCAGCCCAAGCCTCCCAAGCCTTTCATTTGCTCCTTGGGGGAATCCAGGATCCAGCAGAATGTTTTATGGTTCTGGTAAGAAGTGAAGTCACCATGTCTTGATGAATGGGAAGACAAATGAGTCATTCCTTTGAGGGCAGCCTGCAACTTACAGCTTTACCATCTGTCCCAATGTGAGCTGGGAACTCTGAGGCACTGGCCAGCACCTCAGCCTCAGCACTGTGTCCCTGGAGAACAGTCTGGGGAAGAGCTCAGCTGTGGTTGAGCAGGAAATGATGGGACAGACTTGCTTTTTGTGGGGGTTGAAATGGCAGGAGCTCTCTGTAGGAAGCGGGACCCACTCTGTAGGAAGCTGGACAGAAGTTACCAGCCCTGGTGGCTGGGTCTGGCTGCAGAAGCTGGGCCAGTGCTGTATTTTCATTTCCTTGAGATAAAGCTGCTGTGTGGATTTTGCTTATCTGTTAGAGATCAAGCACAAGTGCTATTAAATAGGGTTAGCAGCAGCTATTTCAAACAGCCTGGATTGTGGCAGAGGGCAGCATAGGAGATGTGTGGCAGCTCCAGGGCCTTAACATTTAATGGAATGTGAGGGTGCCACTGGCCAGCATTCCTGAGGGAGCAGTGGGTTTAGCTCCTTATCAGCCTTGCCAGACAAGCTGCTCCTCATGCACATGTGGTTATGGTGTGTGTGCCTGACTCAGCACAGGGATGATGGTGTTGTGTGACCTGGGCTCAGATATTAACACTGACTGAAGTGGCCCTTCCCAGAAGAGGCAGGGAGCCATAATTGTATTACTCTCCTGAAGTGAAGGGTTTGACTCTGATGGCTGGGGCTGTTACTTAGAGGGGTGAAAGAATGTCAGTGTTCTGAGCATGACTGTCAGCTCAGAAGAGCTGTAGAAGTTAGCAGTGCAGACAGAATAAACAATTCACAGGATCAGGAATGCAAGCATTTCCCCCACTAATTCCCTACACTTCCTCAGCTTGGGTGAGAGCAGCTGAGCTGGGGAGGTGTTTGTGACAGCCTGTCTGCATGCAGAGTGGCTCTGATCCCTGTGTGTCACCCTGTGCCGCAGGTGATCGGGATCGGCGCGGGGCAGCAGTCCCGCATCCACTGCACGCGCCTGGCTGGGGACAAGGCCAACCACTGGTGGCTGCGGCACCACCCCCGCGTGCTGGCCATGAAGTTCAAGGCGGGAGTGAAGAGAGCCGAGATCTCCAACGCCATCGATCAGTATGTCACCGACACCATCGGAGAGGTGAGGGCTACCCGGGCTCCCCCTGCAGCACAGCTCCTGCCAGAGCAGCTCTGTGTGCTGGATTGCCCCTGCTGTGTTGGCATGTGTGACTCCAAACAGCTGGGGGATCCTGGGCCCAGCACGGTGGTCCCACAAGGTCCCCTGGCAAAGTGTCCTGATTTGCTTCTCCCATAGTGCACCCACAGCCCCGGGAGCTGGAGCCTGCTCTGTGCCTCAGTGAGCAGCTTGGCTTCAGCTCCTGGTTCTTCCCAGCAGTGAGGATGGGTTAAAGCTGCAGCTGATGTTCCAGTTCTCCCTGCCCTGTCAGTGGCACCTTCTCACACAGAGCTGTTTGTGTGACCCTTTGGGTTCTCAGAATCCCTCTGACCTCCCCGTTACAGGCCATAGTGAGACAACAAAATTGTATATCCTTTTAAAGTATCAGGAGCCAAGAGCTGGATTAAGGACTTTGTGAATCACCTTGTGAGCAGTTGCTTGTTTAAAGGGGTAAGAACTGGATCAGTTGTTGTTTCAGAAGGTGAATCATAAACTGAACTGCTCTTGGTCGTGAGTTAATGCCAGATGCCTGCTGGTATTAATGGAGCAGCACACTGCAGGCAGAGCATCTTGGAATTCAGGAGGGAGAGAAAGAATCCCCTCAGGTCCTGTGGTGAGGAGAGGGAAGGAGTTAAAAGGAGCAAAAAGAGCTGCTGGTGGTGGTGGTGTGTTTTAAACAGTTCCCAGCAGCAGAGTCATGGAGCAGAAAGCCCAGGATCAGAGGGAGGCCACTGCTCATCCCCCTGGGAGCTGTGTGCTCTGGGGCTGAGCTGGCTTCTCGTGCCTGCAGGATGAGGACCTGGTGAAGTGGCAGGCCATGTTTGAAGAGGTGCCCAAGCAGCTGACAGAAGCAGAGAAGAAGCAGTGGATTGCCAAGCTGTCTGCTGTGTCGCTCAGCTCCGATGCCTTCTTCCCTTTTAGGGATAACGTGGACAGAGCCAAGCGGGTGAGCTCATGGCAGGGCCAGGAGGTTGGGGTGACTCCAGGGGAACAAATGGCTGTGCAGCCTGAGCTTTTCATTTTGTGTGCACTGCTGAGCAAAACCCCTGCACAAGGATAGCAGATCTGGGAAGGATGTTCCTGTGGTTACTGCTCCCACATGATCATTTTAGGGTTCATAAAAGAGAGAACTTCCCGCTCCCTTAAGGAGCAGCTTTGGGGATGGGAGCTTTTCTTCAGTGGGATGTGGATGAAGGGCTGGCACTGCCAGCTCCTTCTGGGGGTGATTTTGTGTTCCCACCCTCTGATCCTTGTACTGCTCCCTGTCTGTGCAGAGTGGAGTGCAGTTCATCGCCGCCCCGTCGGGCTCGGCTGCCGACGACGTCGTGATCGAGGCCTGCAACGAGCTGGGGATCACCCTCATCCACACCAACCTCCGTCTGTTCCACCACTGAGCCCTCTCTGGGCCCTGCCTCACCAGCAGCCAGCCCCCAGTGTCACTGGTGTAACTGGGAGGCTCCTGCAGCCTGTCCTTAGCCAGCATTGCTCGCTCTGTGAAAAGGCCTTTCTCCGTGTTCAGGGAGAAGGAAGTGGTACAAGTTGGCTTCCAGTGTAGAAATTCAGTGTCTTTTGCAAATAAACTTACAGTTGTTAGCTGTGTGCTGTGTGGTCCCTGTCACCCAAATTCTGTGTCCTCAGGTAAAAGGTTCATTTTGGAGGTAGGTTTTATGGTCCAGACTGTACTCATTCATTAGATGGGCTGTGGAGTGGTGTGAAAGCCTGGCTTCTGCTCAGCTTCTGGTGGAACTGGTAAAGATGTGTGTTGTCCTTAACTGAGTTGGGTTGGTGGGGCTTTTTTGGAGTCAGCAGGTACTTCAACTCCATTATCCTCTTCCCTGGGAGGAGAGGGGAGCAGGTCCTTTGCAGGAGGCACTCTGGGGTTTGGTGCTCTGAATCCTGTCCCACACTCTGTGCTCTGGCAGTGTTAAGTTGTTTTTCCAAGGTAGAAGAGCCACTGACAGGCCTGTCTCCACACTGGGAGCAGAGCAGAGTTCACTGGCTGGAATGGGGAAAGTGGCTGGAGCCACTTCCCTTCTCTGATGTCTGCAGTTTGCATTAAGCAGATTGGAACTTAAGTTTGGGAAAAGACAAAGTGAGACTCTGGAGCACAGAGAAGTGAAGGATGAGCCCAGACAGATTTTTGCTGGCCATCACTGTGCTTATTCCAAGGGCATTTTCCCTTTTTGGTTCCATTTTATAGAATCAGTTCAGTTTTGCCCAGGAGCAGCCCAGAGTTTTTCAATAAACACTTCTGTGGGCTCAGCTCTCAGCTGGTGCAGAGCAGGGAGTGTACACATGTGCCCTTGGATCAAGCAGGGTTGCCCAGATGGGAGATGGACCTGGGAGAGGGGAAATTTGGGATGTGCTGCTGACTTGCTGTGACTGGCCATGTCTTTTGTTTTACCTGATTGTTTGATCCAGACTGGTTCAAATGCAGCAATGCAAAGAGACACTTCCTAGGTGAGTTGTTTAAGATACCACAATCCACACACTGGTGTTCCTTTAGCACTGTCATTCCATCTGCCCCTGCTCCAGCCTCAAAGGGAGCAGACTCCTCTCTTTCCTGATCTCTACAGAGGATTATTTTGTCTTTCCTGATCTCTAGAGTGAATTATTTATTTCCAACTGACTGGATTAGACAGGACAAGATAGAGAGCATTCTACTTTTTTGGTACAGATTAAGACACCAATCCAAAATAATTCTCCATTTCTTCCTGGCTGCCCCTTTGCTGTGCTAACCCAAACCCTGGACTCTGTGTTCTGTGCTGTTGCTTCCCATGAATTGTCATTGCCTGGAGTTTTACTTTAAAAGTTGGGGTTTGGGACACAATATTCCTTACATGTCTTCTCTGTCCCTCTGTTGTTTTTTATGGCACAGACCCTGCTGTGAGACTCTCTGGGGAATCTCTCTATCCATTCTTTACCTGCATCTTCTACAGCACTGGCTAAAACAGACTGGCAGTAAGAATCTGGCAGCTCCTGTTCTGTGTATTCCCCTGATCCTTTTTTTGCTGTCCTTGGGGCACTGTTTTCCTGAAGGAAGTTAATAGGTACTGATCTTCCAGGTGAGATCTGCACATAGGAAATGTCTACCTCAGCTGCTCCCCCTCTAGGACAGCACCTGTCTGCTGTCCTGCTTGTGCTGCATGACTTCTACACAACATGTCAGCACCAGAGGGGTGGTTGTGCCTCCTGCTGTGCCTGTGGTAAGGTAAAAGCATAGGCAGGAGTTGTCAGAGGGAGGAAATTGCATTGTTTAATGTCCCAAACAGGATTTGATAATTCTGCCTCACTTGAGTGGATAAAAACCCCTGGTCTGGTTGCAGGTGAGAGGTGACTTCACAGGGATGGCTCTGGGAATGGCTTGGCCCCTTCCCCCTGAAGGAAGCTTCCTCTGGAGCTGTGAGAGTGGTTGTAGGGAAGGGCTGTGGTGGGCTCAGGGTGTCCCTCTTGAAGCCTGCTGATCTATCTGCTTCTGCCTTGGATGGTTGCAGGGATTAAAAGTGAACTGTGAGCTCTGCTTGGAGTCTGTTTCCCAGAAGGAAGGGGATGTAGGGAATCTCCCTTCAGCTGATGTGTTGTGAGGAGCAGCTACTGTCAGGCTGGTATTTGCACTGTCACTGTGTGGCACCTTTCCCCTGGCAGGTCCTGTGCTGGCAGGACAACAGCTCCCAAAATGTGGAAGTGAATGGAGAGCAGGGAGAAATCATTCTGGGCCTTGGCAAGCAGTAACAGAGGGTTGATGGTTTTTTTTTTTTTTTTTGATTCAGCCACCAAGGGACTTTTCCCTGGAGTAGAGAGGCCTGATTCTGGTTGTTCCTGGGCTCTACCCAAAGCTGAGCAGACAAGCTAAAATGTGTCTCCTCTTCTGGAAAAGAACTACCAAGGGTTTAAATAACTGTGAGCACCATGTGCTTTAAGGCACAGACAAACCTCTCCAGGGAGCTTGGGAAAAAGTGTGTTTAAATGATTTTATCTTGAACTGCTCCTTCTGGGCAGGGGAGCAGTTTGCTGCTGGTACAAGAGATGAGACAGAGAAGGTGGGCTGTGACTCCTCTTCAGTGTGTTGGTAAAGTGAATTATTTAGTGACAAAGTGACTATGAAAGTATTGTTGCAGAGTTCTTCTCTGGTCCAAAATATGCAGCCCTCACTTGGGAAAAACAATCTAATGGGAAATTACTCCTATGTGTCTAGGCCAGTTTCAGTTTTCAGGTTTTTTAGGGAGTGTTTGGCTTTTGAACACTGGTGGGGTAGAAGTGACTGCTGCTGCACTCCTCCTAGTCTTGTCAGAAGTTCTGGGTGCTCTGTAGATAGCAATCCCTGACAGCACTGCCACATGTCAAGAAGCCAAACCATGTTTTCATGTGATGCTTTATTGGGTCCAGAGAATCTCAGTGCCTGGAGCAGTACAGTGCGTGTGCAGCTGAGGGGAGGGAGCTGAGCAATCCTGACAGGACCTGTCCTGTCCTGTTTGCAAAGGCTGTACAGGTCCTGGCAGCGCAAGCAAAGGGACTCACTGCTGGCTTGGTTCACTCTAATCAAGACTGACTTTGTAAAAGGGTTGTGAGGAGCATTTTGTTTACCTCCCTCCCCACCATGAGGTAGAAGCACAAGAGACAAGAAAGGGCCCTGTGCCTGTAACACCTGGGCTTAGACCCAGCTGGTGCCTGGCTCCTGCTGGGTTTTGAAGCTTTGAATACATTCAACTACACAGGTTTGGGTGGCCTCGCTAATTCTGGTAACTCAGCCACTGAAAGCTTATTTAAATGTGGGTGTGGAACCACCTCTAGCTCAATTCATGTGCAAAGCAGGGGCTGTTTGCCTTTCCCTCCCTTCCCCTGCTGCCCCAAAGCACTGTGCCTCCTGCCCATGCCATACCTACCCACTGTCTGCGCTCTATGGGGGCAGGGGTGCAGCTGGAAGCTTTTAATTAACAAACTGCTCTAGCAATATCCTCTCCAGGTTTACTTCACTCTTCTCTGGGATGTTTGTTCCATCTCGTGTCAAGGCAATGTTACTCCAGCTCTGAATCATCCCGCTCAGAATGAGCCACCTCAGAATAATCCAGCTGAGAATAATCATCTTCATCCTAAATTCCATGGCAGCAAAGAGAATCACTTAAACTATATGTCTGGTTTGTAAATCTTTTTATTAAAAGAGTTGGTTTTTTTTCTTTTCCACAGTAGTAAAGCTTTGGCACTTACAGTATAAAAATAATCACTGATCATAATTACACCAAATTCCTCTTTTGTCAACTGCATACTAAGTGTCTTCCATACCTGTTATTCCCATATAAAAACACTTGAAGGTCAAGGGGAACAAAACTGATAAATAACAGTATGAGATATAAAGATACAGCTAGAAAAATACTAGGATCATCAAGAAAGAATTAGGACTGTGCATATTTTAAATATCACAGTGATTGGATTTGCAGTTCCTATCTTATTGCTGGCTGCACGCTTATGTGAAAGCAGAAGTGTTTGGTGGACTTTCCTATCCCTAAACCTCAGTATTGCTGTACTCAAATGTTCTTGCATAGCACGGGAACCTTGAATTTCTACACCCTCCCTCCCCCTCAGTATTTTGATCCCCCACCAAATTTGTGGATTTACAACCTCTGCCCCTCCTCCCCCTTTCTTTTTTTCTTTTTTGCCCCATTTAAATTTGAAAATATTGACTGGAATTCAACACTTTGAGCAAAACCAAGACAATCGCTATCAATCATGAGAAAAGTCTGAAACACTCCAAGAGTGGCGCTTGGAGAAGCTGTGAGTTGAGCTTAAGCTGGGAAAATGGCTCCAGAGCAGGAGGCCATTCTCACTAGATGCAGTTTTGCTAGCATCACTCCAGTTTGGATGGTAATCGTGGCACATAGGGATTTATACTTTGGTTTGTCTGTTGCCATGGCCGCAAGAAGTCTTGCTCGATGTTACTTTCCCCGTGGATGTTGTGTGTCTGCCTGTACATCTAGGGGCATGAAACACTCAATGGGGCAGTTGACGTTCTGTCGGGAGGGAAGGAAATCAGTTAGAGCTGCGTCCTGGGTGCGGTTTGTGCCGGGAGCTGCGTTTCCCAGCACAAAGCACACAGCTGGAAATCACTCCATGCACTACTGCCTCAGAGCATGCATGAGGCCCTGCTGGGACTGGGGCACTGCCAGTGTGTGTGGAGGTGAGCTCAAGCAGGTGTGTGTGCACTGGGGGCCTTCATGCACTACTGGGGAGCACGAACCCGCACGCTGCTCCAGCCCTGCAGCGACCCCGCCACCTGTGCCAGAATCATACCGCGATGGGGCAGACAAGGAAAGTTGTACTCACAGTGTTGGTGGCCTGGTGGTACCTCTGTGTGAACTGGGTGTAGGTGTGGCCAGCAGAGCCTTCGGGGGCCACCTCCACGCTGGGCCTGCGGCAGTTGTCACAGCGCCAGCCCTGCGGGGACACAACGGGCCTGTCAGTGCCATGGCCAAGGAGCTGCAGGGCTCACAGAACCCCAGGCTGAGCCTAATGCTCATCCCATTCCACCCTGCCCTCAGCAGAGACACCTTCCACTCTCCCAGGCTGCTCCAAGCCCCATCCAACCTGGCCTGGAACACTGCCAGGGATGGGGCAGCCACAGTTTCCCTTGACAACCTGTGCCTCAGCACCTCAGAACCCAGAAGCCTGAGAGTTTATTGTTCTGTGCTTTCTGGCACTGACCCCCAGGAGAACACTGCTTTTAACTTGAGGCCTTGGAGAAGGCTTCCAAATTTAAGTGATGAAGTCACAAGTGTGTAATTAAAATAGAAGTGTGTAATTTCACATAGTGAAAAGATTTGAACTTGAGGTTTTAGAATATAGCAACAGGTATAGGACAAGATAGAAGTTCCTAGGAGTTGTCTCTTTTCTCCTTCTTCTTCAAGCTTTCAGGTAGCCTTTAGTTAAATAAAAAATCCTGCAGTGTAGCTCACACGTGTTTAATTAAGTCAAAAATATAAATGATATAGGTGTTAGCTTTTAATTAGACTATATAGCTTTAAAAATACTTACAACTAACTAGACTCACCTCCATTTTGCTTGCTTTTACCTAGTAGCTAAAAGTGTTACAGAACACTGTACTTTAAATAAAATTTAATAAACAACCAAGTCCAAACAAAAAAATCCATCTCCTTTGTGTTTTAATCCTAACTCTTGAGTAAAAGCAAAAAAAATCCCAAAAAAAAGTAAAAACAAGCACCCTCACAGGGAAGGATTTCTTCCCAATACCCAATCCATCCTTCAGCTTATAGCCATTAATTCATGATCATTCATACATGAGGTTGCTCCTGTGTTACACCACGCAGGCACTGATGCAAGTACTTCAGTTCTCCTAATTATTTCCTAATTATTTTTTGTCTTGTATGTGTCTGCTTTGGCCCCTTCCATGAGCTGAAACCCAGCAGCCTGAGCAGTGCAGCCCAGCACAGCCTCCCCTGTCCAGAACACAACACATCCCTCCTGCTCACCTGCTGTCCTCCGTAGCAAGTGCAGGAGCAGATGGCCCCAAAGTACTCCTTCTGCCACTGCTCCCCAACGTGGTACATCTTCCCATCGTCATAGCACGTGGTCTCATCTGTGGAGGCACAGCCAGAGCTCAGGTGCAGGGCTTAGGCTTGGCTTTAAGCATTCTCAAAGCAGCCTGGTGATCAGAAGGGGAGCCTGGGGAAGCATGCTCCCTTTGTCTGACCAGAGGCTCCCTGACTGGCAGGGGAACATCAGACCTGTTCACAGCCCTGCAGACACTTTAATCTACAGCAGGGGGGTATTTTCCTGACAAGAGCAATGCAGTTAAGTCACAGTGTGAAGGCCAGAGGAGCCTGAGGTGACAGGCCCTGCAGAAATCCACCCCTCTGAGAGCAGTGACATGTCCCAGTGATATGTCCCTGTCCCTGGTGTACAGCTCCAGGGCCAGAGGCAGACAGGTGCTCGGTGTGCTCTGACCTGACTAACAAAAGGTTTTCTTCTTTTCAGGCTCAGGAATGTGAGAATTATGGCTTCATCTCTTGTGAGAACAGACTGAAGCTGTCACCAGTTCAGCCTGAATCTGACACACTGGTAATATTCTTGTCCCCCTGGCAGGACAGAGCTGAGATGTTGAGACTTCCTGAATGAGACTCAGACTAACAGCACAAACACACTTACGAGGTTCACACTTGAATTCTCCTTTTCCATTCCCAAGGCAGGTGCAGCTCATCATCTGACCATTCTCTCCTTGCCTGTCCCACTTCTCCCCAATCTTGTAGTTAACTCCATTGTCATGGCACCACTCTGGAGAAGGCAGAGGAACAAGAATCAGGATTATTCCACATGCAGCAGGAGGAAAACAACTTGGCATTGTCTCAGGAAAGGCAGGAAAAAGAATCTTCTCAGCTCATCTAAGTCCCAAGGAGGAAATGGGTTCAGCTCCTGCAATTTTTAACAGCTGAAGGCTGTTTCAGCTCTGGGAAATGTGTAAAAGTTCTTGGGGGGAAAAAAGTCAGATGTGACACAGAGTGGGGAGAGGAGGTCTGGTTCATAGGAGGTGAAAAGAAATGAAAAGGAATTTAATAGATGTGGGGCAGGAAAGGAGAAAAAATATTTAAATGCTCTTTTTTGTGCTAATACCCAGCATAAAATTTACCACAATCTCATAAGACACAATGGGTAAGCCATGTGTATCAAATAATGAAATATAAATATTAATCCTGTAAAATAAGCATCTTTTGCTGTAAAATGAGGTGCCTTTACATAGACTCCTCTGAATCCATGCAAATTGCAAAAATACTCTTTGCTGAGCTTATTTCACAATTTAAAAGCCTAATTTCAATTAGCTGGGTATGTGTTGTGTTAAACTGCTCAATCACAGACTTTTGTTCCATTCCCTTACGTCAAGTTGGATATTTTTCCATGTAAACCACAGCTCTGCAAAGAATAAAACTTAATGCCCTGGGCAGAAGTGTTAGAAAATTAGAAAACTGGTTTTGCAAGCTGCTTTGCAAAGGCTGCCTGCAATGCAGATCAGATTTATTGTAATACCAGCACTGGCTGTAATACCCATTGAAATTCACACTTTCCCATATTACCTAGACATGTCTGGCAAGGTAAAAAAGCCTCTTATCAATGCAATATTGATTGTTGCTGATGGCAATTCTAGATTAGCTGCACAGCTCTGAGAAGTTTTCCATCACTTCTCATGATGCAAAACACCGCTTTGGTTTAAGGACTTCAGATCCTGCCTTCATTTGCATCATGTTTGGAGCAGGCTGATTCTGTCAAACATGGCACTGGTGCTGGGGGAGAGTGGGGATGGTTAACAGCAAGCTACTCACTAGAAGAGTCACATCTGAAATGGCCACTGCCAAAGCCTAAACACTGGCACCAGAGCTTAAAGCCAGTTTCAGATAAGCGCTCCCATTCCTCGCCAATGGAATAGAAGGAGCCAGTGTAAGTATCAAAGCAGGTGTCGTCAGCTGGCTGGTTTAATCCTTCAGACACTGCAACAAAAAGAGAAGAAACAGGCATCACACACAGCAATGGCAACTGCTGAAAGACAGAATGATTTTCAGTGAACACACTTTTTCTTCTTGTAATATCCTTCAGTAATGGAGCTACCCCATGGGCATATACTTGATAGTTGTCAGCAGCCCAGCTCCTGTGATTTATTTTCCATTTGCATGTGTCAGAGCAGTTGAATGATAAAAAAACTGACATGAAGGCTATTTTCATTTTGATTTGCCAAGTTTCAAGCAAGTGTGAGGTTTTGAATTTGCTGCTGGTGAGCAACAACCCGACTCTGCCTGTTTTCAGGACAGAATGTGCTGCAAGATGCTGAGGAACAGTGGAGGGTTGGTAGCTGCACATACACTTTTTTGGGGTTGTGGGTCATGGCAGGGGGATGGGAGAAGGAGAGCAGACCCTGTTGTAGGGCAGTGATTTGTCACTTTTGGTGTGTGCCTTGGCTGGTGGGTGCTTTAACCCTCTCATCAGGGTTAAGAGCTGATGGTCCAGTCTATGACAGATACAAGGTACCAGTGATTGTGACTCCCTTGGAGCACAGCAAATACCAGATCTCTCTTGGGGCATTGTGGCGTGTCTGGAGCCTCAAAGCACTTTTCTCTGTGTTTACACAGCAGCTCAGGACAGCTTCTCATCCCACCATCAGTGTGTGTCAGTTATCCAAAACCACAGGACCTCACAAATGACTTGTCCCAGTATCCTGCTATGAACTGTCCTTGTCAGAAGTTTCCTTTCTGACCTGTTGTCAAGTTTGGGCACCAGGTAGGTTACCGTGAGTAAGGGAAATGAGGCAGGGGCTGCACAGGTTCAGCCAGACTTCCTAAGGCTATTCCTTACCAGTATTGCCAACTGTGACCACCTCCTCCAGCACCTTCTGCCTCCGGTGATCCTTCAGGGCTTCCACTATGATGTTGTAGGTGGCCCCTCTTGTAAGACCCTTGAGTGTGGCACTAGAGGAAGTGCCAGGAACCCTGAACTGCAACAAGAGACAAGGCCAGGTCACCAGAAAGGTGGGAGGGAATACCCTTTAAGTGTTACCTCTCTCATAAGAAAGACAGGATGTTTAGGATGACCCCTATACATGATGGAACCAGACCACTCCCCTTAGATACTCTGACAACTTCCAACAATACCAAGTTAGACTTGGCTACTCTGGGCTATGGATCATGGGGGGTTAGTTTTGCCATTTCAAGGAAACCAAGGGAGACATAGGAAGAGTGTTGTAGCTTGGAGAAGCAGTACCTCCATCTTTGAAACTCCTACTCAACATGCTGCCCCCTTCCCAGGTGAAATGTCACTGCTGACAGCATTTCAAAGTTTTCTGGTTTTGCAGTTTTATCCTGAAGGTTTTTCCATAAAGGACATGAGGGAGGCTTTCACCCATCCTGATCTCAGCTGTGTGTTAAACAGACTCCAGGCTAATTCCTGCTGCTCCCTCAGCACAGCAAAGGGACTGGGGCCCTGAGAGACTCTGCTGCCCCAGGTGAGGCTACACCCTGTAGTAATTATGTCAAGATGGACATGACTGGCACCAACATCAGTCTTTTAATAAAAGCTTTTCATGCCTTCTCTCCTTAGACTTCTCTCAGGCAATTCCACACAGCACTGACTCCTTTCCTCATAGGCAGCTCTGCTGACTCCTTCTCTCCTCTCTACAAGTTTCCTTCTGCATGACTGGCTAACCCCAAGCTGCCCCTTAACTGGCCACCTAACCCTGTCTGTCCCTCACACAGCATCTTCTCAACTTGTGTGTCCCTTGCACAACCACAAGTCCCTTCCTCCTCACAGCACTGCCAGCACACTCCAGCCCAAACTAACTGCAGCAACACTCTGAGTTTCAAGCTCCAACTGCAACTTACTCTTAACCAGCTGACCCACTCTTTTATAACTCGTTGGACAGGCAAGGCTGTCTCCACTTCTCAGCAATCAGTGCAGCTGTAATTCATTGAGGAAAATTGCCTTGTGCACAATCCTTACAACCTGTCTTCCATGAGAACACAGTCTGCTGGGACAGTTACCTGCAGCGTGTCCTCGTCCTGGCTGACGGGCTGGCAGGAGATGATGTACTCAGAGCTCTCCAGCAGTGGTCTCCAGGAGATGGTGGTGTGAGAAAGCGCCTCCTGGCCCGTGTCGTTGCGCCGGGGCCCGCGGGAGTGCGGGTACGAGGGCTCCACGATGATGGGCACCTGGTAGCCCGGGATCTCGATGGCTTCATCCACGCTGGGCAGCGGGCGCCTGGATCCCGGCCTCAGGGGGGTGGCTGTGGTGGGTCCAGGCCGCCTGTAGCCGTGCTCCTCGAGGAAGACTTGCTGGCCCTGGTGTCCCACGGTCTGAGGGTGCCCCGAGGAGCCTGGCAGCTGGATCCCATTGCCATTGTCATACCTATTGTTGGTGAGGTAAGGGGTCTCCTCGTCGATGGAAGGCACGTCCAGGATGTCGGGCTGGTTGGGGTGTGGTCTGCTGATCAACGTGGGGAGCTCATCTGGCCAAAGGAAGGTTAGAGGCCATAAATATTAGCAGTTACCCCAAGATGCAACACCTTTATGACCTTGCAGTGATTTCACAAGAAATGTGTTGGTATGAAATTTTCAAACAGCTGAGTGATACTTTTGAACACTGCAACCCAAAGAAGCCACCAGCACTGCTCAAATTGAGAAGGAATTACTATAAGAGATAGTTGCAGGTTAATTTAAGAAGAATCACTGGTGAGCAGGAAGAAACTTGCTCCTTGATCATATTTGGATCTCCAGCTGGTATTCTGCTTGCTGGAGGTATCTCAATCTTGTACTGTGAAAGCTGCAAAGTAAGAGGAATGCAACAGGCAACAAATTGAATGGATTCTACATTTGATGCCATCAAGTGTCAGACAGTAATGTTAACCCTGACTTAATTATCCATTAGGTACCCAAGCAAGAATCCAGCATCAAGTACACTGCTCTGTTGCTAGTGTTCAAACACCAGTAAATGTGATTAATACGAATTTAGAAGTGTCCTGCCTCCTTGGAAATGAAAATCTCCTGTTGGCACACAACAATCCAGAGCTTTGTTTACCTGTCCTTTTTCTGCCAACCAGTGGTTCACTCTTCTGATTGTTCTTCACAGCAATGATGTAGATGATGTATTCAGTGCCAGGTTCCAAACCTAAGGAGGAAGGAAGGACACAGAACTATCTGAGACTTATGAGTTGCTTTTCTTTTACGATTATGTGTGAGAAGGGAGCATGAGAGGTAGGTATAGCTACAATATCAGGTATGTGCATTTCACACCTGAGGTTTTCAGGACAGTGAAGAGAGTTCAACCTCCTGCTCCTCAGAGCAAGTTTGCAGTCTGACCATGTCAGCTGGGATCATGGACCCAAACATAAGAGATCTTTAGCACGTGTGACTGGTGGGGTGCCAGAATCAGGGGCTTTTCTTCCTTGAAAGGACAGCAGTAGTGGTGACAGTGGAAACAAGAACTGAACTGTTCATATGTGGTGGTTGCTCTGATCAGTGAAGTGGAACGTGTTTGTAGGACAGGTGTGCTTATAGCACTACTCTCTAGTACTGGAACTCACAATAAAGGAACACAATTTTCTCTGTCTACTAGCTAATCATCAACACAATTTATAATTAGGCCTTCCCCCACTGTCTCCCTTGAAATTCAAGTGTTTCAGGTGAAGAGCTCCCAGACAAAACAGGGTTACCAGTGATGGTAGCCTCGGTGGTGCCGGGCCGGGGGCGAGGCAGGACCTCCTTGACTGGTGAGCCAGGTTTCTCATATCTGATGATGTAGCCAGTGATCTTGGCTCGGGGAGGCTGCCAGGTGACCAGCAGGGAGTTGCTCGTGGTTGTAAGGAAGTGCAGGTTAGAAGGAGCATCGATAGCTGGGTGGAAACAAAAGGGTTTACCAAGTCAAATGCAGAAAAGACCAGCATATTCTTCACCTGACTGACACCCTTCTCAAACCTACTGCTGTAAGCCACAGGGAATATTAAATGTGATCAGATACAGACAACTCCTAACTGGCCACACGTGACTACTGTGTGTTAACATGAGCAAAAAGGTCAGACAAGATCATTACCAGTGGAGGCATCCAGTACCACTGGGGAGCTGCGTGCGTTCTCGTTCAGAGTGTACAGGTAGATCTTGTAGTCAGTACCCGGCTGCAAGCCTAAAACAAAGGTGAAACACAAATGTTAGCTAAGACGGCCATCAGGTCTTTCAACAACCTCTTCTTGGAGCCTAGTCTTGATGCCTTGGATATTTTTTCCCACCTTTTATTCCTGTAGTATTTCTCATCAAGGATATTCAATTCCAAAACAAGAACCCAGTGTATTTTCTGATATGACCCTGCAACTGCAGAAGCCCTCACCTACCAGTGATAGTGTAACTCCTGAATTCAGGGCTGATGGTCCTCTGGATGGGGTTCTGGCCACCTGCAGGGACAGCTTCCACCAGGAAGCCAGTGATGGTCTCAGTCTTGGTCCTCCAGGTAATGGTGATGGTTGTCTCAGTGACATCTGTCACCCGGGGCCTGCGAGGGGGACTCACATCTGCACCACAAGGAAAGGGGTTCTGTCAGCACAGTGGGGACTGGGAATCTCATCAGCCAAGTGCTGCTGAAGCCTGGGATGGAGCAGGCTCCTGGCCTCTGTGCCCAAACAGCACTGAGTGGTCATTTGGGGAGGGCCACCACTTACTTTCAAGAGTTGTGACCACCCCCTGGGCTGGTCTGCTGGTCAGGGAGTCCTTCAGGGCATACACACTCACTTCATACTTGGTTGCTACCTAGAGTGGACAGTTATACCACATCATGAGCAGGACCCAGCACAGGGGGAAACACTCCTGCCCTCAGTCAGTGTTGGGTGGAGCCATGTTTCTCAGTCACCACTTAATGAAACCTCAAAATAAATCAGGGAAGGATTGATGGGATAATTCTAATTATTTCCAGCTATAATAAAAGAGTAGGCATGGACACTGTGCACATGTGCACATTTGGGAGCAGAAGAAATCCTGGAAGAAGCTTATTTATCACCACTCATTTTAGAACCTGTGCTTCAAAGCTGATTCTTCAGAGAAACTAATTTCCCTCCTATTTTTCCCAGGGTTAATGGATGCCATTTGCTATGATAAAGAATAAAATAATGTGAATAAAAGAGAATTGTGAAAGTAACAGCATGGAGGGTTTTGTCCTTGGCTGCATCAGACCATGGGTCCACTTAGATTAGAATGTTTTTAAGGCTCATTTTGGAAAATTATTCATAAAACTCCTTAAAAACAGATCAGTAGCTTTTTACGATCACAGGAATCATAAAAGCAGTTATTCTCAGCCTTCTCCAGTTCAGGAACTCCTGAAATGTTTCCAGTGGAGAAGATGGCTAATAGCAAATTTTAGCCTACTCACAAAAGGCTTGCATTTTTAACTTCTATTTTGCAGATATCTTAAAAATAGGCAATAGACTGCCAGAGCTCCCATATCACAGCTTGAAATCTCTGCGTTAGATCACTTTATCTGACCTCTTTTGTGAAAGATGAGTAAAAGCATTTTGCTGGGCTACTTTTGATTGTGAACTAGGTAATCTGCATTTGATTAGGCATCCAGTCTCTCTGTGCTAGATGAGGAAGGGGGTAGAATGCAGCTTCAGCAGGCCAAATACTTGCGTTTTAAAAAAGCTACAGTATTGAGTAGCTGCAGTCTGACTTGCCATGAGCTTCAGAGCCAGACCCCTTAGGAGCTGTAATGATCTGCTCCAACTGAAGCTCCTGACATAGCAATCTGAAATTTCTTAAAAAATCTCCTTCCCACAACACAAAGAAAAAAGTTACCATCAAGCCAGACACGACTGCGGATGTGCTGTCTGGAGAAAGGTTGATTTCTTTCATAGGACCAGTCTTTTCTTTGGGGTTCACTCTGACCCTGTAGCCGGTGAGGCGAACGTTGGGTGCATTCCAGTTGATGGTGAGACTGGTGGGAGTCACCTGAGTAAACCTCAGGTTTGTGGGAGGTGGAATTGCTGCAAAAATCCAGATTGGCACAGTTACTTTAAAAAAAAGACAGTCTTGGATAAGACAATATTCTCTCCTGAACACATGACAGGTTTAGGCCAGGAAAGTGGAGTGCCTTGTGCAAACACAGGCATTAAAGCACTGTGGGAGGGGACATGTTATTCAGGAGGAGATTCTCAAACCTACAGTAACACTTTACAGCAGAAATAAGGAGATAGTGAGGCTTCAACCCTGAAGTTCAGTAAGCAATGACATTTGCTATGATAAAAGGTAAAGGCTTAGGAAGGTGCTTACATCTCTAGTAGGCCAGTCTGTTTTAATTATTCTACCAGT
Source organism: Catharus ustulatus (assembly GCF_009819885.2). NCBI lineage: Eukaryota > Metazoa > Chordata > Aves > Passeriformes > Turdidae > Catharus > Catharus ustulatus. The sequence goes on along the minus strand of NC_046227.1, from coordinate 2,962,647 downwards.
CTCTGTTTTTCATCACACAGCTCCTGGTTTAGCCCTGCTCCACTGGCCCCTGTCTGTTCATTTCAGAAATACAATGGATGATTTACACAAGTAAGTAGGGAAGCAGGCTCAGGAATTGCAGAGAATATATAAAAACACTGCAAATGGAGAGGGGAAGCATTTTACAGCCACTTACACAGCGAGCAAGGCAATGGAAAAGCAGAGCTGTGGTGGCCATAAGGCTCATTACACAAGGGCCTGTTCAGGAGCTAACACACCCACTATCCTTACAAACAAATGCTTGCCTAAAAAAAGGAGTGCCCATTGAAATATTTTCTTGCCTTACTGTTGGTAAGCCTGGGGCTGTAAACAAAGCAAAGATATACCTGAGCACAGTGTCCACTGTGGCACATTGCTGTCAAAGCTTTCCAGTTTTACAAAGTGGAAATACAGGATAATTCTTCCTTCTGGCTTTGCTCAGAGCTCAATCTGAAGCCCATGAGAGTCAGTGGAAATTCTTGAATGACTTCAAATCCATTTTTGAACAGCCCACAAAAGGTAAACCACAGAGGGTGGGTTTGAAAAAGTATTGTATTTGCATTTCTGGCAGGTAGTCAGCCAGTTCCATCATTACATCACTTGGCTCCAGTTTAGCACAGCAGATCTATACACTAGGACCCACTGAATTCATTCCACCCCTGGAATTAAAGTGCCAACTTCTCAGCCACAAATGAATGAGATACCTTTATTACACAGGTGCTACCTGCCTTTGTAATAAAGTCACATCTGGTAATGCTGGAAGCTTGCAATGGATCCCATATTGCTGGAAGCAATGTTCAGCTCATTCCTTGCAATAATTTTCCTTTTTCATCAAGGAATTTTCAATGCATGGAATTGTAGCTGCATCAGCCTGGCACAGAAGGGACTCTCCTGTGGAGGTGATGGGGGTGCAGGGTGTGGGCATGCAGTGGGCTGTGGTGCCTAGGGCAGTGCCAGTGAGGGATCTGCAGGCTCTGTGAGACCTGAGGGTTCAGCAATCTCCCAGCCCTTCCTGCTGATCTTTGGTTCCAACAGCAAGGTCCCTATGGCATGAAAGCTGCCCTCATCTCTGCTGTTGGTCACTACCTGTGCTTTCAGGTACCTCAAACCTTGAAGGTAAGACAAGAGCGTTGTGAGAGTGCTCACCATGGATCAGGCTCCTTGAGCTGGGACAAGACACCACCAGACACCACTCCCTCCTTTCTCTAGGATCTGCTCCTGCACTCCTGCTCTCTTGCCTGCCTTCCCTGATGTGTATGCAGGTTGCCTCTGCTGGCAGGCAGCTCTCTGGCCCCAGCTAAGTCATCCCTCAGGAGCAATCCCATCCCCTGGGCTGCCCCTGGGGCTGTCCCGGCGCGCAGCACCAGCTGCACATGGAAGCACACTTTACCCCTCGGGGCTGCTGCCATGGCCTGCTGGGGGTGGTGGAGCTGTACCTGTGGACTGGGTCCCAGTGAGGGGCAGGCTCTCCATGTCATCGTAAATGGCAACGATATTGATAGTGTACTCAGAACCTGGCCTGAGGCCATGCAGCTCAGCAGTGTCTTCTTCGCCACCTGGGGCCGGCAATAGCTCATGGATTCCATCCTCAGGGCTTGAGTAGGTCACCCTGTACCTGGTGACTTGCCCCTGAGGGCTTTCCCAAGCAATTTTGATGGAATCAACATCCACCTCAGTGAATGTTAGTCCTTTAGGGCGGTCAATGTCTGTTAGGCAAATTAACGGGAAGAGGTTAAGTGATAAAAAGCAGGTTGTGGGTGAGGAAAATAAAAAGCATTTCCATTACATGCAAAGCGGTTTTCAGTTCGGCGTGGCAAGGGGGCAATGGATTCTCCTCTGTGCTGCACCTTGCACACATGCTTACATCCCTAAGCCTGAGTTTGCAGGTGCCAGGCAGCAGGAAGGCAATCTTGGCTTTGTTGTAACCAACTCAAAGCAGCCAGGACACCAAATCTCACCTATTTTTGAGTCCCCACGGCACCAAAACCCTTTTCACACAACTCTAGTAGCATTAAGCTGCCTTAAAAGTGGACAAGAGAAAAAAAGAAATGGGAATGTTAAGACCCATTTCTCCCATGTAAATGGTTGCTAGAGCCAAAGGCAGCCAGAGAACCCACCTGGCTCTGTAAGTTTGGGTTCTTTGAAACCCAAGTTTATAAGTTTGGTACTTGCTGTTCAATACTGTGAGCTGCTGTGCAAAGTGCCAGTCCAAGGAGAATCCATCCCACTATTTTCTTTCATAAATTAATATCCAATTAACACACTCATCAAGAAAGCAAAATTACTCAGCATATGATACTGTAAAATCAGTTAGAAACAAACTTTTCAGTTTTGTATTGAGTGCACAGGGAATGTCCACAGATGCAACTGGGTGATATGCACACCTCCCAATTAAACCAGCTCACAGGATTTGCCTGGCAAGGTGGGAGATCAGAGCAGGGGAAGTGAGCATTGTTGCTCAGAAGTCTGGAGTGGCTATCACAGAAATACAGCCATTTGTTATATAAAATGGGAAGATATAGCATATGATTTTTATATTGGATCAAAATCATGCTTTTCTAAAAGGCTTCATCATTTGCCACATTGTTTTAGTCCTCAATTTTCTAAATGGCAAAGGTGATTTTTGTCCAGGAATTTGTTAGTTTGAATGTGGGCTCTTCACTCATCTCTGCAAAGCTCTGCAGAAGTTCTCTGCAGTGTTTGGGGCTGTCATAGTTTTGAATACAAGCTTGAGCAGGGGGATAAGAATCACATAAATCCCTATCCCAGAGGTATCCCTCAAAAGCACTTTCCCTCAAACAGTTCCAAGGTCCCTCTTGTGTCCCCTCTGTGACCAGAGCATGACTGCTGTTTTGTACACGGCACCTCAGTCCTGCAATCATTTTTCTTTTGGAGTGCTTCATCCCAATCTCTTGGTATAACCCATGTGGATTCCCTTACTCCCTCTCACAGGGCAAGTGCTCCCAAGCCCAGTCCGGTCCCTTAACAGCAATCACCTTTGCCACCTAGCTGCACACAGAGGAGATCCTGGCACATTTTATCCATTGATTGATGGCAAACAAAACCCCAAAGGACTTTGTGGCTTTAGTGAAAGAAAATAAGAAGCGCAGCACTTTCAGGGGGCAGGAAATTGCATTTTGGCAGAGTTTGAGGCAGAGGGACTGTGGTTTTGCCAGCATCTGCAGTTAAGGTGCATGGTACTTCTCACAGGGCAGACCACCTCACACTCTCCTGGAGACCCTGGCTTTTGCTTTCCCTGGGAAGGTGGTGGTAGGTTCAGACATCACTAGAAAACACATGTTTGTTCCCATGAAGTGAAATACGTACTGGTGACAGCTGTCTGAACCAAGGGCTGGCTCTCCCCGTTCTGATTCTGAGCAATGACACTGACCACGTACTCCACTGTGGGCTGCAGACCTTCAATAGTGACTTGAGTTTGATCTGGCAGGAAAGAACACCATCAGTCAGAAAGAACAGCACAAAAATTGCAGAGAACTGCCCTCAAAGTAGCCTTGAATGAATGGCCTGTCTGTTGCCATAAATGTCATTAAAACAAGGTGGGACTGACAAATTAAAATTGCCTTTAAATTGCACCATGCTTCTCTGGCAGTGCTCAACTGCAATTTGTACCTGCTCCAAGACTCCACAGCTGAAAGGGCAGGTTAGCACAGTGGGCAGAACAAAGTACAGGGAAGCCAGCTTTCATCATTTTTTAGGGTAATACTGATCATCAACTCAGCTGCATCACAAGCATTCCCAAGTGCTCTGATGATCCCACAAAATGCAGTTTTCCTGAGAGCTGACACAGCTCACAGGATCTACAGGTACTACACTACAGACCTGCAGTGTATGTGACAGAACCCATGCTGTGACTAAGAGTCATGCTATAGGACTTCCAGAAGGATTTCAGAGCAAGTTTTGCTGGATGCTAGAAAATCAAATGAAATCTTTGAAATGCAGGTGCTCTTCACGCACACTGAGGCTGCCAAGAACAAACTTTTGCAATACACTGGTGTCAAAGAAATATGAAGCTTTGGGGGCAAAAATATGCCTTAGCTCATCTGTCCTGGATAAGACAGAACTGAAAATCAGCAGGATGGCAAAAAAAGGGTACAAGCAGAGCAGGATTTCAGTGGTCACATCTTGCATTCTTTACAGATCCAGTGAAGGATGCCATGACTCTTACCTGCAGGGACATTTTTCGTTTTTGAGGGCCCACGTCCGTCCTTGGGGGCAGCAGTCACACGATACCCTGTGACTGGGGATGTTGAAGGGAGCCATCTGATGCTGATACTGTTGTCCTGGACATCAGTGACTTGCATCTGGGATGGTGTGTCTATTTCTGGGCAACAAAAATCATTTTTCTCAGTATGTTGGTACAGGAAACCATCCCCCCACTGCTGTGTCCTGGCTGAATTTTATTCTGCATGGCTTGGAAGAAAAAACACACGTTGCTATTTATTTGTCTCTCATGCTAGCCCAGAGCAAAAAAGCCTTAACCATGATGTGTGGGTGAGTGATCTCATATCAATGTTAGTTGAGGATTTTTGTTGTTTTAAAGGCTACTAAATGCCTTTATCTGCAGCTGCAGCAGGTGTAGGATTAGGTTACATCCAAATCAGGAGTGAGACAACAGTGTTGGCATTAGAAAGTTAGGTCTCATCAGGATCCCAATCTGACAGTGAAGCACTGGAGTTAAGCCAGCAGTGACCCCACGTTATGAGAGCCCAACAGGATTTCCACTCTGCAATGAGCAGTTGAGCATTGCTTTTATCCCCATCTGGACTCCACAGGGTATCCCTTCTCCAAGTCCTTCTGGGCCATATCAGTTATCATGCTGGGCCACCAGGACACAAAGCTTCACTGAAACTGATGGCCTTGGAGCCCACGGCTTCTAAAAGAAACTGGGGATCAGTGATACACATTTATGGGGGAAAGCCAACACAAAGCTGTGGGGGTTTTGTCTTGTTTGGTTCCATCAGGTCTCACCTGTTCTGTAGGTGACAGTGACTGGCTTGCTGCTGGCAGGGCTGTCTCCACGGCCAGTTACAGCATACACAGTGATGGTGTATTCAACACCAGGCTTGATGCCAGTGATGGTGGCAGTAGACACAGTGCCAGGTACTGTGAACTCCTGTACTGGGCTGCTTCCACCTAGGAAGAGTAGGTTAAGAAAGAAACGTGATGGTTCTGTAAAGCATACATTTAAAATCTCTACAAAATCCAGGACAATCTTGTATGCACCAAGCTGAAGACCCTGCTGATTTCAGTGATTGGTGGATCAAGGTTGTTTTGGCCATTTCAAGGAAAAGAATGAAATATGTACACAGAACCACTCCTAAAATTATTGCAAAACTCCAGATGCTCTTTCTTTTAGGTTGACAAAATACGATTTGCTCTTTTTTAAAAAAGGCACCAATATGTCTGCTACAGCCTAAGGTGCCTTTGCTTTCTAATGGCCTCAGAACAGAGTTTCTGGTCTGTGACCAGCTGCAGCAACCTGCCCTCACCTGTTTCACCGTAAGTGATCCGGTAGTATCTCACTGTCACTGCAGGAGCATCCCAGGAAATCTTGAGGCTAGTTGGACTGGTAGGGGTGACTTCCAGGTCCCTTGGAACATCAGACACTAGAAAAACAGAGAATTGAGAAGGGAGTTTAAACACAGTTGTACATCAGCTACATACTCCACTTATACCATGCTCCTGTGCTACTCATCCGTGCGTCTTTTGGCTCAGGGCATATTCCTCTCCAAAGAGATGTATCTGGTTAAAAACCACATGGCACTGGACTGGATTTAATGACAATAGTTCTGCTGGCCTCTGAAACACCTGAAAGCAGCATGGGTCCTCCCACCTATTTTTAAATCAAGCCCTACCTCAGTACATAGGCATTTCCTCATGAGTGAAGCTGGTAGGGGAGATGTGATTTAACAGCAACTACTTTGCTAGAGAACACTCCAAACCCAGCATTCCCTCCAGGCTCACCTGTTGTTTGCTGGCCAACCAAGGGCAGGCTCTCCTCCCTGCCATTGACAGCGATGATGCTGACCACGTACTCAGTGCCTGGCAGCAGGTTGGTGAGGGTGATGGAGTTCCTGGAGGGGGGCACACGTTCCTCCTTGGGCCGGACCCCGCCCTGCTCGGGCTGGTAGCGGATCCTGTAGCCCGTGATGGTGGCACGAGGAGCGATCCAGTGGACCGTGAAGGAGTTCGCAGTTATATCCGAGAAGTCCAGGCCAGTGGGGGAATCCAGACCTGTGTGGTTCAAGAGACACAAGGCTGAGCTCAACCAAGCTGCTTAGCATCATCACAGGGAAAAAAAAAAAATACATGCCATTAATTAATTCTTAAAGGATGGTATTAACCACTGAGAAGGAGTTTGCGGTTACAGCCAAGAAGGCGAGACCAGCTGGGGAATCCAGGCCTGTGTGGTTCAACAGACACAAGGCTGAGCTCAACCAAGCTCTTGGCATCATCACAGGGGGAAAAACAATTAAGCCCCATTAATGAATTCTTAAAGGATTGGCACTAATCACATGTGCATCCAAGTACCTGTTTTCTGGATTCCATACAAAGGTGCACTCTCATGCTGCTCAGCAACGCTGTAGACTTTCACCAGATATTCAGTGCCAGGGAGCAGGTCTGTGGAGTTGAAGAACAGGAATTTGGGCATGTTTCTTTGCTTACATCAAGAAGTTAATCAACCTCCACAATTTTATCTGTGTTTCTTAGGAGACAATCAAGTTTTGGTTGATGGAAGGTCTGAGCCTCCAGGACAATCAAAAGTTTAAATCAGTTATTTTTGTGGCATTATGGCTCCTTGCAGCCTGAAGGAGCATGATATCCTATGTCATTGCTTCATTAGTTTGTGGAGATTGACTAGAAGCAATTACTTTTTACAGGGTCCCTTCTAGTTATCTACTAGTTTAGTTATGCACTAGGCCAAAACTGTAGCTGATCTAAGCTGAAATAGGGCCAAGGGTTTCTAACACAGCTGTTCTAACCCAGACAAGCTCTAGATTTAGTTCTTTATTCTGAAAACAGGTCTTGTCTCTCACCTAACCAACCAGATTCTCAGAGAGAGGAAAAAAAAAAACCAACTATAAATCCAACACAACTTTTACCCCAAAAATTAACATCAGCTTTTGGAAATTTCCCACATTTTGCTGCCATGTCCTGTAAGGTTCCAAAACAGGATATGTTTTCTGGTCTGAGATTACAAAGTCAAATGACCTTTTGCATATTCTGATCCTCTCCCTGAACCTCTGCACTGCAAGTCCTTGACACTATTGGCAAACCAGGCAAACAACATGTATTTACTGTTAATGCCTAACCAGGCTGCAAATCAATGCAATTGCCTCATAGCCTGATTCATCACTGTCCTTGGATTGATAGGAAAAAACTTGCCTGTGGTTTGGCTTTAACTTGGGTAAAGCTAGAGGCCAAACCCTATTTGGTGTGAATTTGTATGAGGTTACTTGTCACTTTAGATCAGCTGAGAATTTGGCCAGCCACACTTAATTTTTTTTTTTTGCCTCATCTTGTGTCATGGACATTCTCACACTCTACAACTACTTGAAAGGAGGTTGTAGCAAGGTGGAGGTCAGTCTCTTCTCCCAGGTAACAAGTGATGGGACAAGAAAAGACAAGCTGCACTAGGAGAGGTTGAGGAGGTTGGATATCAGGAAAAATCTCTTCACTGAAAGGTTGGTCAGGTGTGGAGTCACCACCTCTGAAAGTGTTCAGGGGGTGTGTGGATTGCCACTTGGTGGTGAGCACGGTGGTGCTGGGTTGATGCTTCAACTCAACAACCTTGGAGGTGTTTTCTCTTAGTAATCTTACAATTTTATGATGAGGGGCTTCTTATGTTTGACTTCTGCAGGTAACCCACTTACTTGTTAAGATGACCATGTTGTCTGAGGGTGAGACTGTCACCTCTGCAACATCTTCCTCCTTCCTGGCAGGGGAGTAGCGCACCAGGAAACCGCTCAGCACGATGGAGGTCGGGGCAGTCCAAGTCACCCTCATGGTGTCAGGCCCCACGTTGGTGAAGCGCAGGTCCGTGGGAGGAGGCACAGCTACACAGCAAAGAACAAACTGACCTCAGTTCTCAGATTCACATCCATCAAGATGTCTGCTCAGGGAATCAATCACCAGAGAAAGTATCTCATGCACAACAGACTACAGCATCAGACTCATGCAAACAGACTTTTAAACTACATTTGGTTCTACTACAGTTAGGAGAAAAATGTGTCTGCACTGCTGTCAGGCTGCTTTAACCTCTTAGCAATTCCTGATATGTTAAATGTACCCCACGGGGCTAATTTAAAAACAAGGTAGCAAGTTTCAGTAATGTGCTTCTAACAGCTGGATTTTGTATTACAGATGTGGTGCCAAGAGAGGTTTAAAGTTGCCATACAGCAGCTTACAGATGGAAAAGTAATCTCATCTAGAATCCATACATGCACACACAGGAGGGGAGAGGGTATATCACTAATTTCCTATGACTCTACTTCTACTGGTGTCGAAGGATTTACAGCCTCAGGACTTTCAAACACAACAGGATTTCATGCAAGAACCAGTTTCCAGCTCGCCTTCAGCCCATGCACTACAGAGACCCTTGACGGTGTGGCATGGCTGTCACTGGCATGTACTCAGGGAGTGCTGTCTATCCTTTGGGGCATTGTGGAAAGAGTGGGGCCACCATGGAAATGGGCTGCTGGAAGCTCCAACAGCTGTCAGGGCTGGAGGGTGTCTGCTGATCTGCTCTGCCCTTCAGCACTCCTAGTTTGGGGAATCACAGTTTTAAAGTCTGGCGAACACAAAGCTCATGTTTCAGGCTCTTGGATCCAACTGGATCCTGGAAATCTGAATAGCAGAAGGTGAATGAGCCTGGCAAGTCTGCAGTCATTCATGGTATTAAAATGCCTCCAATTCAAAAATGAGCAGCCCCACATCCATCCCCAGCTGCCATCTGGGGAAAGGAGCCAGCTGGGTCTGTCAGGCTTCCCCGCAGCGAGCAGCTCAATTCCTCTTTGGACAAAGCCCCAGCACCCGGACAGCCAGTGACAGCCAGTGACACCACCCACGTCACAGAACACAGAAGTTTTCAAAATTCACCCGTTTGCTGTGTCAGAGTGGTAGGGGCGCTCTCTCCGCCATTAATGAGTGTGATTACACTGATGTCGTAATCAATGCCCGGCTCCAAGCCTGTCACTGTGTAGTATCCTACTGAGGAGTCCACAAAATCTTCAAAAATAGGGACACTTTCTCCTGCTGCAACTACTGTGATGCGGTACCCAATAATGGTGGAGGCATTTAACGGGGTCCACCTCAGGCCGATGCTCGAGTCAGTTATGTCAACAAAGCTTAGGTCAGTGAGCTGGGGCACCTCTAATGAGTTAAAGAGCAAATGGGAGAGGCAGAGACACACAGAGGCAAAAGGAAGACAAGGGAGAAAAAAGCAGTGTTCATCACTATTAACATCGACAGAACTTCGGAAGCAATTGCGGTGATATGCACAATTTCTCGTGGGGTCCGGGGGAAAAGGAAGGATTTTTGTGGGTGTTTTTTGTTGTGTTTTTGCTTTTGCTGTTTTCAGTTTGTTTTCTTGTATTTACCCTTTAATGCAGTCTCCAGCTGCTTCCCTGGGCAGACAGAAGCTGAAACCCCAATCCCCTCAGAAGCTGAAACCCCAATCCCTCTTTAGACATATAATTTTCCAAGAGCCCTACAAGAAGCACTTAACTTGCAGCAAATTTACTTTGAGCAATGATAAGCCATTAAGACCCTTCATTTTCTGACAAAAATAGAAGCACAAAAAACACAGCCCTTTGGTTTTTATGCAGGTAAATGACAAGAGAGCAAAGCTTACTAAATAAAATAAACTAAATTTACTAAATAAATAAAACAACAACTCTGAAACAATAGTTGATTGACCATCTAAAATCAAGGTTTTGTTCAAAAGGTGAATTTAACTTTTATCACTGGGATCACAAAAATATCAGCTCATTTGAAGGGGCTAAATCAGACCCTCAGCTGGTGAGAACCTCCACGAAGTACCAGGGTAGATCATCCACTGTCTGAACTATTTACACTGCACTTGGAAGAAAGCCTCAAATCCCTTCATGGCTTGAGGATCTGGCCCAGAATTTCTCAAGTTCTACTTACCAACTAACTGCTGCAATATTTGCGCTAAAACCAAATGATGTGGAACAGTAAGTAATAGAACACTTCCTTGGAAACAGGGTAAATGGTTAAAAATTACCTTTAGACGGTATTAATTCTGAACATCCCCAAATTCAGAGGTTATGCCCAGCACATGATGTGCCCAAGAGCCTGACATACATGGCTAAAATTGTTCAAAATCTCAAATTTTAGCCACTGAATAGGAATGCTCTTTAATGACCTTTTAGATGCTGCCTAAATTTCTGTAGGGAAAATAAGCACAGCTGTGACTGTTTTCCCTATTGATATTATTCCATTAGCAGAGGTGCTCATTTCCTGCATGCTAGGACCAGCAGAACTGGGCAGGGAATGGGGAATTTTTAGATGCATCTTTAATTGACAATTGCCAAACCTTCAGTTGCTCAAGCCAATAAACTGATATTGATTTAAGCCACAAGATTTGGCTGTGTAAATTTATCAGGGTGATCCTGAAATCAGTGGGAACAAATGGATGCTCTTCCTCACTCAGGATCAGACATCAGTGAGTCAAAGATACAGGACTCTGTATCCATTCTGTTCATTACAAGTTAGTTTGAAAAGAAATTACAGGACAGAATTGTTGCTTTAATGATCATGGTCATGTTATATTTTGATGTCCCTCTTGGAAAACACTTATTTTACAGAATAGGTACCAAAAAAAAGCCACTTTTCTGTAAAATAATTGTTTATCCATATGGAATGCATGTACCATATCACCTTTAAAGAGTTGTAAAAGCCAGACACATACATTCTTAGCTTTCCTCCACCAGAAGATGGTGAAGGGCTAAAGCTATTCCTGCATAACTATGCAGCATCACAGCATTAGTTCACCCCAGGGGGCACACAGCACTTCAGTGAAGCACAGAAATTTTAAAGCAGTGTTACAAGAGCAAGCAAACATAGTGGCTAGCATCATCTCAGAGCAGAAACAAAAACAAACAAAGCCCTCACAAAGGAAAATTAAACACAACTGTTCGGGGAAGTGCGTATTATTTTTGCTGTGGTGGCTCCAAAGGCAGTTTGTGCAGTCCCCACAGATGTCATGTGAGGTGGCACACACCACTCTGTGTCTCAAGTGCTACAGTGGTGGACCTTTCCATCTTGGCTTTCCTCTCCATTGCGCTCCAGTCATCTTCTGCCAATACTGCTGCCAGAATTTCTCCTGTGCTCACTTCCCACTCATACCTCTGTTCACCCACTTCCTGTTCCCACCAGCTGTGCTCCAGATGCTGGGGCACTTCAGGGCTAAGTTAAATCCCTGCTGCTGCCCAGCTCAGTGCACTGAAACAGCAGATCCATGTGCAGGCCACCAGCCTGTGACACGCAACTGCCCATGCAGAGAAGTACACGGATGTAAGAAGTTCTGTCACGTGTTGGAACGTGGTTATTCCACTTCTAGAGACTAAATGTGACTTCTAAGCCCTCTACCATCAAACCCATACAAGTTCTGCAATGCAGAGCTCTTGGGCTCAGCCATTTGTACTTGGACAGCTGCTGAAATTGCTGCTCATCCTTTTGTTACCTGGTGTGATGGTTTCTGAGATGGGGATGCTCTCCTGGTCATCCTTGACAGTGTAGACGCTGACGTTGTACTCCACGCCAGGGTTGAGGTTCTCAAAGGTGCAGGTGGTCTGATCTGCACCCACCACCTCCTCCAGAGTAGAGCCCTGCTGCCCATCAGTGGGAGCAGTGGTCACACGGTACCCACTGATGCCTGAAATACAGAGGACAGAGTCAAGAATCTCCTGCTGGACCCACTTACACCAGTCCTCAGTGCAACAGCTGAAGCAAACATGACATTTTACAAGTGGTTTTTCCAACCTGAGCCCAGCAGGAAACAGGTTTCTTTGTCAAGCTGCTCAAAATGAGTTTCCTTGGAGCTAGCCATGTCACACTCATAGCATTTCTGTTCCCTTTGAGACCTCACCAAACTGAAAATCTCAGGAGTTTTGAGAGGAGCTTCTCTCAGGACTCCGTCAGGAAAAGATTCAGTTACCAACAAAGGTTTTCAAAAACTTTCAATCCACCTTTTATGGGAATCAATTGTGCAGCTCCCAGGAGCTATTGCAGAAGAAGAGATCATACTGAGCATTGTAAGAACTTCCACGCTCACTTTCCATAGCAAAAACTCATTTGTCACTTCCAGAAATCCTTGTAGTCCATTCTACTTTCCCTCCCTCAGACTATTTTTCAACTGGAGATACTTGAAGAAACCCTTCAAATCCTTAAAATAGCTGAAATATCTAACATTCATGATCCAAAATAACATTTTACACAGAATGTAAATCATTAGGAGTCCCACGGCAAGTTGCAGTTAACTGTGAATTATATCCTTAAATACATCTAGCAGTACATATATTTTTCTTTAAAATAATCAACAGAAAATTTCCCACCAAACTGCAAGGCACCACAGAAGAAGTGTTAGCATTCTGCTACAAGAGGAGGTTTGAGCACAGAGTGAGTTCACATGGTTACCTGGAGATGTGCTTCTCTCCCAAGAGACTACCAGGATGCCAGTGTCAGGACTGGACTTCAGGCGCAGGCTGGTTGGTGGAGCCAGTGCTGCAAGTGTTCAGACAAATGGTCACTGAGAATCATGCTGGCTGCCCCAGCATCCTTCTCCCCAACCTCTGGAATCAGCCAAAAATACTGCCCAAAGCTGTGGCCCTGCGTTGCATGAGGCAGTGCTACTAATGCACCTATGCATCAAAAAGAAAACCCGGACCACGACAGGGAGGCAACACCAGCGCTGCCTCCCAGAAGGCAGTGGGGAGTGGAAGGAGGAATGATGGTGGAAAAGCAAGTGCCATACGTGTAGTGACTCTCCTGATGATGGGGGTCTCTCTCTCCTGGCCATCCATGAGCACTGTGAGGCTGTAGGTGTACTCCACACCAGGGGTGAGCCCGGAGATGACGATGCTGCCGGAGTCCGAGATCACCTCCCGAGGAGCCTCTCCGCCCTGGCTTGGGCGCACTCCCAGCTGCAGGGGAGAGAGGTTTGCTTTTCAGCCACAGCCTCTCAGCACCCTGACTGATCACCCAACAGCAGCACTATGGGCCCTTGTGTGAACTCCAGCTGTTAGTCCTGTAACTTGTGGTCTAGATATCCCACTAGACCTGAAGCCCCCTGACTGCACTGACCTCTGTCATCTAAACCCGCTCCCTGTAAGCAACAGGGCCTTTGTACCTGTCCTCTTTGTACTGCCCTCTTCACCACAGGCCACAGGAAATTGCTTTGATCTGCCCTACCCTCCACAGTGAAGCAAGAGGAAAAACCAACATGGGATTAGCTGCTCCTACCTTGAAACCAATCCGTGGAGCAGGTGTCCAGGTGATGACAATAGAGGTCTCAGTCACTTCTGTGTTGAAAGGAGGAACAGAGCCAGCAGGTTGATCTGTGGAGTGAATTGACCAGAGATGAAGTCTACCTGCTGTGATGGCTCCAAACAGTTTGAAAACCTGACCTACAGCAGCACAAATAGCCAGAGGCATGAAATGAGTGCTGAACTAGATCACTTTGGAAAATCCAGTGATTTGGGAAGGATCTGACAGGTAATTTTTGTCTGCTGCTGGGCTTGACAGACACAGTATGCAAGTAGTACAATCATAGCCAGAGCTTTTGTTCCTGACAAAACCAAAAATATTCAAGTGGGTGCATGATCCTCTATGCATCCAGCCCCAAGAATTTGGGGAATCCTGTTTTTTGGCATGACATCTGAAGTGTTCCTCAAAACTCAGTTGTTTTTTGATACACCATATGCTTTCCAGTCAGCAAAATACCACACCCCTGTCTGTCACCCACCTGTCCCAGCAAGGCCCATCTCATCCCTCACCAATCTTATGAAGTCAGCAGAAAGCCAGTCTGAGGTATCTGTGGTCTCACTGATATCTGTCAGAAGCATCACACAGAAGCCAAAGCCTTTGTGCATGCCAGAATCAGCCTAAATAACAACACCGAGTTTAATCTGAAATGGCCTTGTTAGTAATGTTATTAATGAAGAGGCTTGGTTAATCAAATCTATGGTCTCAAAATCTATAGTCTGAAACTGGTTTCATTCAGACAAGCCAGAATTTGAAGCCAATATTAAACCCAAGATACCAAAACATGTTCTAATTGAGGAGTATTTATAGACAAGACTGTCAGCAAAAAGTACCTTGCCAATGTCAACAATGTTACTCTGATTAAAAGTTTGAGCCCTTATTTTAGTTTTACATTGTTCTAAAAGAAACCACATTCTCTTTTGAAAAGAGGATGTGGTTCTGGGCTTGGGTGGCTTTGAGTTTTGCTAGTTTATATGATGGCATCATCATTATTTAAACACTGAAGCTATTTTTTCTTTTTAGAAGTATGTGGAGGTTGTTACAGATCTCCCTTTCCTTCCAAAATTTGCTTAATACTTCTTCCAAACCAGCATCACAAATACAGATGCAAAATATAATAAAAAGACAGAAGATCATGTTTGTGTAACTGCAGTTGAGCTGCCTTAGATGGTATCTCTGGGCTTGAGAAATGACTGCTTTCAGTTTTATGTAAGTACCAGACTAATTATTCCTTGCCCATTTTAAGAAGTTGTATGTTTTCCTTGATTTGTCATGCCAAAACCAAGCAATTAGGAAGATCAAATAAAATTAAATTTCTCTGACATCCAGTTAAGCAAAAAGTGAGGTACCAGTAGGAAGTTTTCCCTCTTGCTTTTAATCACCAGGAAAGCTGAAATGTATTTTACTAAAAGCTTTTTGATGCAAATAACTCTTTTTCCTGCCAACGAGGTTCAGAAAGAACAACAAGGAGCATTTCCCAAGCCGTTGGAACGCTACTTCAAAAGTCTGCTCCGTAAATCAACTCACAATAGGCACTTTGAGCACAAGTTCTGAAGAAAGGCCAGGGTAAAAAGGAAGAGGAGGATGTGATGTGTCTCACTCACAAG
Organism: Catharus ustulatus; assembly: GCF_009819885.2. Classification (NCBI taxonomy): domain Eukaryota; kingdom Metazoa; phylum Chordata; class Aves; order Passeriformes; family Turdidae; genus Catharus; species Catharus ustulatus. The sequence goes on along the minus strand of NC_046227.1, from coordinate 2,947,495 downwards.
TGGTGAAGACGCCGGTCTCTCTGTTGCTCTGCAGGTCGCCTTTAACCGCCACGAGGTACACGGTGTATTCTGTGCCAGGCTGCAGGTTCCTCAGCAGGTACTTGGTGGCGGAGGGCCCCACGTTGTGGGTGCGGGGCTGCCCTCCCCGGGTGGGCCCCACTGTCAGCTTGTAGCCCGTTATCACGGCACGGGGCCGCGTCCACAGCACCAGCACCGAGTGCTCCGTGGTGTTGAGGAACCGCAGGTTGGTCGGGGCATCGAGCTCTGGGGAGGCAAAGCACAACAGCCATCAGCTTCCCAGCTGAATCTCCACTGTACCCCTACTCCCAAACCATGGGCCTGCATTCCTGATGTACTGTCTGAGGGCAACTGTAGAGAGGATGTGGGACCATGTCTTAGGTTGCAATGCAGCATGTAACCAAAAGTTTGTATTCTATCACCATCTGTTAAACCAGGTGGAGCAGTGATCCTTATCTCTGTAGGAGATATCCTCTGCTAATGGGCCAGATGTTAAAACTAGGTGGGGGAACATCCTTTATCTTTTCCACAACCCATCCTTCCTCCAGGGAGGTATCTCCTGTTAACGGGCCATTGAGTCCCACTGTGTGACTGATAAAATCACATCATCCCACTGGGAGATGCTCCAGCCAGGGGGAGGAGCCAAGAATTTCCTACCTAGATAAAAACTGAGATTTGGGACACCAAGACAGCCTTTGTTACATGGGATTCCAGAGGAAAACCAGACCTTTCCACTCATCACTGAACCTCTGGAGGAAAACTGCACCTTGTACAGGAGCACTGCTTCAACTGAACCACATCTGTCACTGCAGGAGGATGCAGCCACCATTGAATGGGACTGCTGCCAACACCCTGCCTGACTGATGGGGTGGTTGTATTCTGACTCTGGCAGTGTTTTGTTGTTTTGTAGTACTGTATTTCTATTTTAATTTTTCCTAGTAAAGAACTGTCATTCCTATTCCCATATCTTTGCCTGAAAATCCCTTAATTTCAAAATTGTAATAATTTGGAGGGAGGGGGGTTTACATTTTCCATTCCAAAACAAAACTCCTGCCCTTTCTTAGCAGACACCTGTCTTTCAAACCAAGACAGACAATGAGAGAGCTGGAAAGTTATTTCACTTCTACATCCATGCCTCAGTGCCATCCATTAATACACTGAGACAGGCAGACCTGAGTGCTCTGGGCTGAACTGATTTGGGTCGCTGCCATCTCTGCATCCCATGGGGAAGGCAGCCTAAAGGTTGAGACAAGACAGATGACCCCAACACACTCAGGAATTTCAAGTTTCTCATGAGTGCTGAGCATTTTTTAAAAACCAGCTCAGTTTAGACTTGTCAGTGTAAGCACAGAAACCTAATTTTAGCCCTTTTCCATGAAAAAGATTTATTCTTTTAAATCCTTGCCCAGTCCTCTCAAAATCCCTTCCCAAAATAAACCACCCTCAGTTTGTCATTTGAATGTCAAAATAAGTAATAGTCAGCGACTTTCTGCAGAAAACCAGTTCCTAGATCTACTGAAAAATATTCACATCATGGAACCGACCATACAACAATTCCAAGCATGCTCGCGTCTGCCCTGGGATTTGGAACAGCTCTTACCAAGCATGCTCCCCTTTTTATCAGTGCCCCTGGGAAGCTGCTGAAGCTGATAACCCAGATAACTACATAAACAAGAAGCTGAGGCAGCACAGCTCCTTCACTGGAGTCACAGTGACTGGTGGAGATGTCACCGCCTTTGGCTGAGGCAAGGTGAGGCTCTGGAGGGGAATTTGCCCCCACAGCAGGCAGCACTGGCTGCAGCAAGGAGCCCACAGTGCTCACATGGCAAGGCTCCCCACCTTTTCTAGGTCCTAACCATATGTTGAAATTAAGAGCAGTGAAGTGCTCTTTTTTGCTGGCACATGCTTTTTTCTCCTTCTGGAGAAGCAATTTTGGTGGAAAAAATTAATGTTTTCATCACTCTCTCAGTGATTCAGTGGGAAAATGCTTTTGTCCTTTTTGTTTTCTCCATTTTTAAGGAGGGAGGAAAAAGGAAGTAAGGTCTTCCTTCTTCTACCACTGGAAAAAACTGGGGAGAACTCAAAAAGAAAAAGGACGAGTGTGACCCTGCTTAAGCCCATCAGGCTGAAAGTCAACTTTATCCCTTGCTGGTACTTAGATCTGGGCTAAGTCTCATCTGAAAAAAGACTGCATCTTCCTTAAATGTGTAGCCTAAAGTCAGTTCCTTTCTGCAGAGTTTAATTTGCCATCTCTATTAGGCTTTTATCACTTCCTCTCCCCATACTAGAGGACAAAGGGGAAGATTTAAAAGCCACACACACACACTTGGAGTTTATTTGTAGACTGCTTTTTAACAGAAGGCCAAAAAGAGAATCACATTTACACCGTGGGAAGAGACTTTTGCTGCGGGGTTTTCCTTGGGAACTCTGAATGATTTCTGTTTCCCAGGATTTTCGATTACAGGATGCAATTTATGGGAATAGTTTCTGCAATGTGGTTTAGGCAAAGCAGTTAAGCAGATGATCACAGCCTATGGAAAATGATTCCAGACATTTGTGACTGGCACTGTGCTGTCTGAATTAAATGTCTATACTCCAATGTACACCTCTGTGTGGCATTTCAGAGGAACCCTACACCTAGCTCAGGCTCCTCAAAACAACCACAAAAAATTACAGATCTAGCTGGGAACTGAGCCCTTCTTGTTCTAAAAGCTTCCAAGAGAGTTCAGATTCCTAAGTCGCATCCTCGCTTTTGAAAGCCTCACTTGAAAGAGGAGGGAAGGTGCTCACACCATCTGTGCTGTGCTCAAATTAGACACCTATGGCAGAGGATGGACATAAGGATCCCATTCTCCCTGCACAGTCAATGGACAGGCACTATTCACTGTTCATAATTTTATGGATGGAAGTAAGGGTATTTCTCAAACAGCGTGGTTATAGTCACAGATTATCCCATTTCCTTTCCTTCCCTCTCAAATTACTAAGAGCCAGGCTGGCTTTTCAGAAGTTGCTCTTATTTACTAAAAAGTATCAGAAAAGCAGCAGATGCACATAGCTGAATTTAGTCCCTTTGAATAAAGTGACCCAGCCAAAGAACACCACAAACACCCACTCACCCTTCTATTGCCCAATAAACAGGATCTGATCAAACAAACCATGTCCTATGTTCTGTCTGATCCGCTCCTCTTGCACCAAAAATGGAGATAACCACCCACATACAGATAAAGCTCCTACTCTTCCATCTGAAAACCTACATCATGCCCAGCTACTGCTCCTCTCTCTTCTCTGCACTGCTAAAAAGCAGAAAACAATGCCTGACAAAGTGCATTCTCCCTCACAGAGGCAGAGGTGCTGCACTGGCACTAGATCATTAGCAATCAGGTTCTGAGGGATCCTGCATGATCCTTCCTTGCATGTGCAGGCACAACTGCTCCTGCTGCCATGGGAGCCAGACAGGTGTGGAGCTGTCAGAAGGGAGATGGGGACTTTCAGAGGAATCTCTGCAAGGCTTCTAAGTCATACTGAAATCTGCCCTAAGGCACTAGCAAAAAAAACAAAAATTATAAAAACCACGGCTGTGATCTGTGCTGTAAAAGAACTGCAGGGTCCATCATTTCTCAGTCAGTAATAAAAAAAGTTGAATTCCAGCCATACAAAATTGTTTTAAAGCACCATGAGACTTAAACTCCCATTGCAAAGCCCTGGAGGAGGATAAATCTGCTGAAGAGATCATTGTTAGAATGAATGAATTCCCAGCCCTGTCATCCTACTGATGGGATACCTCCTGGGCTAGAACTGTTGCACTTCAAGTGCTCTGTTTATACATTTCTCCAAGCAACAGAGAAATACGCACTTTAAAAGGCTGAAAAAAAAGCAGAGAGGAAAGACACTTACTGGTGGTTTGCTCTCCAGTCAAAGGTTTGCTCTCCCTGCCCTGGTTTACAGCAAAGATCTTGAAGAGATAGGTTGTTCCTGGGATCAGTTCAGTGACTTCAGCAAAAGAGTTCCTGATGATGGGCAGTCTCTGGCCGTGCTGGCCAGGGCGGTTGACAGGGATCACCTCCACCCGATAGCCGGTCACTTGGCTCTGGGGTGGGGTCCACATGATGGTGATCTTGATGTCAGAAACCTCCACAAACTGCAGATCTCTGGGGGAAGGCACTTCATCTGAAAGCACAGGGGTACAGCAATTGTCAGAGGGAGTCCTCAGCAGGAGAAGGAAAAAAAGTGAATTTTGCTTGAATAACGGTTAGCCCAAGAATATTTACTGAACTGAAAAGTCAGGGTAACCTCACTGTAAACATGCCTACACACATTCCCAGACAATATTCAAGCAGACTGCAATTCCAAACACCACTATCTACTTTAAAGTATACTATGTCTTCAGAAGGTATCTTGCTGTGACAGAAAGAGAACTGATAGAACAGATGTAATATGCTACAGAACTTCAAGTGTATGCAGAACCAAAGCCTGAGGGGAAAAAATGTACTCCAGGGGCTGGAAACAGTAACCTCCTTCTAAAATTAAAAGGGAGGGGTTTTCAAAACCCACAGCATGTTCTGAATGTCTATGATTAACTTAAATCCACCTTTTATAATTAAACAAGTACAGGGCTGATCTGGCCTTACTATAGTCAAATGTAATATGCAGTTCCCTCAGTGCTGGGCCACAGTACTGCACCCTTGAATTCCTGTGTTTAAATTAAGTTTCTTGAGACTAGGACTGATACTGCCCTAAGGTTAACCAGTGCACATTTTTGGAAGATGCAGATGCCAAACCATAAAATCATTGAGCTGAATTCATTCCTGGCTAATTCCCATTTGCAAACACGTGCTTGCAACATGCAGGACCATGAAATTCCACTGCTTACCACATCAAATCCCAATTCTTTCACTAGCCCTTCTTTTGGTTTGCTTATTCAGTCCAACTGGATACTTAAAGAACCCCGAAACCAGAAGTTTTTTAAATGCTGAGTGCCTCAAGTTTAGATCCCATGGTGTTGTTTTGGCACATCAGCCAATGCTGAGCAATCTCCCATCCCCATTGACTGCAAAGGAAAATAATGGGTAGGACTAGAAGTGAGAGGAAAAAGTCAGGTGGTGGTGTCTGAGTACCTAACCCTGAACACCTGCAAGCCAAGTGCTGGGGCAAAATGATGCACCAGGCCCTTCAGAGGATTTCTTAGCAGAATCCCCCCTAAAATAACTTGAGAAAGTGATCTCTCTTCTGCAGACAATACAAGATCTGCCTGTAGTCCAATCCCTAGGAACTGCAACCCTTTCAATGCACAGTGGTGTGTTGACTGTGTCAATGAGTATGATTTTACTACAGAACTTCAATACCAGTGAAACTTAAAACTCAAATGCACAAAACCATAACCGAGTTCATGAAGCACTCACTGAGCTAGCCACAGACATCTCAGTGAATGAAACCCAGAAGATGAGCATTACCTGTGCGTGGCACCCCAGTGGTTTCCTGCTGGATGAAGACAGGAGTGCTCTCCTGGTTTTCTTCCACAGCATAGATGCTGATGTTGTACTGAACCCCTGGCATCAGGTCACTGAGTGTCACGGAGGTGGCAGTGTCAGGCAGGGTGAGCTCTGTGCTGCTGCCTTCCACAGAGGGTACGTAGACAATCCTGTAGCCTGAAGCAAGAGAAGTATGTCATCCTCAGCACAAACAGCACAAGGAATGCTAGAAATGAGGGCTGAACTCATCTCTCTACTGAGCTTTGATAAAAATAGTGCTGAACTTCAGCAGGACCCTGTGGCCTGCCTGTGCTCACGTCCCATCTACGGACCACACACTCACACCACCTTCCAAAGCACAATCTGACCTGGGTTAGAATATCTGAGGTCTGACATGTGGATTTAGGCTTGTACTGTTCTCATGCTCATTATGGGATGGTCTGGATGACAGATACAAATATAAGGTCTTGGGGCTTGTTTTTATTTAACACAAATCCAGAAGGAATTGTTTTGCATCCAGCCTTCTGCATTGCTCAGTTCAGCCACTGAAGCCAAGGAAATGCTGAACTGCCCACGTGCTTTCCAGCTGGTCTCTCCCACCACACAGAATTCTGCACTACCTTTGTCCAAGAGTTATATTTCATTTCCCTTTTCACCTACATTTCAGATTCTACCAATAATGCAGAGTAAGTGCACTCCAGCAGGACAAACCTGTGATTGGAGCCTGTGGTCTGCTCCACCTGATGACAATGGATGTGTCATCCACACTTTCCACTGCGTGCTCAGGTGGGGCATCAGGAGCTGTTCAAAAGAATAAACAGAGCAGGACATCAAGTGTGAGGATAAGTGGTAATAAAAAATTCTTGAGCAAACAGAAACAACAGCTTTCAAAGTGCAGCAACAGCCAGCCACAGATACCTGTAGTCTGTGAAGTAGATAGGATCAGATTCTGCTCTCCTTCTTCAGAGATCTGATAGACATTAACAATATACTTGCGACCAGGAAGCAAGTCAGGGATGTTGACAGAAGTGGCTGTGCTTGGAAGATCTGAGGAAGGCAAGAGAGAAAAATTTGTTTTAGCAATTCCACCTTCTTGCTTTCTCTCCAAATTAAATAACTGAGAAGTCTGTTCTAATCTGGGCTGAAGCACAGTCTTTCTGCAATAAAACAACAGTTTCTCTGCACTGTCTTTGGTTCATCTCAGAACAGTTGTGTGGAGAGCTGGGACCAGCAACCAAGGGCAGCTTGGATATATATCCCCAGTGTGGGATATTGCAGGGCAGCTTGGGCAGCAGCCCCCTGCACACTGTAGCCATCTCAACTGAATACTCATTTCATACCCTGACTGTTGAACTTTCAATACAGAAATATATGGAAAAACTTTCACATGAGTAAGTTCTGTGGAGACACTGACTCATGAGTGAAGAAGAATAACATTATAAGGGCTGATGAACTTCTCTCCCTTCTCCCAGATGTCCACCTACATGCCAGATGCAGGAAATTCCCCAAGAAACAGCCCCTCGTTGGCCAGACTGAAGCTAAGCATCTTAGGGGAAACTGGGAATTGCCTTTCAATCTGCATGTAAACCTCTGTCTGTGGACAGATGAGCTCCGGAGCTGCCTCACAGCACAGCTCAGCTGTCTGGGCAGAAAGGAAGGTGGTGACAGTGATGTCAGTCCCCACAAAAGCCACTTCTGCTCAGTGTCCAAGCCTGTAAGGTCAGGGGAGCAACAGTCCAGGGAGAATTATTAGGGCAGGAGATTGCTGTTCTTTTTGTCATGTTCTTCTACCATTCTCATGTCCCAGTAACTATTATAACCACAATATTTGAGGTGAGATATTGCTATTACCAGGAAATTAGGAAAAAGAAGCTAAAATGAAATTACATGTAATGGTGCCATGGGCTCTACAGTAAATGTTGGAAAAACAGTTTCAATTCCTTTGTCTGAGTCCAGTGCCTTTAACCAGCTAAATTGTCATATTACCAAAGATGAGGCTGATCCAAACAAAACAACTGACAGAGCAGACTGGAACATGAGATATCCATGAGATAAAAGCAGTCAAGAGAGGGCATTTGGGAAAGATTTCTCTCTGTCTATTCTGACAGAAGGACAAAGGTATGCCAAAGGAAATTAGCCAGGAGGTAGGTTCAAAAAACAAATTTGGTTTTCTTCTCATCTGCACTGCTGCTCACTTCAGGATGCTGTGGAAGCCAGTAACTTTACATGATTGTAAATGGAAAAAAAAATGGAGCAAATTCATGGAGAAGAAAAGAATAATTTTATCTACTACTCATCCACCACTCCTGACTCAGGCAGTTTTCCTCTGCAGAACTCTGGGACAGCATTCTGAGAGGATATTGATATTTACTTGCCTTCTTCTCTTACAGCTATTAATGGAGAAAAGAACAATTAACTAATCGAGTTTTTAATCCGAGCCGGTCCTGCCACTGTCAAACCCTAAGTGAATCCCACTGAAAGACAGGGAGATGCTCACTGTTCACACCAGCTCTACTGACTGTGAGCAATGCTTTGGTGTGGCACACTCACCAAGATACTGTGGCTCGTCACCCTCCTCGCTCAGCTCGTACTCAACACGGAATCCAGAAACGGTGTCAGAAGCAGAAACCCAGGAGACAACAAAGCTGTTGGATGTGATTTCAGTGACAGATTCTGAAGTAGCAACCACGGGAGGAAGAAGAGTTGTCTCTCCTGAAACAGTGTTGCCTACAAGAAAGAAGAAAGAGGCTGCATGAAGCATCACTACTTCTGTGTTAACTGGGATGCACAAAACAGGGAGGTGGGTGAAGGAGATGAGGTTTCCCTGGATGTGCCCCTGCTCAGCTCACTTGTCACTGCTGTGGTGCTGGTTGTGGTAAAATCGAAGCGGGTGACTTCTTTGTGGCCATACTGCTGGACACTGATGAGCTGTCCCTCATAGATCACACCAGGCTTCAGGCCTGAGATGGTGTAGGAGTTCCTGTGGCCAGGGATGGTGGCTTCCTTCCACTGCCTTCCTGAGTTTTTCTGCAAGAAAAAGGACACTCAGATAGTGAGAGACTCCCTAGGCTCTAGTGTCCTAACCTGCTGTTTGGTTACTAACTCACTGTAATATTCAAATCAAAGGAGATGAGAAGAGTATGGGTAAGAGTAAGAAACAGGACCACTGGCCTTGAGTTATTAGGTTTTACAGGGGTAAACTTAAAACAACCTAGCTATGAACTCTACCCTTTAAAAGGAGTATTATTTGTTATAAATTGAACTCATTCCTTCATCAAAAGCACAGTTAGGCATGAAGTAGTGGCTGGAAAATATACATTTGAAGGCTGATCATAATAACAGTCTAAGCCATCATCTGAAAACAATATACAGAGAAGTTCTTCCCTTCTACCCTGTGTTTGAACTCTATGGGAAGCTTTAAAATAATGCTCCATCCTCTGAGGTTTGTACTCCAGTGCTTTAAAGTCCATTTCATTCAGGCCTTCATCCAAGATACACTGAAGTCAGTAAAAGACTTGAGTGCCTTGAATGGCTTTGGATCAGGGCCTTTATTGTTCTCTTAATAACAGGCAGCATTGAGGTACTAATGCTCTTAATCACTAAGTGGTCTTTTGTGAAGCTGTACTCAGGGGAGCTGGAACACAGCTCATCTGTGTTGGTTAAACCAAATCATTTCTCACAGAGGCATCAGCCAACAAGCAGTGGTTAAGCAGTTTTGGTTTATACTTTGGAGAAGATGGGAGTGACTGTTTATTTAATCCTACATTAAGTTGTTTATGACTCCATATCCTACTCGTTTTTACCTCCTCGTTAATAGAATAAAACGTATCCCAGTAGTCTCTGGATATGCACATGTTACTAAAACTGCATTTCTTTGGATGAAGAAGTTTCCATAAGGATTTACATTCCTAAGGTAAGGAGGGATATAAACTTGTCTGCTGTACTAGTGCTTTGTTTAATAAAATACTTCATGAACTCAGCAACCAGTGAAGTTTGGGCAAGAAAACATTAAGTGTTTATACAGCACTGGCTCTCCTTGACGCTCAAGAGTAGCTCTTGACCTCAACAGGACAAAAACACTGAATAAGCAACTCAAGCCTGCTGAAATTGTGTCAGCCACTTCTTCCAGACACCAGAAAAAGCCCAATGAAGTACTCTTGATGAACAAATGATGACAAATGTGGCACTCACCGGTCTCCAGCGCAAGATGTACTGGGTGATGTGAGATCGTTCAGGAGCATTCCACTGGATGGGATGGGAGTTGGGCTGATTTGTACTCTCTGTGATGATCACCTGAACAGGTCCAGTTGACCCTGAAAAAAAACAATACAGTTTTAACATACTGGAGATGTTGTGGAGACATCAAAAAGCAAGAAAGCTGCATGGCTCACGTAGTATTTCTATACATGGGAAATCAGTTTTATTGTCTTTCTATCCTTAATGCTTCATTGCTACCTAGAAAACCAGTGAAGAATAAAATCTGTGAGGGAGTTAATGTGCACTGCTTGGGTCCATTTCCTGTAAGCTATCAATGAAACAGAAAATGGGAGAGGTCTAGTACAGAAAAAAAGTCTGCAAAGCAAACTCTTGCTGTTCAAAGAAATGAGGGAAATTTCTCAGCAAATAACTGTTTTCATCATAAATATCTTCTGCAGTGGCAGCAGGGAAGCTGATAAAAACTATCTGCCAAATCCAGGTCTAATCATGCAGCATGATGAGAGAAAATTTCTGATCTGACAGCGAATACACCCTGAAAAGATACACTAATCTTCTACTATTTTACTAAATTTCTTAATCAGTTCATTCGAAACACTGAATTTTCGTGACTCTGTGGAGGACTCCACATCCACAGATGAGACTTTTCTTCTGCACATAAACCCTACCAGAAGGGTTGGTGGAAGTCCTGAGACAAAACAGACTCACGAATTGATGAAAATACAAGTTCTGCAGCACTCTAATGCTTAAGGTTACTGATTGCATTGAGCTAGGCTCAGGCCCATCTCCTCCAACAAGCTCCCAATAGAGAAGGACAGGTTTTGTGATCCCATGGTTCTCCTTTCACTCCCTCCCAGCCCCACTGGTGAGATTTCACTGAACACTCAGCAGCACTGTGCTGATGTTAGTTCTCAGAAAATCCCAGCAAAGAGATCCCTGGAATCTGCAGGAAAGTATTTTAGCCATTAAATAGCTGCACCCTCATCCTGTTCCCAACATTTCTAATAATAATTTATTTGGACAACTATGTAACATATATACTTGTTCCCCATTTAATGGGATTTCTAGAAAAACAAACCTGTGCCCACAGGCAGAAAATTTCAAAGCTCACCTAACCCCAAACCTACATTCAGAAACATTAGATTTGGTTTATTTACACATTTTCAGTCGCTCTTGTGTCTAAAGCAGCCCAAAGCCCTGGTCTCCAGGCTGGAGGCATGCATATTTCACATAGCTCAGGGAGATGTTTGTTTAAGCAGTCCAACAGGAGCAAATGAAGCTCAGCAAGCCTTAATACTTCATCTTATTCAGATTAAGACAGGCAGTTGCAACCTTAAACAGGAAAGCAGAGAGGTTCCCCTTATGCTCTGTTCAGGGAACTGAAGCTGAACAACCAACAAACAGGCATTGCCCATCGCTATAAAGAGTTCCTGGAATTGCCTGGACAAACAAGAGTACAAATATTTAATTTTTTCGGGGAACTGATCAGGAAAAACGTTTCATCCCATGATGGATTTTGTTTCTGTAATGAGTGGAAAAGGAAGAACTACACATATGAGTTTCAGGCAATACAAGCTGAAGGTCACACGAGTGATATCACTAAATACCAAGAAGCAATGTAAACCCAAATTGTTGTGTGCACTGAGGGTCATTTTCTGAATTAACCCTGGCCTCAGGAATAGCTGCAAACAGCTTGGGTTGTCTTTACAACCCCCTGACACTTGCCTGTGTCTGCCAAGGGACAGGGAGAATCTGCTCTGTTTTAAAAGGAAACCAAAAGGCATTAGGTTCAGAAACCTGAACAGGTGAGGGGTGGAAAGCTTGCTTTCCTCAGGTTTTACTCAGCAGATGAGCTCATTTTGTGTTGGGTTTCTTACCTGGGTAGGTCTGCAGAGGTTGGCAGTGCCATTCTCCAATGCCACGACCATAGCAATAGCACTGGTATCTGACCCCATGGACATACTTCTCCCACGAGTCTCCAATTTGGTAGAAGGTTCGGGTTTCTGAGTCCTGGCACTGGTCTGAAAGCACGAGAGAGACAGTTCACCACTGCCTGTTACTGAAACCACAGTGAAATATCTACACAAAAGACTAAGTCCCAAAAGATTTTTGCACAAAAATGCAACACCAAGGTTTATTTGCAAATACAGGTACAAAAAGGCATAGTGGCAACAGAACTTGAATCTCAAATCAAGGTTCTTAATATAGCACTGCATGTATTAGGTTGGATATTAGGGGGCTAATTCAACTGAGATGCATTTCAGTGGGGTGCTCCTTCTAGAAAGAATTTGATCCACTCTGGAGCTCAGTTCTGCCCTGGCCAAGTGAGTTCATCTCTCATCCAAAGCTAAACCATGCTGCTCTCAAGGAGATCAAAGGCAAACACTCCTCCTGCCTTCAGCAGAATTCATTTACGCTTTAATAGTCCCCAGAATGTTTTTATTTTCAGCAGAATCTTTCCAGATTTACCACTGTATAAACCAAAGGGGGACAGATCAGATCCTGAAATCAGCTTAAACAGTGTAAATACAGCACAGTACAGCACTCACTTTCTACACTGACAACTGCATGTATGCCTGGCTCCACGGAAATTTCCAGAGAGAACAAGCATTATGCTTGGATAAATAAGAGCTTTGTTTAGAGAGAGTCAACAAAATTAAAACTTTAATTGCACCTATAGACATAGTTGAAATCATCCCTCCACGCCTTCCTTCAAACCAGTAATTTTCAGGAGCTTCACAATCTGTGTTCCTTGAGTAAACACGTGCAGATACTACTGTAGATAAACCAGAGCCTCCCAACTAGTAATTTCTAATACATTTTCTTGGCAGTGGTTTGGAGCTCTCTTGTACTTAGTAACTGCAAACCAAACAGCCAGGTCTTATCTTCCAATCAAGGTTTGCTAGGGAAGGGGGGGAGGCGGAAGACATGAAATCTCATTTCTACAGAGAACCATGATGGTTTTAGCTCACCTCCAGAGCACTATTAACATGTGTTCTCATCCTGAGCTTTCCCTCTTTGCTAGAACAAAGGGCAGCCAAAAAATCCGTTCAGTCCAAGGTAAGTTAATATATGCTGGTGCTCCTTCCTCAGTTCAGGGAGAAAAGTCCACAAGATTTTAGAATAGACAAAGGCAAGAAAACTGATCCTAGCATCAGTGCCCAGCTGCACATTTTATCAGTGTTCAGGCTGAGAGCCCTGCTAAGCGGACAGCTCAGGCACCACAATCCAGCCAAATCACCACAGCCTGGGGCTAACTGCCCTGCTACCACAACCTGCTGCATCTGACAGCATATGCTTGCCAGTCATGGCTCCTCTGTGGTGGGTGTAATAACCCAAGCACATGTCCTTATATTAACAAATGCCCTTTCACTTACCCTCCAGCAATTGCAGTCCTGCTTCTCTTTTTATTTTTATACAATTCAGGACAGAAAGTGGACAAAGACTGGGCCCAAACTCCCACAGCAGTTTCTCCATACCACAGCCAGTTTGTACAGAGCCACAAAGGCTGTTTGGCAGGAGGGGACAGTGGTGACTCACCGACAGGATCACACTTCCATCTCCCCCGGCCCTGGCCAAAGCAGGTGCAGTTCAGCATGTGCCCCTCGTCGTGGCGCTTGTGGAAGGTCTGGTTCACGTCATAGGTGATGCCATCCACAATGCACTGGTCTGGGGAGAGAGTAGAGTTTATCAGCAATAGGTCTAAGCTTTATGACAGAACCCTTCTGTCTGGAACATCATTCCCTCTGCTTGATCAGACACAGACTGACCATGACCAGCTCCATCCAAGCCAGCAAGCAACCCTCCTGCAATCTGTGATGCTCACAGTGCTGCATACACACCCCTGTTCCCGAGTTCATCTATCAGCACTGTGCAAATAAGCAACACTTGCAGAAAAGAGGTCTGTAGGACACCATGCAGACACAGAACTGCCTTGTTGTTCTTTCAGACAGATTCCACATGTGAACAAAAATCCAAACCACCACATTGACTCTCCAACCATCTCCTCTGAGGAACATTTCAGCTGAAAATCCTCAGCCTCAAATCACTGCAACTACACAAGGAAAAAAGGACTGCTCCAAATTTATGAAGATACAATGAAGAAGGACAGCCATCCTCATGATGTTATTCTGCTGGGTATCTCTGCAATCCTCTGCAGTAATCTGAAGGCAGAGGCAGATCGTGTACACACACAAGATGCTGCTGGTGCCTACTAGTCTACTCATCCCTCATAACACAGTAACCAGACCCCATGCTTTAGTACAATGGTATCACTCTGTTAGGTTCAGTGTCCATCTGGGATCTGGCTCAGAATTCCTAAAGCCAGTCTAATCACAGCAAGGAGTAGAAAGACAAAACAAACATGAAAACAAGCCCAGAAGGAAGTTGTTTTGTTAAGTGGGACCCAAGAGACCCAAGTTCAGGTCCGGAGTCAATCCTGGACCAGCTGTCCTTGGGGAAGCAAGTCCATGATTCCCATGATTTCATTCCCCATGGTATTTTCCCACACCATGGGCAGAGCATCAGGATAAACCAAGGAGCACACAGAACTCTCCTGCAGGCACCAAGGTCTGGCTGCTGTGTTTAAACAACTCTACTCAGATAACCTTTGCCTTTTGAAAAAGCAAATTACCTCTACCCTCTCATCATCAAGAAAGACCACTTCAACTCCAGAAGAGAACTGCAGAGAGCTAGCTGTGTAAGTGGAAACAGGACTTGCACAGACCAGAACTTTGAGCAGTGCCTTCTGCTGAAGGGAACACATTAAAAAAAAAAAACCCTTCCAAAGCCCTTGAGTGAGCCCTTCCCTATAAATTATATCCCATTTCAGCAGTGGTGTTAAAGAGTCCTTTCTTGGCCTCCTGACAGCAACCCCCCTGCCTTTTCCAGACATGAAGCCAATGCTGTGAGCTAGCTGTAGGATGATCAAATGTCTGTGCTTTTAAGTCTTCTTTTTTTGGTATTGCTTAAGTACTTCTCACTTGGATCACTTACACAAATGAGTAAATAAATAAGAGTAATCTCCATGCTTTCCTGCCAGCTTTTCATATAGATTAGCCAGCACAAGGCTAATCCAGCACAGAGGAATTGAAAATTTCGCTGCAGAACAATAAAATAGAACAGCTCTGCTTTCAAACTTCAGACTAGTCTGAGTTTTGTCTGTTCTTGATGCGGAGAGGTGCCTATACTGAACTCCCTGTAAAGACACAGCAGTGCCAATTCCTAAATGCAGGCAAAAAGAGAGAGAGATACCATGATCAAGATAATCAAGGTTTGCTTCTGCTTGAGAGCCTGTAAAAGCTGGAACATGCATTTCCAGTACATAAACAAGACAAGAACTTCACAGCTCCTCTAATCCTCTTCCTACCCCAAAGTGTAAACTGCAGTTCTTGAGTGTGGGCTCAAGCCCACAATGACAGAAAAGAATATAAATTTCTCCCACTTAAGACTGAAGTGGTGGTATCAACATGACAATCAGTACCTCTGAGCTGTGAATAGGCAATGCAGGTCCACTCTCCACGGCCATTTCCTACACAAGTACATCTCATCATGTGGCCCATGTCATGCTGCTTATCCCACTGGTCCCCAACACGGTACATGACACCATCATTGGTTGTGCAGATTTCTTCATGGGCTGCATGAGAAGAAAGCAAGAGAATATTTATGAAGCCAGAATTTACAAGATCTTGAAGATTGAGACCATTTGCAATACCCCTTCATACTAGGCAGTGGTTTCTGCATCTTAACAAGGAAATTTTAGGCACACACTCAAATTTAGGTTCTCCAGCAGATCTACACCAGTTTGCACCAGCTGAAGAGCATGCCTACCACTGGTTTGTAATAAAGAAGTAATGAAAATTGCCTTTTCCTGGCACTACCTAAATCTCTGCCAGAGGTGGTCAACGGGAAAAAAAAAAAAAGAAACCAAAACAGAACTTCAGATTTGCCTTAAAGGGCTTGGGGCTGAGACACAGCTCATTAGAAGTCATCAGGATCTGATCAAGGACAGAGAGGTCTTCACTTTCCAGCTCAAAGAACCACATACAGGTGTTCCATAAACCCTTTATGGCTCTCAGCCTTACCAGCCATGGGGCAGAACCCAAACTTCTGGTCAGCATCGTAGTTCTCAGTGGTTCCACACCACTTCATGTTGTCCCTCCGTCCCTCAGAAGTGCAGTCAGTGTAGTTGCGGTTGTTGTACAGGAAGGGGAAGTGGCACAGAGCACCATTGGAATTGCCACCACGAGTCTGAACCAAAACTGTATAAAAAATGGAAAGAACAGATGCAAATGCAGCCTGCACTCTCAGCATGCATGGAAGAGCTTGCAAAACAAACCACCAGCACTACTTTTTCCCACGTGTGCCCTGTATATAATCCACAGGCCTCTTTTCTTGGCTTTAATTAATTCAGATGTGAAAACATAAGCTTTGCACAAGGTCAGTTCAGTTCAAGCTCTGCTCTGGAATGAGCTGCAGAGCCAGCCATGGGAATTCCCAGGAAACAGGGAAAACCAAAGCTTACTGTATCTGGGAAGTAGCTTTGTAGATCCCTTCTCCCAAGGCCCAGGGAATGATATAAACTCAGAGCTCTCAGCATACCTGTATTATCTCACTGAAGCTATTTCCCAGTGGTGCCCAGCTCTGAGGGAAACCTTCACCCTCAGGAAAGGGTTACAGTTCAGTTATGTACAACAGGACAAGCCAAAACCTCTCCGCAGGCTGGAAGCTTCATGTTTTGCAAGCAGCAGTGGAAAGAGGGCTGTAATCTACCTGAACTAATCACCTCTTGAGCAACTCTGCTTTACAAATACTGGAGAAAAAGACGTTTACTGAGATTTTTCTGTATCACATTTCTCTTTTCCACAGTGTATCACAAGAAGCCTCTCTAAAACATGAATATGTGCATGGACAGGGACAGTGTTTGGGTGTTTTTTTGGGGGGTTAGTTAGTTTGTTTTTTAAAAAAGAAAGTATTATATGCCCTACAAGAAAAAGGCTTGACTTTTATTGTGAAAAAAACAACCGAAGTAGAACAGAATTTTTTTTAAGTGTCTGTGCAGTGAAAGAAGCAGTATTTTCACGTGGGAACATGAAATATTCTTTCCAAGGTCAGATCCCAAGAAGCTGCCTGGATGCTGCTCCATGGATGTCTGACAGGCATTCCAGGAAGTACAACCACAAAGGTGGGTAGATCTGTGCTGTGAAGGGAACACTGACCAGCCACAGACAAGAGGGAATGCTGCTGCCTTAGTCATGCCCCAGCTCTTGATCAGTGACCACAAATCACATGAAGATCACTGCTATATATGGCAGCCAGGATGGAGGGAGTGACAGGACTGCACAGACTGTACTCCATGGATATCCTCCTCTTTGCAGCCTAATAAGGGCATTGCTTGAAGCAATTCACCCGAGCAAAGCCAAAGATAAGCATCCTTTGGGCCAAAGCTCCACCATGACCAGGTACTCCCATTCTAAGGTCAGCCCAGAGGACAGACAACAGGACTCAAAGGGAGTATCTGCAGCACCCTCCAAAGATGCAAAGAGCACACAAGTACTCTGTCATCAGGCAGCCCTCCATTCACAGCACTGCCTTGAGTCCTTCCAGACTGCTGGAACTGATCAGGCAGCCTGTTCCTGTGAGCTCTGCTCCTTCCTCTATCCCTACACCAGGGCCACATGCACGTGAAGACCCTCTGAGAAGAACTCACCGTTCTGCTGGGTACAGAAGGAGTATCTCCTGTCCTGTTCGAAGTTGGAAGTGGTGCTGCACCAGAAGTGCCCATCTGTGCGGCCTTCAGTGGTGCAGGAATAGAAAGTCCTTCCATCATAGGTGAAAGGCAGCACACAGGGCTCTCCATCAGAATTGCCACCATACGTTTGGGTCACGGCTTCAAAAAGAAAATCACAGCATTACACTGAGGTTTTAAGCAATCCCCAAATCTCAGGGCTCTAAAACAGCAACCAAGTCACCGGCTGCTGGGAACCCACAGTGACTGCCATGGAGCCAGGCCAATACACACCAACACACAGCTCCACAGCTGTGGCATTCTTTTACATTCTTTTCCAAACATATATTATTGCAGCTACATTTGAATAAAGTTATTAATGTTGCTCCCCAAGGGTTCTGTTTCCCCTCTGCACGTTATATATAGCTCACTGGGAAACGTTCCTGCCCTAAAGAACCAGGCTTCAAATAACCAAACCCTTTCTTCCCTCCTTGCACCTTTCTTCAGAGGACATTTCTGACACGCACACAAAGGGAAATTAAGCCACAGAACCTCAGTGGAGCGAGCAGGCACTATACCCCAACTCATACCTATCTCCTGGCAGCTGACTCCGTTGCCCAGGCAGGTGCAGAGCATTTGCTGGCTGCCCTGTGTCTTGAGCCACTGCATGCCCACGGAGTAGACGACGCCGTTGTCGGTGATGCACTGGCCGTAGGGCTGGGGCTGGGGCTGCTGGGGCTGGTACAGCGCCATCTGCACGTTGGTGATGCTGGGGGAGCCAGAGTCTGCAGCACAGCACAAGGGACATGTGGCACACAAAGCTCAGCAGCAGAAGGCTGCCATTAAATGCTGAGATAATAAAAACCTCAGGCACTCCATCAGAGGACTCTTAAGCTTCCCGAGACGCAGCTAATTATTCCACTTAGCAAATTTCAAAATTAGAAGAACAACTCCCCCTTTCTGCTAATGACAGCCTCGAGTTTCCAACCCTGCAGAATGGCTTTTAAAAGGATTTAGAAACTGTTTTTCATAAGAATTCTTTATAAAACAATTTTTAAAAAATTTAATTGAAGGAAATGTTGAATGGAAACGTTGAATCAAGATCAGTGACCAGAGAATAAAAGCACAAAGAAATACAAGAAAATAGGGAGATAAGGCAAAAAGGATTAATTTTGAATTTTTCATTGAAAAGCAAGAAGAATAAACTTAAAATGTATTATTTTACTCGGAAATTTTTAAATTTTGAATGAAAGTGTTTGGCACATTATTATTTGGAATAATACTGAGAGACAAAGAGGTTTCTTGTTGTCTACATCATAAAAATGTTTGCCACATTTTTCCCACAGGAACCTCCACAAATTCAGCTCTGCTGAAATAGGGGAAGTAATAATGGAAACAATATACTGGCACCCTTGGAGTGTTACACATTTTGAAGTTTAGACCTTCTGAGAGTTTTAAGTTAACCTGATGGTACCAAACAGTTAAAGGTCATTTATCAAGAAAAATTTAGTGCAGGCACTGCAGGAAAACAGAAGTTCTACATTGCATTCACTGATAAGAAACCTAGATCCTTAAAATGACGAAAAAAAAAAAAAAGCATTTAGGAGCTGAAGATTTAAACCTTGGGCACAAAAAATAATGCTGCCTGTAAACAAGGCAGTATTTCACACCAAAATTACAAGCTATCTCATGCACACGTATTAAACAGCATTGTATACATTCCTTGACATTTTTGGGTTTTTTAAGCTCAACCATTAGTAGGTGTATTTATCATGTCAAAGAAACCAGATGGTCCCAGTGGGGTTTAAATAAAGGACATTTCAAGAGAGTTACCCTGAGGGGAATACATAAAGTTCAAACATTAACTCAAGAGTACCACGCTCCCAAGGCAAAGATAGTTCCTGTGGATGCAGGGCCCTGCATGTGATTTACTGCCCTGGGATTCTGCAGGCAATCCCATCTGTACGTGCCAGCCCCATTTGTGCTTGGAAACAAGGTACCAATTAATCTTATCTCCACACACACACACAAACAGGGAGCATCTTCTGAACTCTGACCCTCTTTGCTGATCTTTCCCAGACAAGACTCTGAAATACTTGAATTAGGATGGAACAAGCCAACTTCAAGTCCTAACCTGTCAAAACGTGGCATTCCTCTTCCCCCTCCCTCTGTTCCATGCCATGATGTCCCCCTTACCAGTGCTGGTGGTGTGCAGGGCCGTGTGTCTCTCACATTTCCATTCTCCTCTGCCATTCCCAGTGCAGACACACTGCAGCAAGTTCCCACGGTTATCCTTCTTGCTCCAGTTGTCTCCAATCCTGTAGGAAGTCTTGGTGTCGTGGTCATTGCAGCGATCTGCGGGAGGAACGTGACTCTCAGCTGGGCCTGCACTGGGTGGCTCCACTGGGCACTTTCCAGCACCCCACCACCAGTTCCATCAAAGCTCATCCTTTAAAGCCTGGACTAAAGGCCCACCTCATTCTCTGGAGCCCATTATTGCAACTCCTACATAAAGCCTGTGCTAAACTGCACAGGCTGAGAGTATCCCAAAATCCTGGCACTTTACCCTAAGGAAATATTTCCATTCATTTTCAGAACTGTGTTTTCACTTTGCAGCCATTGTCAAAATGAGTTACTTTCTAAAGCCATCCTAAACCCATTCTGTCTAGCACACACCTTTAAAGCCAAACTTGTTTTAATGACCCTTTTTTTTTTTTTTCTTTTAAGGGAAAAAAAACCAGGAGTCTTTGTAGCTTGGTCATTTCTTACTATACCAGGGAACAGTTCAAGTTCAGGGCTCTCTCTCATCTGAAAGGGACTAAAACCTGTTTCAGGGCAACACATAACCCCACTTCTTCCAAAAGAAGCCTGCACAAAGCTGCAGTGAAGTGAATACAAGCTGCTCAAGTAATACCAGGAGTACCAGACTTCCTAAATCTCTTTAATAACCCACAGCCCCCGATGAATTGAGCAAACGGGTTCAAAGGATAGCACAACAAACTACTTTTGTCTGGATGCCAGATCCACATGGATTAACTAGTTCTTCTTCCATTACAACATTTTACCTTCTTATTCAAGGGAAACTTGATACAGCGGCTCAAATATAATCACAGATCAATGAACACAGATTTATGAAGAACTGTGGAAGGACCTATCCATTAAGCCAGATTGCCACTGAGAGAGCACATGAGATAGAAAATGAATGTAGAAAACCTGTTTCTGATTCACACTGCTAGAATGGTCAGAAATTGAGCATTTGCCAGAAGTGTGGTAAATTGGTGAGGTATTCATCATGCAATTTTGCAAATGTGAAAAAAATGTGTCTTACGGACATTTTTCTCAATGAAAAGCTGAAATGTCACTGAAGCAAACAGCTGTGATTCTGGAAAATGCTGGCCATAAAAGATACATAATAGCAGCACACACTTGAAGTGTAATGCCATTTTGTGGGCTAGAGGTATCATTTTATATACATAAATTTGAATTTCTCTATTCAAATGTAATTGGAAAACAAAATGAAAAATGAACAGGTCCTTATATTGCAATTTCCCCCATGACACAACAGCACAGACCTGAGTTATGGAAAGAAAGCTACTGCCAAATACATTTTATTAGTAATAGTAAGTCCTCTAAAATTCAAAAACAACACATTCTGTTTTATTCATTCCCATTTGACAGCTAATGATTTTTCCCCATATGTCTTTAACAGACTTAATATTGTCAAGGCTGGGCTGATTTTTGTATCTTATTTCTTGACCAAGTCTCTCCAGATCTTCCATTTTAATCTCAACCCTCCTTACAGGTCTGCTGTTTATATCAGCAAAAATCCATTACTTGTGTGCCCCAAGGCAACTGAATATGAGGCAATTGAAAGGCCTCAGAAGAGTTTCTCAAACCTTGCATAACCAAGGCATAAGGTACAAAGTTAAATTTTCTTGAGGCAACTGGTGTAAACCTGAGACAGAAGTAAGTGCTGTGGTGGAGCTAACAGGACTGCAATAGAAGGTCAATAAACAAGCAAGATTTTGGGTTCAAAAAGTCCTGTTTGCTCTGTAAATACAAATAAAATGGAGTATTTACGGTAATGTCCCTCAATGATGCAAAAACTTTTTTTAAAAATCACCTGTGACACTGGAGTGGGAAAAGTGATAGGGGAGATGGTAGAGGAGGCAAAACAAACCCTGGTTTAGCTAACACAAATTACTTAGTAATAGAAAGAAAGAAGTAAGAAAATACTTTAATCTTGCAGATCCTGCTGTTGGAAAGGGTATTTGACTTAAAAATCCCCTGATTGTCCCTCAGAAGGCTCTTTGAAAGCACAAAAACGGACATCCTAGGCTAAACCCTCTGCTATTTCATGGGCCAAGTGACTTCCCAGACTTCCTGGGAGAAGCCTGGCTGTGGCTCAGCTGACATACAGATTTCTCTCCATGAGATGAAATCCCCAAATAATCCAGCCAATTATGCCCAGCTCTGTGGAGTGTTCCCAGATGGGGCAGCCACACAGGCCTCTCTCCCTGCTTCTGCTTCCCGCCATTTCTCAGGGGACGGGTGCCCCTCACAAACTACTGTTATTACACAGGGCAGGCGGAGGAATAACCTTCTTTTCCCATGCAGGATGAAAAAATAAACAAAGTCAGATAGATAAAGCGGAGCAGCTGGCAGCTGCCAGGCTGGCACTTACTTCTGGAGGTGCAGGTGATGCGGCCGCTGCCCTCGCCGAGGCAGGTGCAGTCCACCATCATCCAGCCCTGGTATGGCTTCTCCCAGGTCTCTCCCACCACGTAGGACGTCCCGGCCGTGTTGTCGTAGCATCGCTCGGCTGTGAGGGGAAAGCAGCTCAGAGCCCACCCAGGCCATTCCCACAAAGGAGACAAGGCCCACAGGCCCTGACTGCGCTGAGGGAGAAGGAAGGAGCGGCCACTCACCCACAGGCTTGCAGGTCCACTCGCCCTTGCCGTTGCCCAGGCACACGCACTCCAGCATGTAGCCACCTGTTTCGTGGGGCCGGCGCCATGTATCGCCGATCTTGTAGGACTGGCCGCCCTCATGGCAGCGATCTGGGGTGAGAGACAGGAGCTGAGGTGAGGGACACACCATGGTGGCAACAAGGTAAGGGCTATGTGGCCTGGGGCAAATGCAGTCAGCTGGGGTAAGGGGTAGCAAGGAGCAGGAGGGACACTGAGGAGAATGAGAGGGGACATCAGCCTGTAAAATGGCGCTCAGTGTTTTGCACTGGCACACATTTTCTGTTGGTGCCTGCCCTTTTCTGTACTTCCAAGGCCTTGTCCTCTTCCCTCAGCTAACTAACTTCTCCATGTTCCAAACCACAGCCAAAGCCTGGCTGGTGAAAAGGGAATGCCAGGGAGTGACAAGGGGCTGTTTCTCCCTCAGACCCTGCTCTCAGGCTGAGGGCTGGTGAGGGAGGGCTTGCCTCCATCTTGTTTGAGGCAATTCCACTTGGGCTTCTCTGCGGCCATTCATGAGGGACACAGCGGCCAGGACAGCACAGGGAGGATAAGGAGGTGCTTGGTGTGACAGCCCAGTGGGAAATCAGAGCTCTTTTGGGGTTTGGAAAGCCTGCCCTGAAAAGGCAGATTCCAGCCCATCAGTGCTCCACAGCTCCGAGGCATCCACGCTGAGGCGGGGCAGCGTGGTGCAGGGCAGTTTGCAAACACAGCATTTTTTTCTTTGGAAAATCCAAGAAAATTTTTAAAAAGAAAGAAAAAACACCCATATCCCATCATTTATTAAGAGCTGGTAAAGTGTTTTGTGGGCTCATTTATGAAGGTAGGGAATCTCAGAGCCCTGAAGATTGATCCAAAGCCAGTTGCAGTCAGTGAGACTCTCCAGTGAGCTCTAAACCAGGCTGATGATGAGGAAACAAGGCTGCTCCTACACTCGCAATTTCCTTACTGACTCTTTTTCTTACAACACTTATCATCCCTGCCCAATAAAATGCCATTAAATTCAGAAGGGCTCCAGCTATACTTGTTAGATTTAATGCATTATTTTTTTCCCATGTTACAATGATGGCTGGTTTCTGAGTCCGCTGTGGCAACACCACTAGGATCTGCATGTGTCTCTTAAACGAGAAACTAGATACTTTTAACAGCAAGACTTTTCTCAAAAGGTACCTCAGAGACTTTGAAATCTCAGTGTAAAAATCCTGACACACAGCAATCTTCCTCTGTACTCACAGAAAGTCCAATTATGAACTAAAGGGAAATTGTGAACAATTCAGTGACTCAATAAGGAAAGGATTTTCAGACAGAGACGTGAAAGGGGAGCTGGGGAGAAAAGACTAAGGGAAGAGAGGGAAAAGCAAAAGGAAAGTATGGCTCAGGCTAGTGAAAAAAGAGGTGCAGAAACATGTTAAGCTGCTGTCTGGATATCAAATGCCAGTTCCCTTACAGACAAGTGTTCAATGACATTTTTGGAGGATGAAGGACTGGCTCTCAGGTAGCATTCATTTATTATCATTTATTCTGGTAGTCCCATTAATGCTGATGTTAATGCTGGTGTTATTTTGACTCAGACTTGCACAGAAGACTTTTTTTCCCAGTCAAAAAATTACTTTTATAATTGTACCTGTGAAGATCTCACACTCTTGTACATCATAAATTACTAGCCTGTATGGTTGGACACTAACAGTAATTTCTGACTTCTGTTTTCTCACATAGCAGGTTACCTCAAATAAAAGAGGAGTTTGGTTGTGCAAATGTATGTACATAGGGCAAGGACTTAGTTCCAAAGTTTTAGAGAGCTTTGGATTAAACCCCACACAACTGTAGCTAATAGGCACGGGGAATATTGTGTATATTGCTCTGGAAAATATGACAGTAAGGAACAATAGCTCTAGGAATAGGCTCTCAGTTACATACTGGCAATGGTGCAGCTGATTCTCCCACGTCCAGCTCCAATGCAAGTACAGTCCCAGATCATGGAGTCCTTGGGGCGCTCATAGGTCTCCCCGACCCGGTAAGTGGATCCAGTGTATTTGTCAAAGCAGGTCTCTTCAGCTACGAGGGAGACATAAAATTAAATAATCACCTTCATGTAACCACACCAGTGAGATGTTCAGTCAATAGAAACATATTCCTGGGGAAAAATGCCTATCAGTCTCCTCTTTCCTCATGGGACAAAACAGCAGAGGAAGTTGGGTGAGATTTGCCCCCTCAAGGCCCCCATGACACTCAACAACCTCAATAACCTCTTCTTCCCTCCCTCAGGGAGCCAGGAGTTGCACATGGCAGGTGTGCCTGAAAGGATCAATCCCAGCTGTTTGAAGACAGCAGCAGAGAAGACAGGAGGGAGCAAACAACCCTTGGAAACTGTGCTTTGTCATGCTAATCCTCCTCAAAAATTGAGTAGATTAACCCCAAATTCTGCAGCAGTCCCACCAAAGTCAACAGCAAAGTTTGCTACTTGTGTATTGCTCACACTCCTGCATAGGTTAGTGATGACAGAGCATCAGTGCTGGCACCAGACTCAAGATGTGAAGCAGAACAACTTTCTTCACTGATGGGCAGCTAAAGCTCACTGTGGCATAAGGAAAATTTCCTATTGGACTTTGAAACCGTAAAACTCAGGAATCTCTGCAGGGGAAGGAAAAGTAGATTGAACTCTCTTTTACAGAGTAAGGGGACTGAGTACTCTTTAAAACACTCCAGCCATGAGGCAGGCAGCACAGAAACCTTGCAGAACAGATGGCTGAGATGCTCACATCTGTCCTACAAGAGCACTGTCAGCCAGGAACCAGTTTTTCATCTCTTCTATCTCCAGAGCAACATAAAGGAATTATGGCAAACCAGCGGCTTCAGACCAATAAATACAGATAGAGTGCATCTGATAAACTGAACTACACCCAATCCTGGAGAGTACATCCTCCAGCAGACCTTGCATTTGAACTTCTTTCTGCTCACTAAACTTTTCCTGCACAGACTAAACAATCTCATTTTACACTCAATTATAGAAAGCTCACAGCACGGCTGGGAGGCTGTGGAAAGTTGTAAGTTGAAATATTTTTAAACAAGCTGACGACACCGCACAACTATGAAAAGTTGGGGTGAAGCAATCAAACAGAGCAGAGCCAGAGCTGCAAAGTGACTCCAGATTTGAACTTCCCCATGCGAGTCCAGGAGTCAGTTCAGTTCATTATAAAGAAGAGGTTGGCTCCAAAATTAATGTTTAGATCCAATCCTCCAGAGAGATGAGTGATGTTTGGCTCAGGGTTCTGGTGGCAGGCCCATCACTAATGAAAAGCATTTCTTAAAATCCCAAGCCAGATCTTCAGGGTAATTGAGTGTAGATCCCATTACTGACCCTAAGCACCAAACTCCAGCGGAAAACCTGGGCTGCCAGCCCTAACTCGTATAAGGCTTGGCTCACTCGGCACCAAAAGCCGCGCTGGGGTCTCGATGCAGACAAAAGGGGCCACCAACTTACGTTCGGGCTTGCTCTCGCAGTTGAACCCTCGGCTCCCACCGTAGCAGGTACAGACCAGAGTGTTCCCCAGGTAAGTGCGCTCCCACTGCTGGTTTATCTGATAGTACCGTCCATTGTCATAGCAGGTCTCTGGGGGGAGAGGAGGAGGAATGGGGATGCAGAAGGGGAAGAGAATGCAAAGTTCGGCGTTCCCGAGGGCAGCAGCCGGGAGCGAAGGGGCGCGGGGCGCACACGTGTGCGGCTCCGCCGAGCCGAGGGCCGGCTCAGGGGTCACACCAAGCCCCTCGGGGCCACCGGCGCTGCCGTGCCCAGCCCCGTGCCCTGCCCTACCCTGCGGTACTCACGCTTTCCCTGCGCGGCGCTGCCCTGCGGCAGCGAGGTGGTTTGGGTCTGCGCCTGCCGCCGGCTCTTGCCGCCGGCTCCGCGTCGCTGTCCCCCCGCCGCCGCGGCCCCCAGGCAGAGGGCGAGCAGCGCCAGCCGCCACATGGTGCGGCCCGGCATCCTGGCACGGCTGGGCACGGCTCGGCTCGGCACGGACAGCCCGACGGACGGCACGGCGCCGCTGCCCCGGCGCTATATAGGGCGGGCTGGGCGGGAGGAGGCGGCCGCCGCCGCCCCAGCGCCCATTGGCCCGGGCGCCGCCGGGGGCCGGGCGGGGGCCGCCACCGCCCCGCCGAGCCCCGCCGGGGTGGGAGGCCCGGCCCCCCTCAAGCACGGCGGCCGTGCCATTTTGTAGAACATCTGGCTGAACAAAATGGCTTTTTTTGAGGGGAGAGGCAAACTTTTCTTTTTTTTTTTTTTTTTCCCTTGGAGCAGCGCTGCCTGTAAGCGGATACTGCTCCGTTCGGGAGGAGTAATGTTCTGCACAGGGGAGAAGGTGAGGTGTAACATACGGGTTGGAAATAGAAACCCCGAGTGATGTTTTATCTACTGCTGGCAACTCAAGGTTAAAAGCTTTCACACCTCACTTGGAAAAATCGGTGTCATTGCATTCCATTCAAAATAAATTTAACACCCTCTTTCTTTGACTTTATTTCTTGCTTTCCAAAATCAACTCTGAGAACAAAAGAAAAGTGAAAAAAAGAAATACTAGTTGTTGAACCTTTATTAAGTAGAAGGGTTCTTCAGTGTGATCCCCTAATGTAACCCTGCTGTACACAAATTTTGTCAACCTCTTCCATCTGTCTTCTTCCCATGAGCATCTCCGCTGCTCTGGGGGAGTTTCTTTTCCCTAGTTTGAGGGAATACTAGCAGAGAGTGTCACAGTGAGTGTCTCTCAGGCTGCCAGTGAACAAAGCCCAGTGCATTCCCCATTCTGGTACCAGCACCCAAGTTCAGATCATACAGGAAGGTTGTGTTGATAACCATTTTCATGCTTCTCACACATACTTTGTCTTGGTAAAGGGGTTGTTAATCTAAAAAGTCTGCTGGAGTTCCTCATGTATAAAATCAACTCTGGGTGTGTGAAGTAGCCTACAGTGTTTCCAGACATCTTTCAGGTGAACATCCACAGCTCTCCATGAGAGTTCTCCATGCACGCTGAGCACCACGCTCTAGTTCCAGTTCCTGCAAGCCCACCGTGCTCTCTTTACTGACGTGCAAGCAGTAATATCACTCTGGGGATGAAGACTCAGTAGGCAGAGCACTGATCCAGAGCGTGCTCGGTTCCAGGAAAACACGTAGTTGTGATGTCAGGTATCTGTTTTCAAGGAAATTTCCTCTGGATGAGGAGTGCCCACAGATACATTTACACAAGCTACTCTGCTGAAAACTTACTGGAAATTGAAACCTGACCTGGCAATTAAGGTGAGCTGTGGTGAGCTAATTCCCGCCTTTCCTAATTTTTATTTTTAGATCCCCTGCACTGCCATTTTTAAAATTTATCTGGGTTTTTTGAGTCACTGGACACACATTATCCCTCATAATATTCACAGAACTAAAGTGGCCGCAGCAAGGGAGAGTATTAGCTTTTGAAGTGGGACACAGCATCATAAGCCAGCAAATATCCAGTTTCTTGAAATGAGAACCTGCTTTCAGAAACTGTTCCTGCTTTTCTGAGACCTAAGATATGACGTGTCATCCTCAAATTCCATCTCACATTCCACCTTATGTCTGGAATTCTCTGATAAAAGCCAAGTGAAAAGCACATAATCAGAAAATGTTGCTGTTTGAGCGCTGGATGAACTTTACCTAGCCTGCTCCAAAGGAGCAATTACTGAGTAGAAATCAGTGGAAAAGAGGAGTTTCCAGCCTAGGAAACACATACATGCAGTGAGGAGGCAACTTGAGGTCATTTTTCCAGTAACTGAGTATAAAGCCAATGAGTGTGTGAACAGATCCTGCTGCTGATACAAGCTGCTAATTAAGCTCAATTGGCATGGAAAAGGAAAGGGTTATGAGAAGTCTTCAAGGACAGCAGGGTTATGATATGTAAAATTTGCTCAGGGAAACCTGCTTAAATGTAAGAGCTAAGTACCTAAGGAACAGGATGTAGTGGAATACACAAACATGAGAAAGACATAATCTGCTTTTAGCAATTATTTGCAAGTGGCATATAAAAGGTTCATGTATCAAGTATAGTTCCCATGAAGGTTAAATTACTGACATTGACCTTATTTCTGTCTATTTTAAGTCCAGTTCACTGCACTGTACTTTGGTCTTCAAAGGCAGTGTAAGTATTTACACAAACTGAAAATTTTATTGTCTGAAATTTGAATTAGAAAAGACAGGGTCAGCAAGCATGTGACTAATGCTTTCCACAGAATTAGTACAAATGTAAGATCCTTGTTTGAGAAAACATTACTGGGAGCACACAAAACAAAATTATGATTTCCAGTAATGTTCAAATTAGTTTTTTGCCATCATTTACAAGTTGGCAGAAACAGTCTTACAAGTAGTATTTCAAGATGATTTGGAACAGCCTGGTTTATTTTTTAAAGGAATCTCTGACAGTAATTACGACACAAGCAGTAGTAATTATTATATTGCATGTTGTTAAACTTTGTGAGATGTCTCTCATTTATTTCAGGAAATGGATGTAGCTCCATTGTCTGCCCCTCTGTCAGTTTGTCCCTCAAGCTAACAGGAAATGAAAGGAAGATTCACCTGAAGTCTTCCTTCAGATGACATCAGTTTGAATTTATAAACCACCCGTTCATGGGTTCTGCATCCAAATAAGGATTAGGAATGTCCCAAACCTCTGCTTTAGCCATTGGTATTCTGATTCATGTTCTTGGTCTATTCAAATTTTTTTCCTGCTGAAATCCTACCTTTTTGACTCTTGGCTAGGACAGGCACATACCCTTATAAGGTTCTCCTGACTTTTGTTGCTCCATTGTATTGCTCTGCAGATAAACCTCTCCACTTGCTTTCCTTCACTGCATACACTTGTGGGGAGCCACACATGTGGGGAGCATGGTCTGTCCTTGTAGCCATTCTTCAGCAAATTCCAACAGCAAAGAGAGGATGAATCAGTACATAAAGGACCAATCCAAGGCACTTGGTATTCTATAAGCAACCTTAGAAAAAAAAATGGCCACTCGAACTTAATTATCTCCTTCTAAAATTATTGCTTATGAGGAAAAAGAATCATGAAGAGAAAAGGTCAGGATTCCTCTCCTTGACATAGGGAGACCATTAAACACTTCCTGCAGTTCCCAAATATTTTGCAAGAACCCCTGTTGCGAGCTGAAAATTTCTGAATCATCACAATTTCAAGTCTGTGGTTTTTGTTAGGTCACAGCAAAATTCACTTCAAGGCTGCTGAGGCTCGAGTGCACAGTGCTTCATTCACTGCTGAGTGTCTCATCCAGGAATCCGGAACATCGCTCTTGAAATGAAGTCCATTCCTTCTGCCCGTTAGCTGCAACTTCAGCGAGACGTAACTTTACGCCGGCTCTCAGCACAGGAATGAATTTCATCGGGTATAAATGCTCCCTGACAGGACATTAATTGCATCTTTGGCACTCTCCGTGGAAATTCCTTCTCTTCTCCCTCCTCCCCAGTCGTTCCCAACGAGTTGTTCGGTGTCATGAGCACAGAAAAATGCATTTCCTTTCTCTAGCTGTCCCTGGATTAGGATATTTAGCTTGGTCTACCCAAATTGTGGTAGTTTGCAGCCACAGCTCTTGTTTTGCATTAGAGTCTGCAGTACTGTCAGCCCCAGGCGTTTAACCCTCATGAGCCACTCCCTGCAAAATCAGGGGAGCAGCTTTGGCGGGCAAGGGGGAAGAGATTTCCATTCTTTCCCTGTTAGAGGAGTTCTCCCGGGGCTTTCAGGTTGTTTTTTCCCCTGACTTTCAATGAGGTGTTTACATCACATACTAGTGATTTAAGAACAGAAACCGAGACCCTGACATGTTTCCTGTTGCCAAAACATTAACAAAAATGAGAACTCTCATTAGACCCACGACAATGGGAATTGGCAGGCAAGTGACATGGGACAGTCCCTCATTCCCAGTGAAGCTTCTGGATGGGCAGCACCAGCTTCAAAGAGCTGCAAACGTGTTCTCCATCACATTTAGATATGTTGGGCAGAAACTTTCACAGATGCCTGAATCTTAGTGTTGCCCTAAATCCTTTAGATGGCCCATCCTGATGCCCCTCCAAGGAGTTCTGCAGCACTTCTGGGAACTCTCAGGCCGGCTCTGGAAGTCTGAGTCAGTGTTTCAGGATGGGTCACAAGCACTGCTGACCAGGACTGTGGGACCTGGCTTGGTGTCCCATACCAAGCACAATGGGGCTAGCTCTTGAAAAATGTTATTTTAGGTAGACTTGGAACTATTTTGTCTCAAGGGCTGTTCCATCTCCCAGATGATGTCTGCCCTGCTCACATTCTGTTGGCTGTTTTTATTTAGTCATTACGGGTTTCTAACAATAATTTGACTTTTGACTAATAAAGGGTTTTCATCTTTTAATGAAAAGGCAGCAGTCAGTTGTGTCCATTTTGTTAGGATCACTTGCATCTCCCTCAAAGCCCAGAGCTGAAACCCTCCCTTTTTCCACAGCACTTTTAAAAGTACTAAAGTGAAGTGAAATAACAGTGATATCACCACCAGCAGCATGAGGTGAACTTGGCTACAAACCCTGGTATATTTGAGTGCAATTCCTTTTATTCTCTCCCAGTGAATTTTGCAAACCACACCGAGTCTTCTTTGGTTTTAGGCAGGCCTGGTTAATCCAGAAATAAATGCTAGTGCTGGTTTGAGCTTGGCTTGCTGTAAGGAAGTTGAATACACTGAGCAAGCAAACAGCCACATATTATGATGATTATAGGGGAGTGCATAAGGGGTTGAAATTGAGAGTCACAAAGGGCTGAACTGAGCCAGGAGCATCCAGAAGGGAAATGTTTTGGCTCCAAGCTGCAGTTTGTCCCATTTCTTTCTTACCCCTTCCACCCAGCAGGACACAGAGCCAAGGAGTGTGGATAGTTCTTTGCTGCCAGTTTTGAAGGGGTTTTCTTTTTTCATGTTTCCTTCTTCTTCTTTTACTGTAAGTAATCTGATTTTTTGGCTGCATTCTGAGAGATGAGAGAAGCTCTCACTTTCACTTGTTTTTCAGCCCTGCCCAGAAGTTCTCATTGGCCTCCTGCTCTATACTTTCCAGCTTCTGGGGTAGAGCTTGAGTCTTCTCCCTGTCTTCATTCTCACTTTCTTCTTCTTGCTTTTCCACCCTCTGCCTTCCGGTAGTCCAGGCCAGCAAGATGTTCCCTGGTTTCTGCTGTATTTGTTTTAACTTGGCTGTTTCTATGGCCCAGCAGTAGTGTCACTTCTCCTGTGGGACTCTGACAAGTCTTTCTCTTCTGTGGATGGGAATCCAGCCCAGAGAGAGGCCCAGAATAAGGCAGAAGGGCTCTTTCTGACTTATTCGAACCCTCTGTGGAGGCTGAGCTTCTAGCAAGAAATTGTAATAAAGCAGGCTGGATTTTCATTCTGTGTCAGTCTATCAACTCATAATTAGTCTGAAGCCAGGCCTCTTACAGGTATGATTCCTAACTGGAGAGCTTGGCCAAGAGACAGTTTTGGTTTTTATAGGCATCAGTATTGAAAAGAGTTTTTTCCTCCCATCACTTCCATTGGAAACCTCTCATGAGAGTCAGGCTGGCAAATGGAGCTGTCTTAGTCCTAATGTCTCATTGCTTAACTGTTTCTGAGGTGCCTTTGTGTTACCTTCTAGTTGTGCTTGGGTTCATTTTGGTTGAAAGCTGGGCCTTATGGCAAAGACTTCCTATACTGACTCAGAAAATTTCTACTCTGTCATTAATACTTTGAATTCCTTCTTTACTTTCAACTTCTGATTATAGTGGGTTGTACTTTTTTTTATTTTTTCTGGTATGCAAAACCAATAATAGTCTGCATATGTTTTTCAATTCTGGTCCTTGTTCTGGTTTTGGGGTTTGTTTGCATTCTGGACTGGCTTGGAGCTCATATTTTCAGTTGGTAGTGAGCTACCTATCTATAAAATCATAGAGATTGGGAGCTTTCCAAGAGCTGCTACTCACTTCATTTACCTTTCTGACAGCATTTGTAGAGTTTGCAGTGTCCTCACTCTTGAGATGATGAATTACTGTAGTAACAATAAATATACATGGTTTTCATGGACCATTTTACTTACAGTAATTTCACAATTATAAGCCGCATGTTACAATACAGGGTGTGATAAAAGGTCTCTGTTCTATCACCAGCTGTTGAGGGTGGGGGCAGTGATCCTTATCTCTGTGGGAGATATTATCTGCTAATGGGCCATCCATTGAAACCAGGCAGGGCATTGTTCTTTATCTTTTCACAACCCATCCTTCCTCCAGCGAGTCATTTTCTGCTCATGGCCATTGAGTCCCACTGTGGGACTGATAAAATTACTGCATCCCATTGGGAGTTGCTCCAGCCAGGGGGAAGAGCCCAACATTTCTTACCAAGATAAAAACAGAGGTTTTGGGACACTAAGGGAGCCCCTTTCTCCACTGGACTCCAGAGGAAAACCGGATTTCTCCACATCACCACTGGACCTCTGGAAGGAAACTGCACCTTGTACAGGAGCACTGCTCCAACTGAGCCACATCTGTCACTGCAGGAGGATGCAGCCACCATTTAATGGGACTGCTGCCAACACCCTGCCTGACAGGGTGTCAGGTTGTACTCTGACTTTGTCAGGGTTTGGAGTTTGTTTCTTTGTAGTACTGTATTTCTATTTTAATTTCCCTAGTAAAGAACTGTTATTCCTAATTCCTATATTTTTGACTGAAAGCCCCTTGATTTCAAAATTATAGTAATTTGGAGGGAGGGGGTTTATATTCTCCGTTTCAAAGAGAAGCTCCTGCCTTTCTCAGCAGACACCTGTCCTCCTAAAACAGCAACTTTTAGTTCTTTGTCCATATATAAGCCGCACCTGATTATGAGCTGCACTTTGGGTTTGGACCAAAATTTTAGTCAAAATGGTGCAGCTTATAATAGTGAAATTACTGTAATTCTTTCTGCCAAGTACTCTGATATAGCCACAGCAAAGGAGTTTGTGTGGAAGTGAAATCTTTATCACCAATAGGATTCAGCCATGATGTGTGGGGATTGGCTTAGCTAGAGATGCTGTAAGAGGTTTTCCACTGGGACATCACAAGTGAAAACAAGTCAGTTTGCCTGGAACAAGGAGCCATGCCCATATTCCAGGAATCTGTTTCATTACTTCCAAATGTTTACACACTGATTTAAAGCTTCAAAGTGTTTTGCAGGAAAGCTGGTGATTCAGACACATCTCTTGTCCTGCAGAATTCTCCTCTCAAGATCAGCCAGCACCTTCACAGTTTGGCCTACTCTTTCTTGGCTACACTTTTCCTGTAATCACATGGCAGCAGTGGCCAGGCAGGTACTTAGGCATGTAATGGAGGGAAAACTAAATCTCTTACTTTACAATAAGGTGGTTGCAGTCCAGCCTCATGAACTAAGCAAAAAACCCCACAATTTTTTCTTAAAAGGAGCAGAATTTCAGCCTGTTAGCAGGATGATCAAAAGTAATGATTATAATTTCCATAGATATGAAACAGAGAAGAAAAAAAGCATTTTGGAGAGAAAAGAAAAAAAAAGCCTGAATAGTTTGACACTGTCTGAAGAGGAACATTTCTCTTTATGTCCATGATAGCTTCTGGAAACACCAAAAAAGCTGAACATCATTCTTAAGTGAAGTAGGAAGTGTTTCAAAGATGCATCATATCTTGTGGTCATATGCTAAAAACAAATATCCCAAAGCTCTTGATGATGCATCTGGTGTTTGTACTGATTGAATATGTCCCAAGCCAGCTATATTTATTGGAGGCACATTTTTGCTTAGGCAGGTCATGCAGAGATTGAAGTAAACATTACCTAAATACGTATCATCAGACTGGGGTATTAATCTGGCAGGATTAGTATAAACCCACTTGCTGTCCATTCCACATCTGAAAGATTTATAGGGGAAGGTAGAAGCTTCAGAGTCTGGAGATATACATTGCTTCTGCATCTGATTATAGTCTCCAGATTTATATGCAATGTGGAAAGAGGTCGTAGCTCACTTTCCAGGAACAACATTCATATTTTCCATAGAGTGTATTAGTATAAAGTGAAGATTACATGCTCATAAAATGAAGGGAAAGTTTTGACAGAAGGTCTCTTCAATTAATTTACAGTCAAAAATCTCATGTGTAGTATTGAAAATTAGTGCTACACAAAGAATTTATCTCCTGGCGGACTCGTCCTTCTCCCTTTTTTCAAATTTTGTTTCAGTGGTGTGCAGGGACATAGAAATGGAAGGCTGCAAAGGGCCTGTATAAGTCTCATTTCTTTAGAAAAAAATTTCCTGAAATATAAATATTAAAAATCATGTTTTTTCCTCTATCAAATAAAACATCCTGAGACATTTCTTATAGGGAAGACAAAGTGAGGAAGAGAGACACATACCTTTGATAGGAATTTTTATAGAAGATGGAGCATCTGCTCACAGGAAAGAAATCTTTAAGACAACAGAATTCAAAAGTCAGTGTTGTTTTACCAGCATTGTTGTAAAATGACTCTCTGTTAGAGCTTTGAGCTCTGGTTTAAGCCCCCCTGAAATGTAGGGGACTCAGGCTGGCCTAAGGACATCCACCTCCCATGTGTTTATGAGCTAAGACTGACTGACAGGCCAGGTCCCAGAGACTTGGGAGCCTGAATCTCATTGGAAGACAGGCAATTTTGGTGTCCTAGTGCCTGAGTCCACACAGCCCTGTCATTTATGTCCCTGGCTCCTGTAGAAGCAGTGTCTGGTGGAAATCTTGCCAATGGGAAGCAGATCAGCTGGGGGAAGCACGGTTAGGCCAGAGGCAGCTCAAGTCACGGAATTCCTCGCTGTTGTTGGCTCCCAGCTTGGAGATCTGTGAGGGTTTGCAGCTGAAAGGCTCACACTCTGACCCTGCAAAGACCAATTAAAGTGTGTGCTTACCTGTTGTGGTTATTCCACTATTTGATTTAGCTCAGCTGTCACCTGAATAAAGGCAGGCGTGTGCTTTGTCTGTGCAGAGCTCGCTCCCTGCACCTCTGTGAGCAGCGTTGGGATACCTTGGTATCCTCAGCCTTGCCACTGGGAAAGTCTGTATGAATAAACTGCATGACAGGGTCATAAATTACAGGTAGAGTAGAGCAAATCTTGGCAGCAGATCACAGCTGCTGTGGCAGACACATGAGGAGAGAAGCAAAGGAAGACTAATATTTAAGAGGAAGGCAGAAATTTTACCGCTAGACTTTGTTCCATTGAAATGAGACCGTTTCTGACCTCGGTTTCCTTGGGAGCAGGCTCAGTCTCCTAATTTCTGTTTAATGTTTTTCTTTTTGTGTCAACTCTCAGGGAAGGATTGATGCTTTAAGACCATTAGAAATTCTTCCCTTTTTATAGAAAAGCAAAACTCAAAACCATAAAGTGATGCTGATTTTGAAGCAGGCCAGAACAATCTCACAAAAGCATTCATACTGTCCATGCCCATCTCCAATCCATGGACTGCAGCTCTATCCCTAAATTTGTGTGTCAGCCTTCACAGGATGTGGGCCTAAATATTCTTTCCACATCCAGTGTCCTTCACAAACTCTAAGCACCGTTACTGTGTAAAATTAATTTTTTTTCTTTGAAGTTTCATACGCCTATAACAGTCTTATAAGTGTGTTTGAAAAGTGTGGTGTGACTTTAAGATACGCTTGGAAAACCTTCAAACAATTACAAATATGCACACCAAAAAATCTGTGCTTGGATGAGGTAATCCACAAGAGGGTTTCCAGTTGGCCTTTTGAAAACCAAGTATTTTATATATAAATGTCAATGTTAATTAAAAATCAACACAGAACAGGAAATAAAAACCCATAATGCTGTATTGGTTGTGATCTGAATACACTGATTAGGTATTTCTAAGAGTTTGCTCCTACTCTTGGAAGCAGTCAAGCTTTTTAAAAGAAACAAACAGATATGCACCCACTGGAGGATGCAGCCCACCAGATGATTTCATACTGAAATGAACACGTGGAGAAGAATTTTGAAAGACATTGTGGTCCTTGCTCAGTGCCTGGTTATTAATTAAAATGGAGCGTCCTAATCCTTTTGGCATCTGGAAAAATCCCTCCCATGATTTAAGCATATTGGCCCTGGAGAGCTGTGTAGGTTCATCCCATGAATCAGTGAGACCTCATGAGTTAATATTTTTGTGTTTATGCTCTTAGTTGGCTTTTATGAGTGGTACTAAATGGCTTTTTAGATCCGCTTCTCAGATACACAAAATGTGCCTTCCAACACTGCTGCTTACAGCCAAGCTGCAGGAGGAAGAGGAAATGGCCTGAGCTTAATCCATCCTCAGGACAATCTTAAAATGATTAATTTGTGGTTGTCCTCGAGTGCCACACAGCAGGTTTCAGTGCTACCAAGTTCTTCCAGAAATCTGTTTATTTACTGGTGCTGCATACATTACTGCTTTTTTTAGGGATGAAACCAGGCACACTTACACCTTGCTGGTGGGGCACACACTTGGAAAAATTTTGCAAGTCACAGCACTTTAAATCAGGGATCATATGGAGATAAAATTAACATTAAAACTATGCCCCATAGTGTGTTCAGTGCTATGCACATCATTTATTTTTACAAGTGCACAGGGACACTGCAGGCATGCCTCAGCTAAGGGTGGCTGCTTACATCTTTAAGTCCTTCTAGGTGAAATTCTCTCCTAAATGGTATAATATAAATAAACTGAACTACATGCAGCTCCATGGAAGGTAACACTTTCTGGTGTTCAAATACCATGCTGGATATCAGTCACTGATTTGTTTTGCCTTATTGAAAGAAGAAACTTCCTTTACAAAACTGGTTTTTGATACTGATTTTAAATCCAAGCATAACTTCAGGGTGTTGTGGCCTGGGAGTTTTAAATTTATATTCATATTCAAATATGCCTTCATGTGTCTACTAAACATAAATTCAGTCTAAATGAACAAATTACATAATGTGTATTGAGTGGGGACTAGAAGACATGGCCTTGTTAAACTGCTGCCAGAAGAGCCAACACCAGGGAGAGCATCACAAACATCATCTGTGAGTGATGACTTCCCAAAAATAGAGGGTTTTTTTGTAGGGGAAAGGCTCAACAAATGTCCATAACTGTCTGGAAATAACCAGAATTCGGTCTTCAGTCTTTCCTGCTGCAAAGGAATCTGAATGAGGCTGCAAGCAACTGCTGAATCCTGCAAAGAAGAAAGGAAGCTTTTCACCTGTCACCATTTGCAAGTTGCCAGAGGCAACAGAAGTATAAATACAATAATTCACTGCAGTAGCAATAGCTTTGCAGTGAACTGCACCATCACCCTAAAGCCCTGGGTTGGATTATAAGGGTATGCTGTGCATGATGAATGCTTCTGGTTTAAAATATTCCAGGGAGAACATTTTTTATCTCTCCCCCTCTCAACCTCTACCAACTGTGTTTGCATCTAATAAAGTCCAGATGCTTCTTGAAATAAAATTGCTGCTACATTGGACCACAAAACTTCTTTTAAAATTAAGGTTGTGACATTTTTAGCAAATATTCCCTTTTGCTGCAGTGGGCTCAGAGCAGGAGGCAGTAACACAGGCAGAAGGTGTTAATTTTAGCTGCTAACAGTGGTGTTATTGCTCTGTGGTGCTCTGCTGGACAAGTTCTAATATGGCTTGGATCTAATATCCAAGATCTTGGAAAAGGTTTCCTGAGAACAAGTCGGATTTCTCCTAATCTAGTGTATATTTACCTCTCTGCAAGGCATCTGAAAAATACTATTTTCTGTCTTGATGACCAGAGGAATGGAAGCAGCAGCATGCACGTGGAAATTTGGGGCCACACTTTCTGAGGAGGAAATTTAGGATGCTATGTCAAGGAAGGCTTTGAGCCATCATTGTAATGGTTTGCAACACGTTTATGGCAGAGGGCCAAGCCAGACAAAAAGTGAATTTATAGTGGGTCTATTATGTCTACAGTAATAACCATCTTTTATGCTGGTGTGACAGGCTGTTTTCATTTTGCTTAAAAGACCAAAGGCTTTTATGGGCAAACTTTGGCTTGCACATCTCTGTCTTAATCATCTCTCCTGCCACTATGGTGAAATACCTTGACTCCTTATGTGTTGTGTATTTTCAGCCATCCCTGTCCCATTCTTCCAGGAATCCCCCCTTGACCACACCTCTATTATTGTGCAGTTTTTCCCTTATCCAACTTGCAGCATTAAGAAATATGTTTCCTTTTTTAAAAGAACTGAAATACTTGGATTGCAAGAACTGTTCCTCCTGTGTTCCACAGGAATTCACTTGTGGCCAGATGCTTCTGAAATCCTGCTGCCCTTTCTGAAGTAAATGCATCTCAGAGAATCACAGTTCGCTTTCCTCTAGGGTCAGGTGCTACATGGAATAGCATAATGCTAATTATGCTCTTTTCAAGCTCTGAAATTCTTTTCAAATTCAATTTTAAGTCCTTTTCAAGTCAGCGAAATTTGGCAGCTCTCCCCTTTGAAAAACTGAAAGTTAACAGGGAGAAAATCACTTTTCAGGTCCATCCTTGTAGGGAAAAAAAGTTTTACTTTTGAACAAAATAATTATATCATTTCTGTAAAGAAAAAAAGAGAAATAGTTCAACTTCAATGTCACGGCAAATTTTAGCAATAAATGAAAAAAATAAAACAGATATCCATTACAATTTCTAGGTGTTCTGATACTCACTTGGAAAGCAATACTGAGGGGACTCAGGGAGGAAAGATGCCAATGCAAGAATTGTTTCCTGCAAAGGGCTATAAACACAGCTATTTTGGATGCTGTAAGTGGAAATTACATAATGTACAACAAATGAAAAAAAAGATGGAGATCTCTGCTCTGCAGGTCCTGATGTCAACCATTTAGTCTGCTATTGGGTCTGTGTGCATGCAAATACACACTGGTTTGTTTTCAAGGTAGAAACAACATTCAGTGTCTCAACTGTATTTAGGTTTATTAAAAAATCCCCCTTGGGAACAAATGCAGAAGACAAATTGAGTCTTCAAAATAACCCCTATGCATTTCAAAAACAACATACTATTTTTCAAGAACTGTCATTTCTGTCTCCAATTTTATATCTGTTCAGCTTTACCGGTGAAAGGATGGACATGGGTCCTTTGAATTTCACTGGGTTTTGACCTTCACTGTAACAGCAAACATGTTGGGATTCAAAGTTTGAGATCTGGACTAGTTTCAAGTCTGGTGCAGAACACCTTGTACAGAACTGCAGGTGTTGTACTTGTTGGAAAGTAAGGTTAGAGGATCCAAAAAATCACATGCTCCAATCTGGGGTTCAAACAACCAGAGATGTAAAGTGGTCCAGAAGATGTTTGGCTTAACCTTGCCTTGAGCACCTCCTGTGGAGGAGATTGCTTCTGTAATCAGGCCTGCACTTTGTACTGCAGAAAGTCTTTCCTAAACCACTAAAGATAAAAATTGTGCTAAATTATCCTCCTTGTGGGTGTTCCCCAGCAGTCTCAGAGTGACATATCTTGATTTTTATTTTCTCTCTTTCTTTCTTTCTTTCTTTCTTTCTTTCTTTCTTTCTTTCTTTCTTTCTTTCTTTCTTTCTTTCTTTCTTTCTTTCTTTCTTTCTTTCTTTCTTTCTTTCTTTCTTTCTTTCTTTCTTTCTTTTTCTTTCTTTCTTTCTTTCTTTTTCTTCCTTTTCTTTCTTTCTTTCTTTTTCTTTCTTTTCTTTCTTTCTTTCTTTCTTTCTTTCTTTCTTTCTTTCTTTCTTTCTTTTCTTTCTTTCTTTTCTTTCTTTTCTTTCTTTCTTTCTTTCTTTCTTTCTTTCTTTCTTTCTTTCTTTCTTTCTTTTTCTTTCTTTTCTTTCTTTCTTTCTTTCTTTCTTTCTTTCTTTCTTTCTTTCTTTCTTTCTTTCTTTTCTTTCTTTCTTTTCTTTCTTTTCTTTCTTTCTTTCTTTCTTTTTCTTTCTTTTCTTTCTTTCTTTCTTTTTCTTTCTTTTCTTTCTTTCTTTCTTTCTTTCTCTTTCTTTCTTTCTTTCTTTCTTTCTTTCTTTCTTTCTCTCTCTCTTAGTCTCATTCTCACTCATTCTCATTCTCATTCTCTTTTCTTCCCTTCCCTTTCTTTCCTTTTTTCCTTCCTTCTTTCCCCAGATAAACTCACTTTCATATCTAATAATCTTTTATTCTTTCCCTACCTTTATGGTCCCTTCTTTACAATTTGTCCCTACACAACTTGTTGAAAGGCTTCAGAAGAACAGGAGTGGCATCACAGCTGATCAGGCAGTGGATGGGAATCAGCCTCTGAGTCTTGCCTACATTATTCTACTGCTTTTCTCCCTTCCTACAGCCCAAAGCGAGAATTCTAATTTTTGGCAACAGCATCTCATTGATTTTTATAGTCTGAAGTTTTCCTTATCCCTTAATTCTTTGCCTGAGTTCTGCTGCTGAACCACATAAACTCCTTTTATCACTGAGTGTTCTCCACTCTCAGATGTCAAGTTATTGATTCAGAGGTGATGTCAAGGTCATTTGGGATTCTGACACTCTCCTTGAGAGTTCTGCTTGAGAATTATTGGAAATTTTGGTGACTTTTGGCCAGACACAAATGTCCCAGTTATGTTCTATTTATTCTTGACAGCTGTATGAGGGAACCATATTTTAATGGGAATAATTTGAATTTTTAACTTAATGTTGAGCATTCATGACTGAAGAAATTCTAAACACTGTCAGATTTAATGCAATCCTTATCATACCCTATCTTTTCTTTCTCTTGATTTTTGAAAGAGATCAAAGGGGTGATTTATTCCTAATCTTTGTAAGTGAGCGCTAGCAGTTATGTTCAAAGTGTTAATAATGTGCAGCAGCAAAGCAGAAATGGAACTATGTGCAAATGTTTCCTTTTCTTCCCCATGCATTTTGATTACTCTCTGTGGACATAGCATCCCAGTAAATATGTGAGGTTTACATACAGAGCACCAGAACAAGCTTCAACAAGAATTCCTTTCTTTCTGGCTGAAGTGTATAAACCCAGCAACTGTGCTCCCAACACAAGCTGCAGTTTACGTGCCTCCTGTACATGTGTTTGTGTATATGTGGGGCTTTTCAAAACAAACTGGGCTGAATCACATTGGAAGAGCTTCACAGGCTGTGTCGTGTGCCAAGGCTGGAGCAGCAGACTCACACAAAACCCCTTGCCTGCAGGCAGGTAGGGAT
This sequence comes from Catharus ustulatus, assembly GCF_009819885.2. NCBI lineage: Eukaryota > Metazoa > Chordata > Aves > Passeriformes > Turdidae > Catharus > Catharus ustulatus. Next base: position 2,905,919 of record NC_046227.1, on the reverse strand, counting down.
AGCAATTGTTTTCTCACTTGCACGGATCAGGAGGGGGTTTTCCCTTGCCTTTACAGTCCCATAGGGTGATGCTTCTCCTGCTGGGCATCTTCTCATGCAGCCAGACTGCCTCCAGGGGTGCATCCCCCATCCTCTGACACCCCCAGCCACTTTCCAGCATGAGATCCTGCTCACTCCTCTTCCCTTCTCTGCAGCCACACTCATCCTACCTATCACACCATCCTGCACTTCCACATAATTTTGTATCCCGACTTTTAATCATGGTGGATGGGCTAGATTTCCTAGACCCGAGAGACAGAAAGTGTGTCTCGCTCCTACAGTCAGCTGAAGGATTTGTGAAAGCTTAAGATGACTGACAGCATTTTGAGCTGTACTGAGGTGCTGGTGGAGGGATTACAGCATGTAAAACGATGCACAATTAAACACCCAGGGTATTTATTGGATCTAAGCTCACAGATGATGATTGTCCTCTACATTTTTGAGGGTTATTTTGACTAAACCATTATGTACTGGCCTAAACCCAATCTCTGGAGGAGAAGATTAGCAGGACTATTATGCCATCTTGCCTAATACCTCTCAAGATTTATTCTCCTTGGAAGCTATAAAAAAATATTTTGTAATCTCCTCCAGGTTACAGACACATTGGCAGGCACACCTCCCTCATATCAGGATCGCCATTTCCTTCAAGGCTGATGGATGATACTCTAGGAGCAGAGATAAACCTGGCTCTTGGTGTATCATGAGTCTGATTTCAAAAGCAGTGGGGTTTTGCATCAAGATTAAATGGATAAGCTTGCAATTTTAGGAGACATTTATTTAGGGAATCCATGCTCTGGCTGTCCTGAGCAAGGGAAACCCTCAAGAGAGGCTCCACAGCCTGACTGCTGCTGCCCTAATTAATTCTCTTGCACATTGGCATTTACAAGCAATAATTTGACTCTCTCTGTTTTATTAAAACACATATTGTAAAGTGCTCAGCTGAGGAGGAAATTAAAATTTCCTTTCACACCCAAGACTTTCCTGGTAATGCAAATACCTTGATGTTACAGCAGCCAGCATGTTGTGCAGACAAAGCAGGGCAAATCAGTCAGAGACAGATTCCATGGAGAGAATGACCAAGGATGTTTGTGGAGGCACGAACTCCTCCTCTGCTGCAGAGCTGGGGCAAGAGGCAGGAATGAGAATAACCTGACCAGATCTTCAGCTGCTGCAGTTGGGAGTCATTTAATTGATTCCAGAGGAGCCACTCTCCCTGAAACAGAGTAGGTGGAAATCCTCAGAAAGTCTTGCCCTGAATACCTCACTATTCAAAAGATGTCTCTTACAGAGCTTTGTTCTTACCATAGGCAAGTCTGAAAGAGGATTGTAATGAAGTGGTCAGCAGAGAGGCCAAGGGTCCAGCTGTTCCAGCTGTTCCAAAGTTAGGATGGGAGAAGTGCCCCACAGCTCCACCCTGTAAGGCACTGAAGTGCTGTTATTTATTCATAAGGATGATTATTCAATAGAATAATCACTCTATTCAAGAAAACACTTATTCAAGGGAAATAATCACTCAGGAGAAAGCAGGATCAGGAGCAATGAAGCAGCATATCCACACACCATCCCTGCAGAGCAGCATTTACAGGAACATGAGGGGAACACCAACTTTTTCTGGTTGAAACCACAAGTGAAATTATAAGCAGACAAAATCCCATTTGAAACTAAGCCAGGGCTGTGGGCTTTCACTCCTACGCTTGTGGCAAATGGGATGGGGTTTGTAATGATGAGACACAGTTGATGTAGAGTGGTGCCTCCTGGGAGAAGCAGGAAGATCCCCTTAAATTGATTTTTTGTACTTCCTTAGTGCATTTTATCCTATGCCCTTGTCATTAGGTGACATAAAAAGTGCTGGGCAATGCCCTGTGTGTCTCTTAGGAATCTGTGTTATTTCTTTTTTCTTAACTTAATAGCTATTACTTCTAATATTTTCATGACTCAAGGTGTTGAGTGCACTCCTGGGTGAGAATGTGTGGGACTCAAATGCCATTATGAAATATTTTGCTATTGAAAGGAACTGTATCCTCAAAATCAGAACTTTGGAAATGTAAGCAAAATGTCCACAAAATTCCCAGACAATCAGATCTAGCATTTTGATAATATCAAATACCCCTAATATGGCAGAAAATTTATGCTAATTTAAAAATTTAAAAGAAAATTTTCTTTTAAAACCTTGTATGAAAGTCGGATTGCTTCTGTTTTGATTGGAATCTTGAAAAGAAATATTCCCATTTGATCTGGAATGAAAATAAATGCTGAAAATGCAGGGCTTTTGAAATGCCTTGGGTGAGAGTCTGCTGTGATTGGAAAGTCAGATTGCTGGTTTATTACCTCAAACACAGGTCTGTACTGAGCCTCAGTGACACGTAAGAAATTCCAACGACTTAGGGCTACCTTTGTGTCCAGGTATGTCCCTGAATCTGTTAAATGCTGCTTCTGTGTTACAGTCTCAGGGAAGCCACCAAAAAAAACCAACTCTCTTTTTTCAGGATCTTTCAAATGGTGGAAATGTGAAATATTTGGCATTTTTTGCCCTGCTCTATTAAATAGGATTGTAACCTGTATGATGGGCCTGCTTCCCTTGAAATCCCGTACCTGTATGGGGTTGACCAGCTCCTGATGGATTTCCTGCATGGTTGAACTTCTGTCCCACTCTCTTGCCACAACCTGCTGTATTCCCTGCTTAGGGAAGCAGCTGGCAATTCAGGAGTGGGCTGATTTGAAAAATAAGGATGGAATGTGCTCTGAGCTGGGATGCTGGGAATGGTGGTTTGGATCGAAGGGAGAGCAGCTTTGCCTTCTTAATCATCCTGTGTTTGCTTAATTATCCCCAAGTATGTTTTTCATTCCCCTGCCCCCTCTGAGGATGTGAGGCAGGCTTGTTGGGAGCGTTAGGAAGTATGAAAGGTGAATTTCCCCGTAATTGAAGCGATTTCCGAGTGGCGCACACTCCCTTCAGAACACAGCTGCTTTCACTGCTGCTTTTTGTTTGCTTTTCTTTCAGCAGCCTTGCCTTTCTTTGGCCTGTTTTTCCATCTTCTCCTCCTCCTCCTCTTCTGAGTCATGTGTTGACACAACTCAGTGTTGGTCCCAGTTGTTAGAGCAGGGCATTGTTGCTGCATATAGGTACAAAGAGGGGTTATTTTCATGCTTGCCATGTGGATACCAAAATTCCCTTCACTTCTATTTCTTCAAAGCCAGCCATTCAGTGTCAAGAGGTTCAGCTGGTGCCAGCTCACTTTCAGCTCTGTCCTGGTGGGCACCAGTTGGAGTTGATGAATACCAGGAGAGCTTTTTCCAAAATTCTCTCTCTCATTGCTGCAGGAATGCCAAGAGTTTCCAGGAACACCCCAGTGTGGAATACCCTGCCCTGATGGCTGGTTGTAAATGGTGATGAAAGACAGCTGAGAACTGTGACTGTGCCATGGCATGACAAGGTCGTGTCACTGTGACACTGATTCCCATCTCAGGATAGCCCAGCTGGCAATCCTGTCTGTGGACCTACTGCTTTAGGAAAACCTTGGGCTCTGTGACCACAGGAGTGCAGCTTTCCTGGACCACTCCTATGTCCTGGGATAACCTCTGGTCAATTCCTTCCTGCTGCCTTTCTTATTTTCCTTACTGATACCAAAACGTCACTGGTGAGAGACCAGCCTGATGGGTTTACAAAACAGCACTCCAGGCTTTGGATAAAAATAGTTTTAAATTAAAAACACTTCTTAAGTGGCAGAGATCTATTCTTCCTGAAGGAAAATAACAGACTGGGGAGTTGCACTGAGCACTTAACTGGTGTCAGGGGAATAAGTGTGCTGTTCCCACTCCCTCTCCCACAACTCTTCAGAGCTGGATTTTCTTTGCCTCTGCCTCTTGCCTTCCATGCTGAAGCACTAAATACTTCAAGGCAAGGACTGTCTTGCAGTTTGTTTTACAAAACATCATGCTTTAGGGCTCTTGATCATCATTTTAGGCCTTGTGGTGCTAGCATAAGATATAAAAAAACATTGCTGTCTCAGATATTATGTTTAATGGAGCTTTTGTCTCCTTTAATGATGTGCTTTGTTTTTAGAAGGATTTCTGGCCTTTCTGCTCTACTATTATTCTTTTCTCTGTGCTCTTCCTTCTCTGGGTGATGCCTTGTTGCTCTTCATTCTTCTCAGAAGACATTGTAAAACGAGCATAGGTTGTGCTCACTGGAATAAAGACACGTGAATCTGTATTTATTTTTCATGAGAAACTGGGAGCCATATCTTTAGCTCTGAACAGGCTGATTTTGCTTTAATTGGCTTTGTAACCCCTTTTCTTTGTTTTCTCCAAACATCTGTCCGACCATTTTTATTTACAACCGTTATAAAACTGGAAAAGAACATGTCTGAAAAATGGAAAGGAAAAAGCGTGACACCCTCCGAAAGCATTTGCTCAGCTGTTTTGGAAGTTCTTTGTGGGTGTTGGAGTGTTTTAATCATTCAGTAAAAACAATGCCATGTAATTTAGCAGTTCAGAGACATTTACACAGCCTACTCAGTATTCTGGGGCTGGAATACATTCAGCTGATCTTGACCACCAAAGGTCTACTTAATGCCTCCAAAACTGGCTTTATGAAGTTGGGTGGTTCCATTAACACAATTTTTAAGTGGAGTCCTTGCTGACAAGCAACTTGCACCCAGAAATACTGTCACACAACAGTCTTCCCCCGTGGGTCTTTCTAAGAGCATGTTGTAAAATGCTTTACCATCAATTATTACATAGCCTGATTTTTAAAAAAGAGTTTGTTGTGGAGGAAATGATTCAGCAAGGAAGGATCCTGAAGAGATGGACCCACACAAATTAAATAACAATCCTCCACTGGGGTGAATTAGGCAGAGCAGAATTACAAGTGAAAGCAATACAGTGCAATATCTGGTGAACCAAGATAACACAAGATCAGAGATGTAGGATGAGGTGAGCACACTGGAGATCTTAAAACTCCAAGGAGTGACTCTTAATTGGATTAAATGCTGGATGAATAAACAGAAGTATAAAACCAGTCAGTATGTCTGAAAATGGGCAAGATTTACCCCATTTCCTGCTGCAAGGTGTTGTTCTGTTCATGGCTTTGGGACCCTTAGAAGTTTCTAAGAGCAAGGATTTGGGAATTTGCCTTTTATACGGCAAAAATAATTGCAAAAGGCAGGGCCAAGATAGGACAAAAGCTAAACACTTTCCACAGTGGCAAGGAAAAAAACCCAGGCAAAAACATTTTGCTTTCCAACCAGGACATTAAGCAGAGTGCTTAATTAGGCAGCTAGTGATTAATAGCAATAGGTGTTTATTAGAAAAAGAGTGAAGCAATCATAGAAGACACAGGGTTTCTCTTCCTTTGCAGAGAAACATCAGTCAGACACGAAGGGCAGAATTGGTAGCAGAGAGAAAAAAACAGAGAAAGATTTGTAGGAAATTTTGTTGAGACAAATGGGTGGTGAGTCCAGCACTCTGAAGAAAGTCTTGTTCTATAACTGACACAGCAGCTAGAATTAGATAGCTGCTTGTGAAACACTGCTTCTTGGAAACCTCATCACAAATGTCTCTTGAGCAACAGGAAACCAGGATATAAATCTTTGCAATATTTATTTTTTAATTCAATAATACATGGGGTGATCTGCCTTTATAGCATGCCTGTATTTAATATATTAAAGAAGTGATCATGCTCTCAGCAGATGTTTCCCATGCCTCCCACCTCCTAAGATAAAACATTATATTATCTGTCTATGCACCCATACAATAATGCTAAAACATAACACATTTCCCATTTCAACCTCCTTGTCATAAATTCTGCTCTCAGCTTCAGCCTTGCTTTGAGTCTTGCTACTTGCAAGCAGTCATTTAAAGAGGGAGTCATATCCCTAGAAAATATGAGGTGGGTTTACAGATCATGAAATCTTTTTAGCTGTGTCGCCCACACTTTGTTTCCTTAGGTGATTATCCTCCTCTCCCCTCAACTTCTGAACCTGCTGACTAAAGCCAGGCAATTGCACCAGAGGGTCAGAAATGTCAAGGACAATTTTGTCACTGTAAGGGTCAGCAAAAAATTGTTGAGTAGGAGAGAGAGATCTTGTGACTGAAATGAAAGATTGAAGCATGAGCTCAGGTGTGAGTAATTCTGAATGTGCCCAAGAGAGATGTTATGAAAGCTCCACTAATGGGGAAATGATTGAGAATCCCCATATCCGACGTGGCTCGGTAGCAAACCAGCTTTCACTGCGTGTTGAGCTAATAAAATTAATTGGGGGTGCTTTTGACTTGTGGCCTTGCAATCTGTAAGGTTCTCTGTTCTGCTTTCCTCCACAATCTAGCAGGGGCTTTTCACCATGAAAGTCGACATTGTTCTAGCGCTCTGCGTCTTTAGAAGCTGAGCTGTTAAGAAAAATGCCAAATAAATTGAGATTAATGGTAAAATTAAAGGTGTTGACGGCACAGAAGAGGTCTTTGGAGAATCCTGGATTGTAACAGTATGGAGATCCAGAGGTGACGTGCCACAGGAGCTCCATGAATCCATGAACTCTCAGAAAACAATTTAATGGTCATAATTCAGAGTAGAATCGATAGAAAAAAAATAATGCTTTTTTGATGCAATTCCATCCATTTTCCTATACCTTCCCATCAATGGACTTATTCTCTTGCCTCCCTGTATTTACTCTGAGGTGTCTCTGTGCTTCCTGCAATAGCTGAAGTGGCTTTAGAGATGTTAAACCCTGCCTAGAAAAGGCCTCTAAGAAGCTGAGCAAAGCTGTCCCTCCTCAGAAGAGAAGGGACATATCAGCCTGAGCCTGATTTTCCTACTCTTGGGACATTGCTGGCTCAAAAAATCCTGTTCTTCCTCTCTATTGGGTGGTGTCTTTAAAGATGTTAGATTAGATCCCAGCTTTATTATGTACCTTCAAAAAAGAAACAGGAATTTACCAGTCTTTTACCATGTTATGCAGAAGTTGGGATGTTTAGGAAAATAACCAGATGTTGAAAAAACCATTAAAATAGCAAGAAATGGTAACATTTTTTGATAGCATTACTGGCAAGGACTGTCTGTGAGAAATGTGACAAATCTGGTTCCAGAGTGTCTCTTTGTGTGATGCACAGCCTTTGATGTTTTGATTCTAACTGAGAGTAAATGCATATTTCCAAGACAATTTTCAACTCTCCGCCATGGGGCGGTGGGGAATGTTACTAAAATAATAAACCCACCAACCAATCTGAGGGGGACACACAAGTTCTTGGAGAGGGTGAGGAAAAATGCTGGCTGAGAAAACTTGTCTGTGCAACTTCATTAGATACAGAGCATCTGCTTCTGCAAATCAGCAGAATGTCACTGATGTGAAGTGGTACTGAGTTAGTGGTTGGACTTGATGACCTTCAAGGTCTTTTCCAACATAAATGGTTTATGACTGTGAGTAGTAATTTTGTCTTGCACCAGATGAGTCAGTGGCCTCAGTCCTCCCTCTGGTGAGGATTTCCTACGTTCTTCTGGAAGCAATCATTCCTGCAGCTCTGTGGATACATTTTCCTCTCAAAGCCCTTTTGTCTGTGCAGCCATGGGATGGGCTCCTTGTTCAGCCTTCCTTTGGCCCTTCCTAGAGCACATTTTGGTAGAATACTATTTTTGTCTGCAGGTTAAACAGAAAAATCCCTCTCTGTATCTTCCATGATCTATTGATCCTAGAAAATGTACAGCCACTTATGCTCTACCTGTAAAAGGTTCATGTTGGAGCTGCTGATGGAGCTGAGGGTGGTCCTTGGAATTCCCAAGCTCAGAGGTCTGTCCTGCCTGGGAGCTGCCTTCCCCTCAAATGTGCCTGCCTCAGACCAAGAGGCTGCCACCCCCACATCTGGACACATCTGTGCAGCAGATGATGTGGGATGCTCCTGGACCAGTAACCTGGAAATACCATCTGTGCTTCCCTTCCAGCCATGCAATCAACCTTGGTGCCACTGAAACAGGGAGAGTTTTGCTGCTTATCCCCCTGAGAGCTGGATATGCTGCTTAAAGGGTGATAGTAGTATCCAGGAGAACTAATAAAGCTCTTTGTCATATTTTCCTTGCTGGATTTCTCTTTCCCAGTATTTCTTAGTAGGGGGATGGTGAAAAATCTGGCTGTACAGGGTGAAAAATCTGGCTGTACAGCTGTTTTCTTTTGCAAATGAGAGCTGTCACTTCACAAATTACAGTTTAATTTGGCCACGCCCTTCCTGTAAATGAGTGATAATTAAAACCAAAGGGGTTGTAATATTAATAAAAGGAACACTGATGGTTCTAAAGGGTGTGATTAGAAATAAATGGTTAAATAGGATGAAGAATTAATTGGGTGGGGAGTGTGATTTGAAACGGAGAGCCCCTTCCTGTTGCTTCTAATATATTCAGGGTAAAGGAAAACTGGTTGGAAATATCTGGTCAAAGCAGAGTTTCGATGGAAAATGCTGATTTTTCTCAAGCCCTTACGGCATGGCTTAGGTAGACAAACCCCTGTGAATGATAGGGGACTTAGACAGCAGAGCTGAAGGGAGAGCAGTGCAAGAGGCACTGAAGTTTTAGCATATACTGAAAAATATTTAAACCAAATTAAGCTTTGAATTTATTTGGCCTTTTTCACTAGTTTGAAAAAGAAGGGAGAAATAAATTAACCTGAGCTCCTGTCAGCCTGGAGCCCGGCGTTTCTACCCAAGTGCAGCAGAAAGCTGATGCTCGTTAGCTCATTAGCAAGCTCATTAGCAAGTTCATTACTGGGGTGGCAACTGGGCAGGAGGAGGGGAGGACTCCAGGTGGATTCCATGGTCAGCACCACGTGGCTGCTGTTCACAACCTTTAAAGGAAGGAGAAGCTCTACACCTGGCGCTTTTATAAAGGAGAGTTTCCTCTAGGTGTTGTCCTTGGTGCCAAATTATTTGTGGGTCCTGGTTTGGAAGAGGCTGGAATGGGCCGGGGTGTCCCTTTTCCCTGGTTTTATATTGCCTGATCTGACTCCCTGAAGCTTCCTCCAGGCTTAGAAGTGTAAAAACTTCTTACAGTGAGCTATTTTTTTTCTCTGAAGATCAACTCGTGTTGCAGAATCTACTGTGTCTATGTGTGATGGGGTTTTTTAGATGCTGACTACTTTGCTTCTAATTGTGCACTGCTCTCCTTAAAAACTCAAAAGTCTTGCAGAGAGCTGAGCTGCCTTTTTTATCTTGTTTATGCCCAGGAGGATGTTTTAAATGGGGAATATTCAATCTCTTGGTACTTTTAGTGCTGCCTGTGTTTTCTGCTGGTGCCTACCAGGGGTGACTGGCATAAACCCTCGGACTCCTTTTGCCCTGCTTGCTTTGAGTACCTCTGAAGTGTGAGACTGGCTAGAAACCCCTGTGAAGACCAATTATGAAAGTGATTTAAAGGTGATTTTTTGTGTGATCTCTTTCAGTGCCTTTCTGTGCATGAACTTATCAGCAAGTGCTCAGCTACAACTCTGACTGAACAAAGAGAGAAGCCTCAAAGTTTTTGGCAGGTATTGCCTTTCATCAAGTTTTGGGTAGTCTTTATGGGATTTTTTTTTCAGTGTAGTTCCATGAATTCTGCAGGTAAGACAATTATTCTTGGTGCTGATGTGCAAAGGAGCAAAAAAAGCTGTATAAATGCAAGTATTCAGAAGCAGCTCTCCTGTTTTCATGTGGAGAAGCTGAGACCATTGATGGTACAGAAACCTGAAGACAGCATGCCATTTGTGTGGGAAATGAGCAAGTGAATGGTCAATGATTGACCATGGAGATACTGATTCACCAGAAATATTGCCCATGATGCTCTTGAGAAAGAGCTTTACAAATATTGAGGGTTTTTTTCTTGCTTTTTCCCTAGCCAAGGTGATGAAGTTTTCTCTGCACATTTCACATGGTGCTTGAAACCTTCCTATTATTAAACAGAAGAAAAAATGAAGTTTATTTCTTTGTCAGTTTGTGGCCTTTATGACAATGAAACAAATTTATTTGGAAAAGAAGTGTGGAGTATAAATAGGAGTTTACAATATTTTGTCAATTATTCCAAGTCTAGTGGTTTCTAAAAAAAAACCAAAAACTTAAATTCCTTTGTTCTCGTAGGCAAATGGTGAAAGTCTTGTTTTCTTATATGGAGAAGTGTTAATATTGCTACAGAAACCACTGAAAGTGCTTTTGTAAGGAAGTCTAGACAGAGTGATGCTTCCCTTTTTGAGCAAAGCGCAGCAGTCCAGGCTGAGACAAAGACTGGCTTGTTATGGAGGGTGGCACAGAGAGCAGCTGGAGCAGTTAAGGGTTAGAGGAATCTTTCTGTTTCTTCTGTTTTCCACACAGACCCACCTATCTTGTATGCTTGTGGTCCCTGGGGAACAGGCAGAGTGAAGTTCCAATGTAAACCACTGTTTCTTCTCATTCCTGCTGCTCACTGCCTGTTTGGGGAGATATATATGGTGAAATTAAATAGATGATGGGCAGTATTTGTAAATAATCTCTTGAAGATGAAATGGGTAATTTCCATCTAGGTTATCTGTGAGGAAGGAGCTGTGCTGCCAAGTCTTGTCCAAGTTTGTGACTGTTTGCTGCTGTTGTCTTTGCCTGTGGTCATGGTCATACAAGCTGGTGGCAAATTTACCCCAGAACTGATAGATTTTGGGCAAGAAATAAACTAAATCACCAGTTCTAATACCTCTTCTGTATTGTGAAGTTTTAGGATCCCTCCTGAAGATTTATGGCCTCACCTTGCCTTGCTCTTGGCTTCTACAGCTCTGGCAAGGCTGGCTGTTAGGGGTTCAACAGGCAGTGAAGTGTAAACCATTGCCACGTTGAGTTTCACCCATTTAAGCTGAAATGCTATATTGGTACTTTTATTCCAGCCCAGGCAATTCCAAATTCTTGTGCTGTACTCATCAGTGTCTTTGGGCTTCACCCTGCAGCTCTCCCCGTGGTGAAATGAATCCTTTGACCTGCTGCCAGTGGTGGGATGGGTTATCAGCTCCAAGCTTTTGAAAGCAGTGTTCAATTCACAGCTTGGAGAGATGACAAGCTTGATAGAATTAAGGATTATTCCTTTTTATAACTAGCTGAGAGCCCAGTCTGTGTTGAGAGTCAGTTTGGAGTGTTGTGATGAGTGCAGGCAGTAGCTGGCTGGAACGCGACAATTGGAGCTCGTGCTGTTTCAGCAATGATGGCAAACTAAAATCTCCCTGTCAGGAGGTAATTGGGAGATTGGGCCATGGTCATCCACATATTATCCCTGCTCCCTACAGTTCCCTCTGGCTTTACAGGCAGAAAATTTCTCATTTAACAAGCTGTGGCTGAAATTGTCCTTGCACCACACCCTCAGCAGAGGCAGAAATGTTGCAGTCTGTGGCCCAATATTCCTCATTTTCCTTCCACTATTTGAATTGACCCAATCTTAACACTACTGCTCCTAAAACTGTTTATTTCTTCTTTCTTTGCCATCCCTTTAGTTTTTGACTCTTTTTTTCTGGCTTATTTCCTGATTCTACAACTAGAATATCAAGGCTACTTTTGAACACATTCCACTCATTGGGAAGTTATCAATGCAATTAATTCCTTTGCATGTGTCTGAGATCTAATCACATTAAATGATAAATACAAGAATAGAAGAGCAGTATCTGCCTTCTGTCACTTCTTTGAACAAAAGTATTTTAAGGTTCTAGTCCTAAGTTACAAAAAGGCAACCATTTATTAAATGTTATGTATCTCTCTCAAAAACCTGGATAGAAATGATTTATGGGTATATAGAGCATTCTTCTTACCTGTCTGAAGCCTGCAAGGCAGCAAATTGGTGTCTTCAATGGAGATGTTTCCTGGATAATTGCCACCCTGAGGCATGGTTAGGAGAAACTGAGATGAGAAGCTTTATAAATGATGTATTTACAGCTTTGAGTTATTGTTTTCTTCTTGTTTATTGATCAAAAATCATTGAGGTGGGGAAGCCATGCAAAAGTGGAGCTGAAATAATAAGAGGGAAGCTGGGGTCAGTGTGAGGAATACAAAGCTTGTATTTGTTGACACACAAAGGATGGTCTCTCAGTAATGGGGAGATGCTGATCTCTGGGAGTCCTGACTCCTCTTCCCAGAGCCCACTGCCCCACAGAGCCCTGTGCTGGCAGCTCAGGAGAGCACATGTGCTAGGAAGCCTTCTGACAGAAAGCTTCCACACAAAACAAATTTATTTTAACAAATTCAGAACTTTGAGGGTAAAGTGCTGGCATTGGTGTAGCTCTGTCATGTAAGCAAACAAAGATGAAGGATTTCCTTTCACTATAATGCTTTCCCTGGGAATATGTTGAGTTACAGTATTATCAAGCTTCAAAACACCATTGTTTGAACAAACCTTCTCAATTTTATTGTAATAGAATGATTTTTTTTTTTTTACTCCAGCAAATGTTTTCCTGAGATGGTAATTAAATTGTTGACACAGAAAACTTCTCTAATTTGGGATGAAAACTAACGTGGAGGTTTCCAGTAAAATTGAAATCTCCAGTTGGGAGCTTTGACCATGCTCAACACACGGAAGGAAACTTTGAATGGCAGGTGGGGGAAATGCCAAATACTGTGTTAAACATCTGCTTCCAAGAATGTGACTTCCAGGAATTAATTCCTGTGACTGTGTGCCAATTCCAAGTGTCAGTGCTATGGTCAGGAATCAGCCTTGCAGCTCCTGTGTGTCTGAAGCTGGGGTGTATTTAAGTGCTGGGTGAAGACTGTGAAGAAAACATCTGTAGAAGGAATAAATTTAAGTTGCTGCTCCAATGGGGTTATGGGAGAAAGAGGTCCCATGGGGGGTTTTAGCCAAGTCTGCCTGTGTGGGAGCTGTGAGGGAAGCCACAAAGGTGAGCAGAAGGGAAAGGTACTTGAAGAGAAGCCTCCAGGCTGAAGAGCTGCTACTGTCCATGTCTGCTGAGCTCCCTCTCCCTATGTGCCCTTTGTGTCCCAGGAGTTGTGCTTTCAAACCTGAGGCCCACTGGGAATGCCACAGCTGGAGTTCAGCTGTAGGCTGAGCTGGCAGTTGCCTCATCCCAGAGCAACTGACTGTGACTCTGCTCCAGAGCATCATGAGTGGGGACAGCAAAGAAGAAACATTTCAGCTGTGTTGACTAAGAATCAGCCTGCTGACTCATCACCAGAGCATGGCAGGAGAGGTGGGAGCCTGGCCTTGCAAACCAGCCTCCTGCTGCCCTTGAAATACTGCAGTCAGCACTTAGGAGAGTTAATTCCCTTACTGAAAATATTCTGTAGTGTGTTTCTGTCTCCTTGGCCAGCTGTCTGTTCTGGTCTCTGCTTCTCTCCACTGAAAGGCTTCTCCCTCTTTGGATAAGTTCATGTGAGAGCTCTGTGATGCATGTGCTGACAGGAGTGAAGTTTATCACTTATAGCAGAAGATAAGTGTTGCTTTCTTGATGATGTTGGGTTTTGCAGATATCATGGGGGAGAATACATCTTAGTGATGTTAGTCACAACATGGCAGGAATCCTGTACCTCTGGGTCATATGAGTAAACCATGAGCTGTATCCTTCCTTCCCTGTCCTTGGCTTCTCCAAAGGAGCTTGAAGTAGATAAGAAGTCTTCTGAGGCTGAAGGAGCACAGATAATTTGTTCTGGATCACAAAGTGATGGACCAGGAACAGACTTGAGAAATTTTGCTTTATAAGTCAGTGTCCATCCAATCAGCCATAAAACTTTGGGTTTGGGCTGAGAAAATAAGATCTGGATGCATTCCTAGTAATACTTGCCTAGAAACAGCATTCTCTACCTCATTTTGCCCTGGCTCTGGGTGCTGGGAGGAGGGTGGAGTAGGTGCTGATGCCAGTCCTGCAATAAAATGTTTCCCCACATCCAGACTAATGGCATTTGGCTGGCTCTGGGTTTTTAGGTCACTCTTGCAAGATTGGAGGTAAATGTCTGAGTGTAGTGAATGTCAGTAAATGGCAAAGTTTGGTAGTGTTTGGATCAGGCCATAAATGGTCACATCAGCCACCATCCCCTCAGTGCCAGGATCTTAAAAACATGTGGATTCCTTGTCTGCCAGCTCCTGATAAAAGAGCAAAACTGTCCTGCAAGTTCCCTGCAAATAAAACTGTGTTTAAGCACTTCCACCCTATAATTTTAGTGCCTTTTTTAAACTGCTCAAAGTTGATGACTTTGTAACAGACAAACTTCAGCAGATAAATATTATTTTTAAGTGGTGTAATGGTGGTTTGTTATGGTAATGTTCAGACAGCTCATACTGGTCCACTGGCTACACCAGTGGAAAGTCACTTCCTAATTTTTCAATCTTTGAAGCCTCCTGTGTTGTGCTTTCAAGCATGTGTACTGAGAGCATGCAATAATAGCAAAACAACTGGACAAAAAACAATTGCGCTAATTATTGAGGATGGACCTTTCCAGAAAATTTGATCTTGTTTTTAGGAGAACTAATGCTCATCCAGTTTTTCACAGCCTCTACCAACAATTGCTGTAGTGTTCTGGAAGGAAATATTTCTTCCATGAAGGTGCTTTTTGCTCCTATTCTCTGTTGGAAAAGCTTTGAATAGGAACTTTCTCACACTCTGCAAGCCAAAATTAATCTTGCCTATTCCAAATGCACAAATGGAGAAAACATTCCAATCCAGTACTCTTTTGATGTCCAAATGCTTTGGTTCATATTCTGCTCTGGACATGGCTAATATTCGAGGTGAGGAAGTTATCTGAGGACTGCTATGGGAGTGTGGCTTGTTGTCCCTGCAGTAATTGTACTGAAATGCCTTTTCTTAACATTTTTTGGGGAGAAAAAAAATCTCTGGCTACTATACATGTAAGTGGATCCTCCCCTCTCACTTTAGAGCAGTTAACTCTGGGTTTGGACATGCAGTGAGTTACAAGACCTGGTGCGAGCTTGGCAGTGGAATTAAGTGGTGGCACAATTCTAGGCAGAAATGTGCAGGAGGGCTTAAAATGCACTTAAAAATGTTCAATGGTGTGAAGGCAAAAAGTTTCACTGGCATTCCCCAGGATTAAAATCAGCCTAAGTCTGAAGCTGACTTTTGAAGCTTTGTTTTCAGTTTGGAGTTTTTAATGGCTTTTAAGTTGTTGCTTGTAACTAGCTTGTCTGAATTTTCCTGTGTACCTTACAGCAAGACATGTCACTCAGGAAATCCAATATAAAGCCAGAGTACTGAATTTATTTTTGTTGTGACGACACTGCTTGGAATAAGGTTCCTCACTGCATGGTACTGGGGATTTGTCCAATAGCCATTAGAATGGAACTTCTGAGGTTGGATCTGAATTTCAGGCTTGAAAACACACAGAAATGTCTGATCAGAAGTGGGGGGAGAGACTTCCTATTAGGGTGGAGTGTTTACTTTGCTCTGTGATGTGTTTTTACACTGTTCTTTGTTTCTTCAAAGCTCTCTATGCAATCATTTAAAAAACCAAAAGGTTGTCAGCCTTGTTAAAGGCAAGTCCTGGGAGTGTTTTTCAAACCACCTCTGATTCATCCTGCCAGTTCTCTCTCCAGCATCTACTACACATGTCCACAGTTGATTTTTTGAGTTCCATGTTTCATGCTAAAAACCTGCTCCTGCATGCACTTGGAGGTTATGTTTTGTAATGAAAAGGTTAATCAGCAGCAGTAGGGTTATATTGGTGCTCTGTCTGTTTGTCCAAACAAAATACTTCCTGCTCAGAACTTTTTCTTAACCTGCTTTTGGCTTTGCTATGTGAGAACCTCAGGCTATAGCTAATTTAAGGATGGATTTAGTTATATTTCCATTGGAAGAGCATCCATTCAGTCCTGCTGCAGACAAAGCTTTGAATGGTGGAAGCCCCAGCACTCATGAAGCAGCTCTGTATCATTTTCCAGGATTTACATCCCATTCCCTCTGTTCTCTAGGTCACAAATTAACCCCAAAGAGGTTGTGGCTGAAGCCTACAGACCCTGTCCTCATACTGTTACCTTTTTTGCCTCTCTGTCTTGAATTCTTTCTTGATGGGATTGTTTCCAGAATGCATTAGAGGGAATGAGGTAGATCTGGTTTCCAAAAGGACTAAACCCAGCTGCTCTGTGTGTGTACCATAGGCAGCAGGACATCAGCAGGGATCAGCCTGTTGTTTTATCTAATCAGCTTAAGCAAAAACCCTCCAGGAAATGTAAACTCTGGCATTTTGGATCAGCTGATTCTGTCTGCTGCTTGATCTTCACAGGTAGCACTGATTGTTTTGGGCTTGCCCAAACACAGTGTGAGGGTGCTTTGGGTTAGAGGGGCTGGTGAGGCTTGGTTCCAAGGTCCCCTGGATGTGGCAGGATGCAGTGAGTGTGGTTGTTTCCCAAACTTGGAGGCACAGCAGTCATTCAGAGCCTGCCACTTCCAATAAGCATGTAGAGCTCAGATATGCATGCAGTTTAATTGTGGGCTGGAGTCAAACTGAAAATCCAGAATGAGAGCAGCTATTTCCACTCTGAAATTGGACAAGAGACACTGAGTTTGCTAAAAGGAAACACATTTCTATGGTAATGCATCTCCTCCAAGACTCAGTGTGCAGAAGTGCTTAGACAAAGCTGCCATAGGCTGTGGGAGGAAGTTATTGTTCCATAAATCCTACAAAAAAGGTGCTTTGTTGCTAAGATGCCACTCAGGAGCAGGGACAGTGCAGGTGCACCTGCAGGTCTTGTCTGGCTGTACAAACAGCTCCTGCAGGAAGTCCTAAATGCTGGAGAACTTGCTTAATGCTGGCTGTACACAACTTGTTTGCAGTTTTAAGTGTTGCTCTGTCAAGGTTTTTAAGAGCAGCCCGAGTCCTGGTGATGCTGCAATGTTCCCAGAGCCTGCTGAAGTTCATACAGCAAAAAGGGGATGGACAACCCCATCCCTACTGTCAGCTAAATCATATGGCTGGTCCTGCTAAAGCCATACTGACCCCTCAAGCCACTGCAGCAAATTCCACCTGCTTTCCCCATCTTGCTTCAAGATCATAATCTTCTTTGCTTTTTTTGTTCTCCTAACTGCAGGGGGCTTGGCTCTTACCTGTGGGCAATGTTCAGGCTGAGATTAGCGTGGTGATGGAGGAGGGAAAACCTGGGAGAGGCTTAAGCAGTGCCCAGCTCTTTTTCTGACCCTTGATTTCCCCCACCTGATAAGAGCTTCCTCAGCAAGCTCCCAAACAGCAGCTGGTTATACAGTAATGGAGATTAAGAAAAAGGAATTTGCTGGAGATCTCCATGCTCTGGGAAGTCTCCTGTTAAAACCCTGTTTTGCACTATGCTATTGTGGTTTGCTCAAGTTATTCCAACCTTAAGGAAGGAGAAAGTGTGCTGTCAACTCATGGCTCATTCATTTCCAAGCCATGCTGGAAGGTGCAAAGGTGTGCATGTTTTCTTTCGTGGTTTACTGGCAATAAATATTTCTTTGGATTATGTTTGTGAAAAGCAGAGCCCAGAACTGGCTTGGAGCTTCTCATCACACCACTCTGTGGTGAGGTGTTAGGGAGACTTTAAGGCTGTGTGAGACCTGCCTAACAGGTCTCATTCCCAGCCTGAGATTTACAGATGATAACAGGCTCAGAAGGTTATTTTTTTTTTTCTGTCAGCTGTATGCTAATACTTTAATAAAACTTACCTCTTCCAGTTACTCAGAAATTCTGCAGCCTTTGGGTGAGGAAATGTTTGAGCATGTTCCCCTGCAAGCTTTGCTGTGCAACATCTCATCCCATGCAGGTGATGCTAACAGCACTCAAATCAGTGGCACTCTCCTCTGGGCTTTGCTAAATTAAGATAAACCACCTCTGAGATGCAGAGGCAAAGTTTTGACTTGTGAACATATTGCTGAGTAGATCGTGTTATGCTTTTTGCCTGGGGAAATGATGAGAAGTTTGGTACTGGAGAAGTTTTAACTCAGGCAGTTGTGCTCTGCCTTCCTTGAACCTGATGCCTTTATTTTTTCTGTGGTGTCTTCTGTGGTGCAGAGCTGGTGAACAGCTTTGTCTTGGTGCAGAGATGACTGCATTTTAGTGGGATATAAGAAATCTTTCATGCACACTCACTTTTGCAAATACATAAACTGGTGACTAATTTTAAATAAATGAATAATCTCACTGAGTTGGAAATAGCCTGAATAAAAGTCCTCAGGGTTTTCCTAGGATTTGAATGGGTTCCACATGTAAAGCTTTTTGGGAAGAATGTCTGTATAAAATACAATTCTAAATGTTTGTTTGTAGCTACACAAACCTGCATTCCTTCAAATTTAGAGGAATATCTTCAATTTGTAGCCTAAACAGTGTAAGTGATTTGCTGTAGGTAGTTTCAGATATCCAGTTTTTAATGTCAGTTTTTATGCTCTTACAGCTTCTTATGGTTAAAAGGCTGTTTTCCCTCTTGTTGCTAAGAGAAAAACACACAAACAGAAAAGCAAACTAAATACAATCAGTGTAACTATTCATGAGAAAACCTTTTATTTGGTCTTGCATTTAATGTCTCTTTCTCTTAATTTTTCCATTTGCAATACACACATTTCACAAAGCACTAATAAGATTTTTTTTTAACAGGAGCATAATTAAGAGCGTATACTCTAAGACAGTGACAAATTGGGTTCGTAGAATTTAGTATGTGCCTCAGAAAATGGTGTGGCCGTGGAGTTGTGCAGCTTTAAATCAACCCTTTGTGTTCAAAACCATATCCCAGGTTTTATTATTTGATCTTGGATGCTATTTCTCCTATGACAGTGTGGAATTTATACATATCCCCAGTGCTGGTCTGATCAATGTCAATGCAAATAAACATCAGTAAAAGATGGTTTTTATTGTGCATTTCAGACTTAAAATAAGACACCCACCCCGCTGACTTTAGTTTCTCTGCAAGCTGTGGTTTTGCAACTAGACAGTGGTAAAGGCTTGGAGGGAATGCTGTGGTATCCATGGTTTTATCAGGAGTTTGTGTGATTCAGTGTTAGGTCCTGGCAGTCCTTGTCATGTGCAAATACCTGCTGCTTTGAAATTCCTATACTTTTAAAAAACAAAAGCCTTAAAAACATGAAACGCTGAAAACTTGGTCTGAGAGAGCATCTTCAAGAAAATGCTGTAAAATCATTGTAAAAATTATGTACAACAGCAGTAAATTCTTCCCCCAAATATGCTGTGATGGACTCTATGGATTTATAACAATATGCATTCCAAAGCAGGAATTTGGATTCACCTGCTTTTTGCTCAGATTAGGCAGGATGCAGTTTTGTATTGAAAATAAAACATTTGAAGAACTTTTTTCTTCAGCTTTTCACTTCTGAAAATAATTGATTTCCTGCCAGAGAAGAACACTTTGGAAAAGTAGAAATCAAAATAACTGACTTGCTGCACTTTGGAGGAGCAGCCATAACCATGCAGGTCTCAACCATTCTTGTTACTGCTATGTGTGTCAAATATGCTTAATTCTCTCCTTTTAACCAATGATTTAAATGGAAAATATTTGTATGATCTAGAAGATAATCTGATTTCTTGGATGAGATGGTTTATACTTCACACAGAACTATTTTCTAGCTTCTGGGTGATCATCAATGTGGAGACTCTTTTCTGAGGGATAAACTGTATTTTTGGAGCAAATCCTCCCCAGCACATAACTTCACCACAAACATACATATTTTGATGAAAAGCTTATCCCAAACTGCCTCAGTTAAGGTTCTGCTTTAGAAGATTTTAACAAGATCTGTATCAGAATTGACAATCTTGTAGATGAGCCCAGTGAATTGGGCACAGCAAAGTAGAGCAGGGATCTGAATAAAGATTTCAAATATCCCTGAATGCCTTATCCACTGAACTAAAGCAAACAAAAATGCTTATTATTGTCTTTTTGGTAAAACATTCCCTCAATCCTGGCTGCTGCTCTCTGCCAAAACTTCTCATCTGGGTTTAGTCATCACTTATGACTGTAAAACTAACAAACATTTATCTAAACACTTATGTAAAACCTTGTACTATTGCTTTGGAATGAAGAAAAGTACAGAAATTCTGATTGTCTTTGTTAGAAAAAAAGCATGAACTTCATAAAGAGCTAGAGACATTTTCAGTGAAATTTTGGGTTTTTTCCTCTTTTCCTGTGCAGCTGTGAGAAAGTTGCTGATGGAAGGCAAAGCCCACCCCACTTGCAGCCTGTCCTAGACCTGCCTGTTCAAATACAGCCATCTCCTGCCACCCTGCTGCTTCCAGGACTGCACCTTGACCTGGGCATCTCTCCTGACATCTTCTCTACAAGCCTTTGAGTGACCTTGTGCTGTTTCTCATCTCTATTTCATAGATCAGGGTGTTCCTTCTATAGCTTGTCATTAAATGTGATTCCAGCTGTTGCAGGCATTTCTCCAGCTCCAAACACTTTGCAGAATAGTCTGTGTATTCCATAAGAAGTCCAAAGACACAGTGGGTCCAGTCTTCCTACTGTTGTTATGTAAGGAGCCAAACAGAAAAATATCAAGAATGATGTTGTCTTGCTTTTTAGACCATGTTCCTGAGGGTTTTGATTTCTATCCAGCTATGGTCAAATAATCCCTTGTTCTTGCAGATGAGCAGTGAATTTCCAGTAGGGATGATCCTAGGAGACTGGTAAATCCACACGTAGTTTCATCTGTTCCACACATTTCTCCTTGCTTTCTGCCAGCCAGTGTTTCTCTTGAACACTTGGATTTTCTATAGAGAACCATCCTTGTCCCATTCCCAAGCTTCTTTTTTTTCTTTCTCAATCTCCAAATGTTTCTCTATAGATATTATACACTGTCTCTTTTATCAGGTGCTTAAATCATAAAAGAAAGCTCTGTTCTAAAACTCTAATTATCAAATAATCAAATAGCTGATATCTGATCACCCTTTAAATGTGAGTTTTGAATATTACTCAATATATGTGAAGAAACTTAGCTGTAAACTGTAAGCTCCTGCTCAGAGGATACTTGGGAGTTCCCCTCTAGGGAGAGCTTTTTGTCAATGGTCCAAGCTGAGGAAAAGCTGAAGATCAGATTTCCAGGCTAATCAGGCATGAAGATGCTTCTGTGCATACCTGGAGACAGTTGAAATGTTTTGTGCTGGATGCCCATCTGCCTTTATTATTTTTGAATACTCTTTAAAACACTTGGCTTCTCGTAAATATGAAGTTCCATCCTGTGGTCACTGGTATGGGTATGTCCAAAGGAGCATCCCCCTAATAGCTAAATAATCAAACTTCAGGAGGGATGGTTTGGTGGCTCTACACCCCTGTGGCATCTACTGGGTCATTTCCCTGCACTCTCAGCTGAGCTGGCTCTGAGTCCTCTTCTGCACCACACTTCTTGTATTAATATTTGTGGTGTTCATATATATTTAACCAGTATATTACAGGCAAGACTCCTTTTTCTGTAGCACTCATGGTAGACAAACTATGCCATATTCAAAGCCTGTAGTCTTTATTTACAGCACTTCTGTACCCATAAATCCCTGTGTGATGTTTAACTCTGAATTAAGAAGGAAATTAGCATTCCTTTTCAGTAGATGCTGTCAGAGTGGCTGCTGAGCTGTACTTCACGCAGAGAAAACTGTGGCAGCGGCTGGGTGGGCTGAGCAGCTCTGTTCTGCTCTGCTGCCTGGGGCATGGAAAAGGAGCAGTGCTGGGTTGAACCGCTCCCACACCATCCTGGCACAGGCAGCTCGCTATTTGACAGCAAATCCTACCAAATGTTGATAAAACAGGCTGAGGATGGCAGAACATTTGCACCAGTCTGGCAGCTCTACCTTGGGCATCTCTAAATACAGTGACAGCCACGACTTTCCTTCTTTGGGTGAAGCTGTTCCTAAATGTTTGGATTTGCAGGGATACCATCCAGCTGTTGCCTACCCCCTTGTCTTGCAGAGCAGCATGTCTCTCCTCACAACGTCCTTTTTCAACATGATATCAACAGTCTGAGTGCAAGAAAAGAGGAGATGTTCCAGATTCCCCCTTTCCTGAGAACTGTTGTGATATACACCCTTGCACAATATGGGTAAATTCAAAGTCTATAGGGTATTGTCTGAATCTGGGAGGGTGAGAGATCACACGACATAGGATGATCTCATCTGGCTGTCAGGAACATATTTCTTTCTACCCATCTGCTTGCAAAGCCCATGGGTTAAGAATTATAAAAAAGAAAACCCCAAAAAGCCCAACTGCACAGTGCCCAGGAAGTGAACAAGCTTCATATGTGACAAGCAAAGTAATCAATAGGAAAAAATAAATAAAATACTTTAAAGACACAGCTAGAGTCTCTGAAACCACATCATTTTTTTGGGGAGAAGTTTCCAGACTGGCATCAGCTCTCAATACTTTTGATTTTAGTTGTGATAAGATGTGGCTGAGAGCTCTGAGTTCAGCTTGACTGTTCTTAGTAATGTCAAATGTCACAGACTGCAGTACCAGCCTAAAGATGAGCTTGGGATTTTTGTCCTCCTTATTTTTCAGTTTTTGAGCTGAATTCTACTTTTTCAGAAAAAAGCAGACAAACAGCTAAAACCTCCAGACTTTGACTGCTAGGTAAGATGGATTTGGAATAAAACTTTACTTGGGAGATCTTGGTGCCTTCGGTTCAAATGTCAGAATAAAGGACTTCAGCAGGGTGAAACTTCCTGACACATCCCTCCAGAGTGGGTGTACTTTGTGTAACAACAAAACAAATAAAAAAAATTCTAAAAAAGGCACAGTTATCCAAGAGAACAGTAAAAGGATAAATTTATTTAGTGCTCAGCTTTAGCTGTATTTTAAATAGAAAGCTGCTCCTCAGGGGTAAAAAATGCTGTAGCAGGTGAAAGTGATTTTCTCATGTGGTAGAGGATGCAGGCAGTATTTTGAATCTGAAAAAAATACATAATAATGCTATCAGATAGCTTAACTCTGAATCAAGGGATTTAATCTCACCTTGCTTAGCCTATGTCCAAATATGAGTGCTTCCAATTTAAAATGGGAAAGGAAGCTATTGCATGGTGTTGGATATACTGTGGAGTGTTGAGGGGTCAGAGACTTCCTTGAGAAATCCAGGCAGGTGTGGAGCAAAATCAGCTTTGGGGAGTCAGGGCTTAGCTGAATTCATCTACTTCTTTTGGCTTCTATTGCTGGAACTTCAGTGCTTGCTAGAAGAGGCAAGTTGTTTTCCACAACTGGGATGAGAACAAACATACTTAGCAGTAAAAATCTTAACCCTTAATAATATTTGGTTTATTTTAATACCTCTTTCTTCTATCTTAGGTACAAATAAAACTTTTTTTAATCTCATAATTCCAGCAGAATATATTGCCTTACTTGTCCTTCACAAATATTTCTTGATGGAAAAATAAGAACTTAAGGATAATTTTCAAGAAAGAGTGTGTGAACTGCTCACATAGCTCATATTTGACAAATTAATCAACTCTCTAATTCTAATTACCTCCAAGGTTTATGATGAAGCCTCATATAACTCTAGAGAAATGCAAGGACTAGCAAGTGGATATTTTTCCATGTCCAGCTGCTTTGCTGCCTCACAAGAGCTGTTGGATAAAGTGAGGGACAGTGCAGGTGTCTCAGTTGGAGCTGATTGAGCTGTCACAAATGCTCATTAAATCAGAAGGTGGAGAATAATTCACAATGAATAGAAGGTGTTTGAAACTATTCAAGTTCTATCATCACTTTATATATAAAATTTGATAACCACTGTGAGACTCCGGTGATTAATTTCTATGGCAGCAATTCTGTGCCCAAAAGGGAGGAGAGGGAAATCTCTTCCATCAAAGACAGAGGGGGAAGGAAGTGCTGCCCTGGTGCTTGTTTGGAACTACAGAAAGGCAAATGCCCCCCTCTGTTGCAGTGCTAAGGTACCACCATAGCTAATGAAACCTCGATTTTTTTTAACTTTTTTTTTTTTAGAGGTCAGCTTTTTTTTGAGAACTCTCTTAGTGGTGTCTTGAAGGGGGATTTTTAGAGCTGTAATACTCTAACTGGAACTGAATCCAGGCACTGAAAAATGAAGTAAAACCAAAACCCATCAGTACCAAAAACAGTGTTGTAAAAGCTTTGAAAGGCACCGAAGGATTCAGAACTTAGGTTGAAATGAGCTCAAATCTTTTGGCTGGATATTCTCAACCTGCATCTCTTCCCTGTGATGACATTCTATTTCCAGTTGCATCTGTGTCTGGAGCCCTTTCCTTGGAAAGATATCCCTCATTTGAACAATGAGGTGTCATAATCCATGGGTCTTCCAGCAAAACCTTGAGGCTGCAGCCAGGAGCCTTTGTGCAGCTTGGAATCCAAGGTACCTCAGGGCATCTCAAGCCTCAGATACACTCAGATCTGTTCAATGTCTCCCAAAGTGTGGGGATGATGCTGCTTAAATGGGAGCAATGCACAGTTTGAGCACATCTGGTGGACTGCTCCACAGGAGAGCATATTCTGGGTGTTGGTGATACAGCAAACATAAAAATTAACAACTTCAATGTATCTTTTGGCCATTTCAAACATGCATCCAAATTCTTGTTGCTACTGGCACGTCTTACCTGTACCAGTGGCAACTTCCTTTAATGTGAAGGATGTTGTCAGAGTGCTGGATGTTTTGTGGACACCAGTTTGGGAGTAGACAAGCCCTGTGTGGACAGAGAAGGCAGAGGGTGCTGGAATATGTTCTGTTCTCATCCCCACATTTTTATGAGGTAACGGGCACGTTGGTTTCCCCCAGATGCTGTGAGCATTTTTTCCAGTTGATTTAGCAGGTACGTGAATAGTTTACAGGTCTTGGGGACATTTTACCTGGTTGAATATTGTGCACTTTTTCCTTGAGGTGAATTGTGACGTAATTACAGAAGTGTCAATCAGCCACAAAGCTGTGCTACCACTCATTTGAGGCCTGAGCCAACTCTTGCAAATACTCATGTTGGTGCCAGGAATGTCCTGCTTCCCTTCCCGTGAATGACACCACTTTCTCTGGAAGGAGGGGAATTGCTGGGGCAGGGGAGATGAACTGCAGCCCCCCTTTTTGATGGTATCAGAAAGATTAGCAGGACTGATGTGGTCATTTGTTGGCCTTTGACAGAAAGATTGCAGTTTTCTAATTGGCAGCACTAATTTTAAAGTGTTTTGTTTTTTGCAGTTACGCCAATTTGGGTATATTAAGCAATTTCTCCTTGCTTTTAAAGTCCTTTTTATAGGTCTGGTGTTTGCTAAGTTGAGTGAAACAATGATCAATTTGGTCTCCTAAAAAAAGGAAAATTAGCTTTGAGAAAAGCAATTTATTGTTTTCCCCTTGACAGCACCTCCCTTTCATTTGTTTGTTTCTCTTTCCTAGTTCCACTGAAGTTCAGAGGTTTTGTAGTGTCAACCAATGGTTATTTGGGAAACTCTTGATATAGTGAGAGGTAGGAGTTGAACGCTTCTATCTCTGATTAAATAAATTTCTCTGATTTCTTCTTAATGAGAATATCTCTTGTTTGTTTCTTTGTTCCCATCTGGGAGAGATTTTTGAGCAGTGACGCTCTAAGAATGTATGGCTGAATTATCTGCTGCTGCTCTGATTTCAGTGGAGTTGGGCCAGCAGAGACTTTGGCCCAGTGTTTGTCTATGTTTCCCAGAAATGCTTTTCTGAGCAGATTTCCAGTGCTTTCCAGAGAAACCCTAACCCCATTTTGTGCATTAAATCAGGGGATTTTGTAAATGCAAGAGCCACATGGCAAAGTGTAACATGGGAGTGAAGGCTTTGTGTTGTATAGTGCATGGAACAGTCAGTAGTAACCACCTATCCTCAGAAAATCTGGATATAATCATCTGTTAGTCTTGTTTGTCACCTGAACATCTCTTTTCCCCCTGCAACTCTTGAGTGCATAACCCAGATTCTTACCTATTCCAGGACCAAATCAAGTAGTTGGTTTCCCACTTAGATTTAAACCTGGCTTTTGGGCAGGTGCTCACTGTGCAGTGGCTGACTTCAGTTCAGCTATGAGAGACTTGTACAAACATTATAAAGATCCCATCACAGAGTGAGTAGGTTGAAATCTGATGCCCACTGCCTTGTGGGGCTTTTGTCTTACTGGTGTAAGTGATTTCAGGATGCTTCTTGGAAAAGTAACAATCTATTACAGACAGTTTGGAGGGATCTTTGCCCAAATGTGCCTTAAAGCTCAACTGGGAGAGGCTTGCATGATTATTTGCTGCTGTTGGACACTTGTAGAGCAAAGGAGTCTTGCCATGCTTTAGCTGCTAGTGCTGGGAAATCTGTTGGATATAAATATTTGTGATCTTTCATAGTAAAGTTGTGTAACTCACCATAGCAATCTGTCAAGTTAGATGAGCCAAACTGGGATGCCAGGCCCATGTTACTGCATTTTCCTTGGACCAGTGTTCTTTACTAGTCCCCAGTGGAACTTCTGTGCCTTGTTACAGGCTGAGGTGTTTGTCACTGAATGAGGTGACCTGCTTGGGCTGAGTCACACAGAGAGTGCCTCTGTCCTTGGAGTGACAGAGGTTAAGCCTCCAAAATGGATGGGTCACGAGCAGCATGTTGAGCTCCAGAGTATGCACATTTCTATAGGTTCTGGCAGGGGGTTACTATGCAGGAGTCTGGTCTGCAATCCTAACGCACAGCTCAAAATTCAGCTGTTGGGATCAACGAGAAAATATGTATGGGGAGGATTGCTTGCATGACTGCAGCTTGCAGACCTTGCTGCCAGTGTCAGGCTGGCTGACTGCGTGCCTTGCTGAGAGCAGAGTGAGTTGCTGGCTGGTTCAAGTGCCCCTTTCTGCACAATTGGCCACGGGTCTCTGCTTGCTCACTGGATCTGGTGACATCTCTCCCTGCTTTGAACAGGGCAAGCATGGCCTTGTATCCCTGCAGGAAAGGCCCCAGCCTTACTGACTATATGGCGTCACATGAGTCACTTCTGAGTAGTACTATTCCAGGCTGGCTGAGCAATTGTGAGAAAGGTCCTGGTAGGAACAGCTTTCAGAGTGTTAGTCCAACTGGATCCATCCTTTCTTGCTGTTTCCCAGCATCTGATGTAGAAGGCAGACTTAAAGACTTGCTGACAGCAGAGCTAGTGGGATATTTCCTAAGTGCTCCTAAAAGAGACACCACCTAAAATTCCTGCCCAAAGATAGGAATAGTAACTAGGGAAGAACCTTCTGTGGATAAAATGAAAAGTTGTGGCCTACTCTTAAGAACAACTTTTTTCTCCTTTTTCAGAAACTTTTCTGAGCTATATTGGTAAGAAGTCCTTCTGTTGGGACCTAGAACATGTAACTGAATACCAGGCACACATGTGTCTGCAGCTTTTCTTTCAAAAGAGGAGCTGCATATTTGTGTGACCCAGCAGCTCAAAAGTTCTGGAGGGTGTGAGGGTGAACCCATCACTTCTGACACCTCTTGGCAAGGTTCAGTAAGAGATGGCAAAAGGAGAGTCACAATGATGAGGACAATGTTGTGCTTAGTGACTCTGGGCATTCTCAAGCAGACTGGGTGGAAAAATCCCTTCTCCTTCAGTGGCCCTGAGCAGACAAGGCACAGGCTATTCCTCCTGCACCTGTCCCAGTTCAAGGACAGGAGTAAGTCTGGTCCACCAGGTCTGTTTGTCCCAGAGCACCCTAATCATTTACCATAAAACACCAGCCAGTGACACTGCCCTGGAACACACTCTGAATAAATATTTTTTTCTCCTTCGTCTATTTCTGTAAAAAGGGTCTTTTGATGAAAAGACCATTGGTATGTTTGAAAAAACCAAGCCCTGAGTAGTTATTTACTGAGTCCTTAAATACACAGGCTCAGTAGGTGACTGCTGTGAATGGCTGAAATGCCCCATCTCAGCCTGGAGGCTCCAGACGTTTCCTCCCTGGGCTGCAGGGATGTGGCTCTGTTTGTGTGGGCCCATGGGGAGAACCTCTGCCACCACTTCCTGCAGGGCACAGCCAGAGCCTCAGCCTGGGAGGACAAGGGACACTGAAACCTGCAGAAGATGTGTAAGGGCTTTGGGAGGTTTCAACCCGTTATTTTTCTGGTGGTGCACAGGGCTGGAGTCAGTCTTGCCCTTCAGCATCATCTAACAATGACTTCAACGGAGTTGAAGGAGTTTCAGTGTGGGTTTTGTACCTCTCTTGTCTCTGCCTGGAAAGTGCCAGCAGTGTGGGGCTGCTTCTCCTCCCATCCAGCTGAACATGCTAAACCCCCAGGGAGTGAATACAGGGCTCAGCATCTACATCAAGCAGGACAATTGTCCCCTCACTGAGTTCCTGTTCCAATGAACAGCAGTGTGGGAACTACAGCTTGGGTGGAAATCTGTCCAATGACTGGCTTGGCAAAATGTCTCAGAATATGCTTTTTACTAAACATGACCTGTTTTGCTGCAAGCCAAACATAAATATATATAACATATATAAAAAAGGTGTGAAGTTGAGAGGTGATGAAAGGTTACCCTATAAGCTGTTGATAAATCCTTGATCTGTTTCACATCTCGTTGAGTTCTTTACAGACTAAGGAGCTGTAAAATGTCTAGGAATCCTGGTGACCAGCAACTCAGATGAATAACCAGCTCCTACTGGAGACAGAAACAGGAGCCAGGAAATGGAAAGAGCCTTGGTTTTCTTTTGTTTATGCAAATATTATTTTCAGTCATTGTGTGTATCTGCTATAATGTACTGAGGTATGGGTTGAGACCAGGTCTCATTAGCCAAGAATTGCTCATATTTTAAATCTGTGTTTGTCCTGATTTAGGGAAGGAAGCAACACCGTACTTAGAATAAGTTTTTAGCTACAGTTGTGACTAATACTCCCTGAAGTTTAAGCTAGCTCAGATGGGGAATCCAAAAATAATCGTGTTTGGAAGAAAAGCAAAAATGAGTGAACTAAACTAAGTGTTCTGTTCTTTATGCATCTTCAGAGACTAAAATACATTGAAGGTAATACAAATCACTTAATCCTCCTAGACTCAGAGATGCTTTAAAAATTTTGACCATACTTTCACTAAGAGTTTTAAAAAAAAAAGTTTTCAGTCAGTGTCAGTCTGCATCTTAGTTTGCCTAGAGTAGCTCCTAACTTGGTTGTGTGCCCGAGAACCTTTAGGGTGTTCAGATGTCTGCCACTGAGCAAATTCAGTCTAAAAGAAAATGAGACCTAGAGTTGGAAATCAAGCAGTGCTTTCTCATATATAACCTTTTAGCCAGCTGGTGTAAAAGAAATCATAGTGGTCCAACTGCTGACCTCCAGAAACTTATTCTATTGGGTCTTTTCTATCATGGGTCATTTATCTAGAACCAGAATAATTTTGTAGTTGATTTGATTGCCTGTCTAGTCATTAATTTGTGGTCACTTTTTCTGTTAATCATTAGCATTCTTTTATTATTCAGCAAGGCTTGGTATTTTTTAATATAATCTTAGCAAGGAATTTACTGGTGTGTTTTGGCTGCTCTCTCCACTAACCAAGAGGTGCTGTGTTAACACTGCTGCACAAGTCACCAGAACCTACTTAGTAAATCTTGTTCTGCACATGCAAACCCAATATGGATGAAAATGTTGGCTATGACTGTGCTGTTGGAAAAGTGATGGGAATATTTTATGATCTTTTATCCTGTCTATGGTGTCTTTTCATGGGGGATTGAAATTCCTGGTAAAAATTTATCAATATATTACTGTCATGTACGTGTTGAAACCAAGAACTTTGGAAGCTTAATGATGTATGAAATCTTTCTGCATGATTTTGGGGAATATTGCTGAAAAGATCCCTTTTATGCTGCCAGTGCCATGCAAAGAGCTGTTAGTCTAAGCTGGAGTTCCCATTTAAACTTGGGGAGGGGGTGTTTGAAACAAACTTCTTTGTATAAATAGTATTTGATTTATATTAATACCTGAAATATAGGCTTCTTCAACAGCCTCAAAATCCACTTAAACATGTGCCTGAACTGAAAGCCTCCAACTTCCCATATCCCAAACTCATCTAACTGCAGAGCTGGATTTGTGTGGGTAGGAAATGCCTATTTTAAAATACACTTTTGAAAAGTGCTGTTTAAGGGCTGGAAATTTTGCCTCTCTTCTAGGCATCTTTCATTTTCCATAGTTCTCATGCTGTTCTTTAATAGCATTGACTGTATTTCTGTGCAGTGTTAAGGGGAGGATGGCTTTATGTTCTTCTCTCCCTGCTTGGAGGGCCAGCAGCAGCAGCAGCACAGTGACTTTACTCTCCAGTGCTGTGTTTGAACACTTTGGGTTTTTTTTTTAATTTCATGTTCATCCCTGCTGTCATTCAGACAGCAATCATTCATGTGCTTATTCATATTACTGCCTGTTCTGTGGCTATTTCCATAGGAAAGTAAGATGCTTGGTGTGTTCAACAGCCTGGAGAACCACGTGTCCCGTTCCCAAAGTGAGCCCTTTAAGCCCTTTTAAGTTACCTTGAAAATTTCTCTGTTGTATTGATACAGCTCGTGCCCTAAAGCAACAAATGGCATAGGATCCTTCACATCCAATTTTCTTCTTGCCCTGGCACAGATTCCCAGAGGAGCTGGAAGTGTCCAAGGCCAGGTTGGATGGGGCTTGGAGCAGCCTGGGATAGTGGAAGGTGACCCTGCCCATGGCAGGGGGTGGAATAGGATGAGCTTTAGGGTTCCTTCCAACCTAAACCATTCATATGATGAAATTTGGTGTACAAATGTACATTTTGAGCTGGAATTTATCGCAGTAGACAAAACTAAGCTGGGCTAGGTGTTGTATTTAAAGCAGAGGTGATAATAATACCACCTATGGTTACAGGCTTCCCACAGTACAAGGGAAACATGACACATCCAGGCCAACTATTTTTCCAGATTTTGTGCCAGAGTTCAGTTTGCATAGGTGGCAGTATTGGAATCTCTCCAGAGAAAGCTTTTTATCTGGCCATTCATTTCTAGCAGGCCTTCTCATCTTGAATCCCACTCAGGCTGAGCCTAAACCTGCCATGGCCGCAGAACCAACCACTGTGCTATCCAAAAAACTCACAAGTTTCAAACCTACCACAGACTGAGACAAGCAAATCTCAGATAAAGGCCAAGCTGGGCTTTTCCATTTCCTCTGCTTATCAGAGCCAAAAGCCCTCTTCTAACAAGCTGAACTCATCCAAAGGAACTAAAAGGAGAATATGGATTATTGGCTGCTTGCTCTCTACACAAACATGTAGTTTTCCACCATTGACATGGGGAAATGAAATATCACATGTTATGCTGAAGCCCACCCACAGGTGGGTTGGCAAATGTGAATTTGCTTGTGGCTGTTCTTGGTTCTCCTGAGGCAGATTGGAGGTGAGAGGGGAAAGGAAGAGTTCCCTCTGCATCAGGAGTTGTGTCTGTGCCCTGGCTGAGTGACTGACACCTCTGAGTGACAGCACCAAGCACTTCATAATAAATTTTGGGATGAGATCTCAGACAAAGGCTCTGTTGTAGTGAAACTTTGGGAATTCAGGCTGTTGTCCATTATCTGAAAATAATGAATACTTATATTCCACAAATAATAGAAGAAAAATTCTGAAGCACCTCCATAACATAGGTACTCTTCTACAACATACAGATCAGTGATCTTTTTGAGCAGTTCTTCCAACTGGCCACTCACTCCAAGCCAGTGCCCTTATGGGAACCAAAGCTCTTGGAAGTTGTCTTTTCATCTGGGGAACCCTTTTAGTAGTCTTGAAAATGTGACCTCCTCCTTTCAGAACAATGTCTCTGCATGGGTCTGCAGGGAGCCAGCAGGAAAGGCCACAATTGGGGTCACCTCCCAAGCTCAGGGTAATAGATGGGTGAATGTATAAACAGCTGGTGACAAACAGGGTTCCATGAGTTGACACCTCTTCTACACTGTGTCTTGAGAGCAGTGGTTAGTCCTAAGCTCTCCTAAAATTCCTAAAGGCACCAACTATCTCAAGGCTAGAACAGCCTCTGAAAACCTTCGAGTCTTCTATTGGAAAGCAAAGGAAAGATCAAAATCTCATGATCAAACAAACTCAGGATATTCTCATAAACATTTTGAAGGCTGAGGTTTCCCCCCTCCTCCACAGAATATTTATACTTTCTGCTGGGTTTTGAAAAATCAGGTGACACCAAAAAGAAGAGCAACTAATGGCACTGGGTGGAGTCGTATGTGCAGTGCCATGTGCAGAATTATGCTCCCATGGGAGTCCCACTGACTTGATTGAGATGACTCCTGTATTAGATAACTCACCAGATTGGATTTTAACTATCTATGAAAAGCTTTTCTCTGTTCTCTAGGCCTGGAGAAACAGGAGCTGCACAAAGCTGGAAGGCATGGCCAGTTGGAAGTGAAGGGACACCTCTCATTAGAGGCCTCATGAGCCTGGGTTTAGAAAATTAAACTGGAACACGTTAGGAATATCAGCAGAAGGTGGAACTTGCCAGTGCGAAGTGAACTGCTGACTAAAACAAATATCCTTACAAACCTATGCAGCTGCATTGATTGGCAAGCTTGATTACTCATCCTTTCCTGTCTAGACAGAGCTAGTTTTTAGATTTCATATTAAAAAGTTAATACTTATCATGTTTGATGGCTGTCTTGGTGAAACTCCATGAATTACTGTCAGCTTGATTGGAAATGGAGTTTGGGAAGGCATTAGGAAAATGGCTTTGACTTTGGCTGTGTCTTACTGGAAGAAACCTGCTTTTCTCTTTGGGGGTAGAAAAGAGAAAACCTTTTACTGCCTCATTTTTGGAGTTTAATTACAGCAAATGCACTTGGCCTATCGTAGGCTGCCATATTTGAGAAAACCTTGGTCCATTTGTCTATAAATAAGAAATATTGCACCATGCCAAGTCTTGACATAAGCCTGAACCAGAGCAAAGTTGTCAAAGGTATCAGATATATGGAGGAGGGAAGCAGATTATTTTGTACCTGGAAGACTTTTATGTCTTGGGGATAGCATGGCTTGTTCAGAACTATAAAGGCAGAAGGTGACCTGTGTAAGCTGGCCCCAGGCTTTACACTGTATGACAATGATGAAGCTTCCAAATACTCAGTGCATGCCCAGGCAAGGCAAATTCCTTCTGCTGCTCTGGTTGAAAGTGAGTTCTCCTTGCTGGTGTGGAAAAGTGGGGATGAGGAACCCCAGAGGTGGCTGTGTGCTGGGCAGTCTTCAAAGGGAGCAGTTTTTCAGCCCAGCCAGTTGCACGTGGAGCACCAGAGCTGATTTGAGCCAGTCCAATGTGTTTTGATAGATTCCAATAGGTCTGAGGGAAACAAACATGAGAAATAGTTTTGACCTTGTCAAAAACCCTGAATTTTGTTGGAGAGAGGGGGTTCACTCAAGGCTTAAACAGGTATTTGAGCTGTCCTTTCATCTTTTATGAAGCACGTTATGCTAAGTGCTCTTTGGCTGCTGTTTTGGGAAGCTGGCACAAGCAGTGCTAAGGAGCTCATTTAAATAGAGCTGGCCTCATTAGCATTCCAGATGCTGAAAATGTGCACAGCTGGATCCCTGCCAAAAAGCAGCCCTCTTCATCTGTGGCTTTCAGCTGGCCTAAAAATAAAGTTCAAAGTGACTTTATTAAAAATCTGCCTATATGTGTACCTATATAAACATACGTATTTAGACATGCATAAACACACATTATGGCCAGGCTGATGCTTGCCTGTTACCTGCCTAAAGGATGAAGTCCTGCCCTGTCTTTTGCTGGTGGAGGTGGTGTCAGATTGTAAGAACTGTGTGCACATCCAGGTGTTGAGGTGACAGGTCAGGTTGGTTCCTGAGCTCAGAGAGCTGTCGCTTTAGAACTGCCATATCCCCCCAATCAACATGGCTGTGTCCCCTGTGTGACCAATCTGGAATTTCAGCATCTATGTGCAACTCTAACTCCTAGTAGGTAGGAATGTTTTGAAACCCAGCTTTTTCAGTAAAAGCTGCAATAGGTGATTCTATGAAAATGGCCACTCAGCCGAGGTAAGAAGCAGATCAAATGATTTTAAGAACTACCAAAACAGAAAACACAATAAACTAAACTTCTGGCAATGTATAGAGCCTCAGCACATCATTCCCTTAAGGATTTTTTGTGCTGTTTGATACCCCAAAAAGATAATAAAGTACACAGAGAAAGACAAAAATAGATCAATGGTGCAGAATGGCTTTTGTGCAAGACGTGACTGAAAGTGTTATTTGTTTTATCTTGAAGAGAGGTACAAGAGAGAATTCTCTTTATCTGCATGACCTGCAGTAAGGAGATCAGCAGAGCAGGTGTAGTCACTCATGACTTAAAAATCAAAGGCTAAATTTCTAGTCAGAATCTTAAAAAAAATTTCCAAAGAAGAGTCACCTATGTTTAAATAGTGGTGCACACCTATTTCTTTTATGCTCTATGTTATCAGCAAAAAGGAGTGCCTTTCTCTGGCTACTTGGTGAAGGTCTCTCTTCACCACATTCTGACAATTCCTGGGTTTCCTGATGTGGAAATTTCTCCCTGGGATCTTAAAACGTCTCATCCATTTACCTGAGCCAGTCGCTCAGTGACACAAAGCACATGAGGGATGGTGAAGGAGAAGCTTCATAAATCACAAATGTGAGTGGAATTGATTTTAGGGGAAAGGGAAGAGTGAGAAAAAGCCCAGCAATTTTAATGCAGACCAAGACTGTGGAGATCAGTGTCAGTGCATATCATCCGGGAGGAGGAGTGGTGGCTGCAGAAGGTCAGCAGGGTGCTGGCAAGTCACAGCTGTGCTCAGAGAGGAATGAGGCTCCTGAATGGTGACTTCAGTTTCCTGGAGTAATGCTGCACCATTGCAGGCCTTCCAAGGATGTCTGGGATGGGAAATATCCATCTACCGTTTGTTTACCTCTATGTGGTGGCTCAGTGAGTGTGTTTGCAAATTATCCCAGTTCCCAAGAAGGTGATGATGTTGGATGTAACCACTATTTTCCAATCATAGCCTAGTTCAAAGTTGGTCTTGTGGGTTTATGGCTGTCTAGCTCTCTCTCAATACTGGTACATGGGTTCATTTTTAATTAAAGGAGCTAAAAACAGTCCAAAAAAGTTTTGTTGACTGAAGACTGAAAATATGAAATGTTCTTTGGGGGGTTTTGGGTGTGGATTATGAGGCACATTTTAATAATATTTAATATGTCATCTTCAAGCAATGTTTTTAAACCTCAAAACTCCAGGGAAATTCTGTAGGCTTTAGCAAACAGATGTTAGCAGTCAGGAAAGAATTATGAATCTTGCCCAAAAATATTCCCTCCTGCCTATCAGGATATCCTGATGTGTAACACTTCTGAGATATGCCTCCTATGGAAGCAGGGATGCAATTATTCTGCAGGTCTGTGAATCTAGGGATGAAAAAGAGGTCTTGAGTCCCTTCTTATCAGTCATCAAGGCAGCAGTTCATTTGGGATATCCTGATTAACAGAGGGTGTGTGACATCAGTGCACACTTTGTCCCCATCTAGTAGCTACATGAAGTTATTTGACTCAGCTGCTGCTTGTAAGTTAACAGTCTTCAATATGTGCACAAGGATCCTAAGTCCTGAGTTCTGTAATCTGTTTCAGGGATAAATGGGAATTATGGACTATGAATCCAGACTCCTGCTGTTATGAAAACTGGGGAAGAGTTGGCCCCAGAGGTCTTGATGAGGGGAAAAGACAATATCTGGTTGATGGGAATGGTTTAGCTTCATCTCCAAGGATTTACATCCACTTCCTATCACTTCCTGTTTAAAGCTTAATGGTAAAGGTACACAGAGGTTTGTGAGACAGCAGGAAACCATGGCTCACAGATCCAGAGAGACTGGAATTTTCTGCTGTCTTACCAACAGTATGAAAATGTTTTCATGAAACTGCCAAGCCACATAGGTACAGTTGTGTGAACACTTGAAAGGAGTGGATGTGCTGGTTACAGTGAGAAACCCAAGGGCTGTTCCAGCCTTCCCTCTGCAGAGGCACCACATCCTAATACAGCTTCATTTTCTGGGGCTGGTGCCACTCTGCTGCATCCTTCCCACAGGAGAGCACAAAGGATCTCATCCCCTCGCTCTCCAGAGCCTGCAATTGTCTCCTTCCTTTATACCTCCTCAAAGTTGTTAACACAAAAACCTGGAGTCACCCTGCTGTGATTACAGAGGTGGCTTGACTGAATCCCTGCAGATGGCTCCCCAGTTTTGCTGTATTTCCATCCTTTTGTGAGCTGTCAAGAAAAGGAGAAGGAGGGATGAAGGCTCTCTAAAGGGAGTTAGAGCACTTTTTGGCTGTGGTGTGCACTCCTGATAGTTGATATGTTACTCTCTGCTGTTCTGCTGGCAGTACAAATGAATGTCTTTCTTTATCTTTGTTTCC
Organism: Catharus ustulatus; assembly: GCF_009819885.2. Lineage (NCBI taxonomy): Eukaryota > Metazoa > Chordata > Aves > Passeriformes > Turdidae > Catharus > Catharus ustulatus. Next base: position 2,869,616 of record NC_046227.1, on the reverse strand, counting down.
ACTCTGCATTCCTGTTCCTGATGTTCAATGTGAGTTCCAGCCTGATGCTGCCTTTTTGGATTTTCAGTGTCTGTTCTTCAGGTCTAGAGGCAAAGCCAGGAAGCCAAATTCAAAGATTTTAGGTTTCCTTTTAGTTCTTTTGTCAGTGGGAAGCTGAGAATGCTCCTTGGTATCTTCTGTGTTCTTCACTAAATAGATCAACTTTTTTTTATATTTCTCTGGGAATTCAGTGACCAATCTTAGGGCTGTACTGGTGTGCCATTTTCTTCCATATATAACCAATGGATCCAATTATTTTTTCCTCCCCTTTTATCCCTCTGCTTGCTAACACTTGCATAATCATTCTTTCAATGAAAGTTGGAGTCCTGATTTCAGAGTATTTGAAGTTCTGATTCCTAATCTTATGGGGGGTTTATTAATAATTTAAATTTTTGTTTTAATCACTCTTTGAAATAGCTCCACTTAATGTAAATACTAAATTTAGGAGCATTTAGGAGCCAGTATTCCCTTTGATACACATGCCTGCTCTTCACATAAAGTTTGCCAGGCTTTTATGTGACAGTGAGGTGAAATAGGCTGCCTGTGAAAAGTAAATATATCTGACTAATGCACACTCATTTTATCTGTGCAGTATTTATATGATCCCTCCATTCATCTTCAAAAAATCTTCTTGTGTCTCATTTTACAAATGATTCATCTTTTGTGGTGGTGGAGAAAGGACATAGGGGATTCCCTAGGAAAATGCTGCATTAGCCATAGCTTTAGTTTATTTTTCTCCTGTGGAAATACATAATATTGTGCATGGATCAGCTTTTTGGAGTGAAGCCCAAACTCATTTGAGTACTTGAATGAGGTTCCCCTTGATTTGGGATGTGTGGGGGGACCCATTACTTTAAGAGGTGTTAATTAAACTTAAGAGGATTATAGAGTCTTAATTATGTTCATGTAATCACTACTAGTTTGGAAGGAAGCTGTTGGGAAGGCAGTGATGAACCTCAGCTGGAAAAGTGCAGATGGCTTAGGCCAAGTAACTCTGAGACTAAGTGAAGGAAAAGAGATGTTCCAAGAGCAGCCTTAATGGTGGTGGTTTTGCCTAACTCAGCCCATGAGGAGTTTGGAAAGGCTCCTTTTTGTACATGACCAGGCTTAGGACATACTCCCAGGGCCCAAGGAAACTCATGGATGTGGTGCTTTGACTGAACATGAACCCAGCCATGCTCTGGTGCTGCCAGGTTTTCTGCTTTGAGATCAAACCCCTTACAGATGGCTCAGTCAAGCCATAATAAAAATCAGAGCTGCAACCTCTTGGTTCAAGGAAGTCCAGCCTAATTGTGGTTGTAACCTTCTGCTGTCTGAGCCACTTAGAAATGAATGACATGCTGAAGAAAAGGAGAACTCACAGATTTATTTATTTCCTTCACTTCTTCAGTAGCTGGATGTAAAGATGCATTGCATGATTGCAAGTCCAAAAAAGGCGCTCCCTGGGATGTTTTTGAAAGCTTCCAGAAATAGATTCTGATGAGCTTGGATTGAAAAGTGTAAAATTCCAAGCACAGGAGCTCACAAGTTTTGTTAAAGGCAGAGAAGCCTCATGTTTATGGCTGCTCTAGGCCTGATCCAGCTCTTGCTGGTGTCAAGGGAAAAGCCTTTGCTGGAGTTCTTCATCAGCAAAGTTCTCAGCCCTGAGAAAAAAAACAGATTTATGGAGAAAGCTGTAAATGGGCACTTGACACCTTTCCCCTGTTTAGCAGAAGGAACTGCAAAAGATGAATCTGCAGCAGTTCTGCTGCTGAAAGCATTTGCAGCATGAGAAGAAGCAACAGTGCTGGTAATGAGTACTGGGCTGCTGTCATTGCATTTCCAGGATTTTCAGAGAGTCAGCAGTGACTGCTCAAGCGGTGGACTTGGGAAATAGTGTCTAGTTTGGTTTGTTAGAAAAAGCATCAGGCATTTCTTCTTTTTGAGAAGACAGGGTGAAGTATGACAGCAGCACCACCAGGGCACTGGAGGCAGGCCAGATACACGTATTTGGTTGGGCAAGAAAAACAACCATCTGTCTAGAGAAGGATGTAAACATTAAGTGTTAAATGTCTCTCCCAGCCTCTTCTGTGGCAGAAAGACAGCCTTGTCTCTTGAGTTATTCTGCTACAAGCTACTGTAATGCAGACTGTGTTGAAAAGGAGCAATTTAGGACAGAATTTTTCTTTTACTGTATTTTTCCAAAGGATGGCTTTTTCACACAAGTCCCTTCTGACTTAAGAAGGGAGAAATCGTTTGGAAGGAAATAAATCTCTGCTGATGGCTACTCAGAAAAGCAGCCAGTGAGCATGGGTGATCTAATATTCATAAATGCCATGGGTGATGCACTGGGTAACTTCTCAGTTGTTTTTGTTATGCTATGAAGAAGTTCAAATTTAGGCTTCCAAGAACCACAGACACATTTTTTGGGGTATGTGCATTGCAGTGAAACTTTGCCTGGAGCATCAGCACAAGGAGTGAAGGAGAGGCTGCAGTAACAAATTGTGATCATGGCACATTCAGTTTGTAGGGCTGGAAACCACAGAATGCAAAGGAGCCTTGCAGCCCTGCAGCAGGGCAGGGCCCAGGCTTAGGGGGGCTGCTGGCCAGGGGGCTGGTGGCTTTGGAAATCAGGGTAAGTCCTGCCCAAAGAAGGACTTGTTTTCTAAAACCATTTACTGCTGCATGATCGTGTCAGAGCACGTGCAGTGAGTGAGGAGCTGACCCATCCCATGCACATCTTCATGGCTCTCTGTCCTCAGTTCCAGATGAACTAGGTTGGGTGCAAGCATCTCCAAACACTCAGGTCCCTTTTCTGCTGTGACTTCTCCAATCCAGCATCTTCACCTCAAGGCCCTTTTCTCACATCTTGTTAAATATGTTGAATACAAGACCATTTCTGTTCAATCCTCTGCTGCAGCCAGGAGTTGGAAGGCAAATCTAAACCTTAAATCATAAATTTCCAAACAGTGGTGCCTGAAGATTTTTATTATGGAATCTTACGTTGTCACTTTTCCCTTCTGTTGTATATGCAAGGTAGGTAACCATCAATTAATCATAATTGATGTTATGTTAGGAATCTGATTTAACAATTAATAGAGGAAAAGCTCTTCTCAATATAATATGGCAGCTTTAATTTAAATAAAAGGCAAATAATTAAACTATCTCATTCTCACTGCTGGACTTGAGTCTGCAGGGCCTGAAGAACATTGGATGGGATTTTGGGATTATTCTGTGCTATGAAACAGAGAATGAACGTGGAAAAACACAGAAGTTTGACTTCTGCTCATCAAACTAAAATCCAAGGAGATGCAGGGGGAGAATTGGAGAAGGTATCCCAGTGCTGGGATGTTTTTAGGGAAATGCATGCTGAGAATACAAACACTCCCAGGTGCAGATCCAAGGCTGCTAAAGCAAGGCTCAGGCTCCCACTGACTCTGTGTCTTCACACTGGACCAGGCTGTTTCCTCCACACCGAGCCTGGAGTTTGTCCTGGTGAATCATCCATGCTCTCAGAATAGGAGCCTAATACATCTGGAACAGCGAGAGCCTGGCTCAGTGCCTGCCCAGATTTGGTGAAATATTCTTGGCAAGTACCAAGCAGTTTTAAACCAGGCCCTCATTAAATCCATTTTCATGTGCCAAAGTATGCCAGCTTCATTTTATATGCAAACTACTTAAAGGAGAGCTCAGTGGGGATTTATATTCTGGATAACAGCAGGAGCTGTGTTGCTCCAGCCAGGCTGGGATAACAATCCCAAGGGATGAGAGCTCTGTGTCAGGAAATGTCATTTGTCATCTTTCATCTACCCCACCTACGTAAGCCCAGATCAGGCTACAAAATCTCAGTCATATGGATTCCTGCTGACTTCTGTGGGGCTCTTCTGGCACGAGGGGCTCCTCCAAAAGGAGAGGATCCATGCCCTGAGGCCTCACAGGCACTGGCTGCTCTGTTCCATGTGTGTCCCAGCTGTGTCTCCTGTGGGGTCACATGGCAAGTGATGGCAGTGCTCTTGGTAGCTTCTTCAGCCTTTGGGGAGCAGACAAGAGCCAGATTTAGAAAGCTAATTTTAATAAGTCAAAACCACTTTCCAAATTATTTTAAGATGGTACTGGCGGAAAGACATGAATAGCAAATTTTGTTTTCCAAATGTGTTTGGGAATAGTGTGTGATTGGGATCAGTACTCACCTTAGGATAATACTGTTGGACTTCTAGCATCTAATATTTTGCTGTTTAGCATTTGCATGGCCTTTCCCTTTCCACAGACTTCAGGGACTCGATAAAAGTCCCCTCCCTGCAAAGGAGAGGATGAGGCAAATGCAAATCCAGTCAAGAACCAACTTTGCAGCTTGGGGCTGCTGTGAGTCAGTGTGTGGATGGAGTTTTAGCAGCACAAGAGCAATCCCAGAGGGGGCAGAGCCATGGGCATGATTCTCTGCACCCCTCAGCCCAGCTCTGTGTCCTGGGACAACAGGGCAGGGGGCAAGGGAAGGTGCCAGGGTGGCACGAGCCCTACAGCCACTTTGTCGTGCCTCCTGCCTGTCTCACCCCACTGTGACAATCTTTGTGCCTTCTGCAGGGGCTATGTTGATTTACAAGCCCCTCAAAGCTGTACCATTGCTGTTGTGTGCAGAGGGAAGCATCACTGACTAACAATTCACATTTTAAATGCTATTTTATCTCTTTCCTTCTGGAAATGCAATGTTTCATTTGACCCCAGGTGGGAGCCGGGTGATTTCTATTTCTTGGTGCACTCAAAATTTTAAAATCATTTTGGATGGATCTGAAACAGAATAGCATGTTTTCAAGTCCAGCCAGAGAACCAAAATGTAATTATTTGCACAGCTGTAATCACACTTCAACAGAGCCATGACTCTTCCTGGGGTCCCAGGTGCATGGACAGGGCATTCCAGCCCCCGTGAGCTCTGCATCCATGGAAATGCAGGACTCACCACTGCCCTGCTGTTCAGTTGATGGCTGTAGCATCCTGACCAATAGGTGTATTTTACAGGAGGAAACTCCAGGTATGGCTTCACTCTTTTGTCAGGAAATACATCCAGATGAGGCTGTGAGGAGCTGAAAGCCAAGGTGAGGATGCACTTACCTGCACAGACCCCAAAACCTCTGCCTCCAAAATCCTGTTTATAAATAGGAGTAGTTTATCTCCTGTTAGCAGCAGTCAAAAAAATTATATGAAAATCAATGGGCTTTTTAAAAGCAAAATTTTCCACAGAAGGGTACCTCTGTGAAGTATTTTTTATGACAACTTTTTTTTTAAAAGTTGTAAGCCTTCCAGCAAAATTGTGTTTCAAAATATTTTTTGTTTCTGGTAGTCAAAATGTACTCTTGGTATTTGCATTAAAAATTTGAGGAACATCCTTCAAAACCTTGGGAAGACTTGAAAAAACAACGTTTGCTTTAAGTGCTTTCAGAAAAAAAATAAAAATCAAATTCTGTTTATTTTTACACTAGCAAAATAAGTTTATATAATCTAACTAGCTTGTCCCTTTGGCTTCCTCATGCCTCCAGTTTGAGCCAGTGTCCCAAGGGATGTGGGCAGGAGAGCCCTGCTCATGTGGCAAGGTAGAAGTTTCTTCTGCTCTGTCTGGACCTGATCAGCCTTATTTAAATCAGAATTCCCAAGGGCAGGCTGTATTTTAATGCTCATGCTTAGGGATTTGTTTGACATGGGTGCAAAAACATGCTTTCTTTATCAAAGCCTTTTTTGCTTTCAGTTCTGTCCCAGCCTGTTCTGTCCCAGGTGCTGTGATGGATGGCACCTGTTTGATCCAGTTTGTGTCTCAGGACTGCTTTGTGTTCCTTGCAGAGGGAAATGAGACAGGAAGGTGCTGGGAAAAAAATAGGAAAGGGGACTGAGGGCTAAAGATCCAGATAATTTGTAAAAAGCCATGTGATTTGATAGCACTGGAGAGCTTGGCCTGTGCAGTTTGGGTTTTGGAGGAGATGGGGCAGCTGCTGAAAGGATTGCAGAGAGCACAGCACAGCGAGGCAGCTCTGTGGGGCCTGGGAACACGGGAGAGAAAATTTACCAAGTGAAACCCATTCCATTTGCTTTTTGCTTTATTGCTGAATTCTAGATCTGATTTTAATGGGTATTTATTCCCAGCTTGCTTTATAGAGTGGCTATTAAAAAAACAGCCTCTTAAAAATTATTAAAAATGATGTTTCCATTGGCAGGGAGCATTTTCACAAACAGGGTATGTAATTACTTGTTGAACTAGCAAGGGACCTGCCATTTCCTTCAGTCACTGACAGCATTGCCTCCTTTTAATGACTGGGTGCAGAGATTTTATTGCTCAAGTTATTGGGAGACTCTGGCTTGGAGACTGACTTCTGGGGCACTGAATTCTCCAGCAAGGCTGTTTGAACAGCTCTGTGGTCTGGGCAGATGTCCAGCTGGATGTATTGATACTTTGCTGGAAGGAAAGTTTTGTTGCTAAGTTATATCTTGACTGGTGAATCCTGCTCAGCAGTGGTTTGAAATCTGCCCAGCCTGAGCTTTTAGCATTGATTGGGATCATCTGTCCCACTGGAATCTGGGGCAAGAGGGAAAGGTGCATTGCAGCCCAATTGCTAATTCCATTTTAGTTCCCAAAGAGATGAATCTCCAACAAAGAGCTGAGGCTCCAGTTTTTGAGAATAGGTTTCCCTTCAAGTAAACGAGTTTAAAAGCTGAATTTACCCTCAAATTATTTTCTCTGCTCGAATCCATTTGTCCTGATGTGCCCATGGTTTTGATGCACTCTTAAACACAGTAGCAAACACCAGATCTGACATGGGTTTGTGACAGGCCTCAAGGAAGACCAAGGAGGACATGTGCCAGATAATCCCTGCTAGGGCATCTGGCCCTGGCTAGCCAGATGGAAAGGCAGGACGTGTGCTGGGCTGTGGAACACTGCTCACTTCAGCCTCCTGCTGCCACCCACATTCCCATCCGTGTGTCCTCCACCTGCCCTGGCCTGACTGCTCTGTGTGTCTAGACAGGAGTCTGTGCATCTGCCTGACAGCTCAATCACACTCATTCTTCTGGATTGTCTGGGTACCCTGGAAATGCTTGCTCTGGGACACAAACATCTGTGGCTTACCTAGAGCTGCCTCGTAGCCTTAAACCACAAATACTTTGTGTGCTGGCATGAGCCTTGCATTTACAAGTGTGGTGGCTAAGCTGGCCATAGAGATCTAACCCAGACACCTCTGTGCGCCCCAGGCTGCAGGGATGAGAAATGCCCTTTTCTAACTAGTCTGCACAGATGGCGTTTCTACACTGGCTGCTCCTGTTCCACATGCAGTTCTCAGCTCCGGTGGTTATTAATTAAATGGGAGGCTCAGTGCCCTCAAGCACTGGATTCTGAGACAAGGAGGTAACAGCTCTGTGTTTATGGCCCTTAGCAACATGTGTTATGTTTTGAGCAACTCATCAACAGCATGACACTGGCAAATTAGTGGGATTTTAGGGAAAAGAGTGTCTAGAAGGCTGACACAGTGGCATTGTCACAGGGAAGGCTTAAATTTTAATTACAACTAACTTAACTGAGCAACACTCTCTGTTAGTGATTCCTTAGTTCAAAGTGACAAGATTGCCCCAGAAGAGACTGAAGGCACCTAAATCCAAAAAGGATTCCCACATCCTCAGCAACCCAGGGGCAGATCCACTGTTCCTTTCCCCACCACCAATAGCAGCCTAAAGCATCCCCTTGTCCCCTCCCTTGACCTGCTTGTTGTGACCATACATTCGGTAAACTAGCAGGTAAATTGGATCAGTGAACTGCTCCAGGCTATAAAATAATCCTGGAAGTGAAGTCTAACCTGATCTGTTCTCTAGTGCTGTGTTCTGGCAAGCCCTGGGGTCAAGTGGGCTGTCAGAGCAGAGGGAGTGATTGGTGAGAGATGTTTAAGCTGGTGTAGCTGCTGAGACCAGCCTGGGCTGACTTCACCAAGCCCCCAAAATCCTGCTCACAGTGAGGTACACCTGTGGTCCTGGCACGCAGGCATTGCAGCACTTGCTTCATCCTTCACCCATAAATTAGCTCTGGATTGCCTTAAGCACAGGGTTCAAACTAAGGCACCTTCCCACACCTCACAGAGGCACACTGCACATCTGGCAGCAGTTGCATTGCCTCTACCCAAGAATTCATGGTTGTAGCATACTCAAAGGATGGCTGTGCTGGTCAGGTCTTCTCAAGGTGAGTCAAACCCAGCACATCATCCCCATCCATCTCCTGATGGTTTTTGCTTTGTTTTTTCACAAGCTAGTAGCTAAAATTTTGATGGTGGGATGGAGCAGTCCATCTAACTTGGCTGCTTGAACTTTAGTGTAAAAACTTAGTAAAAGTGCAACTCTGCACTCTTGGTTAGTGAGGGGCAATTATACTCTTAAATACTTGCTATTAATTGTAGGCGTACCAGCCTTCAGCTATGCTCAGTGTTGTTGGCCTGGGTGTGATTGATCCTCCTGCCCCAGAAAGGTCTTTTTGACCCTGGAGCATTTTTACAGCTTCTTGAAATTTGCTGTTAAAAACCACTTTATGAGGATCGTGCCTGGCTTGCAGCAAAGACTGGTGGCCTTGCTTCTTATGGCTTAGGAGGAAAAATGAGAGGGGATTCCAAGGGCTCTGGCATGGAAGGCATAAAAGGGATTTTAATGACTTCATACATTCAGCATCAGTCCTTAGCTGCAGTGGCAAATGGGAGCAGCTGATGAGCAGAAAGACTCAAAGCTTCCTTTCACTCACACTGACAAATCTGACCTGTGGTTTTGTTTTAACCAGGATATCTGGTATGCACTGTTCAAAGTACCCAGCCTATCACCCCAGTCTTTTTCCACGGGAGTTTTATCTCAGATAAAGCATGAAAACACTAGTTTGCTTTGCAGTTTTCTAAACAGGCAAGTGAATTGTATAGAGTAACTTTGGGGCCTTCGTGCTCTGAGACTCTTTGAAGATGCTTTAAGTAAACACCACTTGCTGCTAGCTTATTATCTAGTCAAACAAAGAGATTTTGTGGTTTGAGGCTGTAGAAAGGAAAGAATCAGCTGCTGTAAATACCAGTCAATGGATGAAGGAAGAAGCAATGGTCTTTATATTCATGATTGTCAGAAAGCAAAGCTGGGGCTTGCAGAGTATCTGTAAAATCTTCAGCACAGGCATAAGTGCAACCATCACAAGGAGCAGTGGGACCTTTACTGAAAAGTTAAATTCTGCCCAAGAGTTTCCCTGAAAAAGGGCCAGTCTGTGAGTTTCTTGATAAATATTTAAGAGGGGTATCACTGTCTTAGACCTACTTGTGCATCCAGAATACCTTAAATTGAGAGCTGGGATAAAGCTTAAAGAAACCAAATAAATGGACAAAGAAGCACACAGAGCCAAATTCCTGCTTGGCAAAGTTCCTCCAGCATTAGAGCATTTGGCAGACAATATTTAATAAAGCACTTGTCTCCACACTTAAAACTTTACACCATTTGTGTTCCCTGCCTCTCTTCCTGTCTATTGTTTTCCTTCAGATGCTGTTGGAGTTACAGAGAGATGACCATTGCAGCACTCAAGGCACTTGTGTCAGTAAAATGAGGCGTTGGGTGCTGTGTGTGTGTCTGCTCTTGTTTGGGATGGGCTGGTCCTTTGCTGTGCAGAAATAATTCCCTGTCTTAATTCCAAAGGGCAGCAAAGGTTGGAATTAAGGCAGGTAATCTTTTCTCCTTTTCACCTAGGGATTAAAAAAATCAGCACTTGCTTCCTCTTCTTTGCCAGAAACTTGGAGATTATGGCTAAACATAATTTTTTGAGGTAATGTTTTCCACAGGGTAAAAAGGGATATTGTTTTCTTTGGAACTTAGCAGTTGGAGAGTGAGATGCTTGGGATCTGTGGTGCATACAGGAGATAATGTGCATTAATTTTTTCCCAGTCTTTTGCAGAGTGTAACCCAGGGCTCTTGCCTGTGCTGCTGCATGGCCAGGTGTCCCCAGGGGAACAGCACTGGATACCCCCCACCTTCCTCATTCAGGACCTGGGTTTTGTGGGGAAATGCCTCTAGCCAAGAGCAGAACACTAATAACTCTACTTTCCATGCTGAGAAAGTTAACTGCTATCTGTGGAGTGCTTTGGATGCAATGAGATGTTGTTTCCAGCTCTGCTGAGAGCCCGAGCAGCTGGAATATGGCAGGGAAATAGTTAGCTAGTGGTTGGGAAGCCTTACTGGGAATGAGGATCCTCCCCAGCTCCACTCAAGTGATGGCAGCAGGCCACTTACCCTGTCCTCAAAAGTGAAACACTTTACAGATGTCCATGAAGAAAATTGATCTGGGTTGTTTTATCCCATGGAGCTAAACAGGGTTAGGAAGTTGTTTTTTCCTATTAGAAATGGATTTGTTAGGGGATAGTTTGTGGTCCAAACAATCAGGTTTGAAAAAAGGCCACATTGATCATAAAGTACCTGAGGCAGGTATTTTCCCAGACAAATACTTTCCAGTTTCCTAGGACTGGAAAACTTGTAGGTTTTCTGTAGTTTATTGGTGCATGTTCCTCTCCTCTTGGCTTGTTTTGAGCTCTGCAATATTCAGAGCTATGTCCTGACGTGGACCTGTATCCAGCACACCAGACTCTTGTAAGGCATTAATCAGAAGAGAAAAATAACGGCAAGAAAGTGCAAATAGAGATCATAAATATTTGGGTTTCAAGCATTACAGTTGCTCAGAGCTGAGGTATTTAATTTATCCCATTGAGAGAAATGGATGCTATACTAATTTTTCCAAGTATAAAGTATTTCCAAGTACAGTAATTTCATGATTATAAGCCGCACGTTACAATACAGGATGTGATAAAAGGTATCTGTTCTATCACCAGCTGTTGAGGGTGGGGGCAGTGATCCTTATCTCCATGGGAGATATTCTGCTAATGGGCCATCCATTGAAACCAGGCAGGGCATTGTTCTTTATCTTTTCACAACCCATCCTTCCTCCAGCCAGTCATTTTCTGCTCATGGCCATTGAGTCCCACTGTGGGACTGATAAAATTACTGCATCCCATTGGAAGTTGCTCCAGCCAGGGGGAAGAGCCCAACATTTCTTACCAAGATAAAAACAGAGGTTTTGGGACACTAAGGGAGCCCCTTTATCCACTGGACTCCAGAGGAAAACCGGATTTCTCCACATCACCACTGGACCTCCGGAAGGAAACTGCACCTTGTACAGGAGCACTGCTTCAACTGAATCACATCTGTCACTGCAGGAGGATGCAGCCACCATTTAATGGGACTGCTACCAACACCCGGCCTGACAGGGTGTCAGGTTGTACTCTGACTTTGTCAGGGTTTGGAGTTTGTTTCTTTGTAGTGCTGTATTTTTATTTTAATTTCCCTAGTAAAGAACTGTTATTCCTAATTCCCATATCTTTGCCTGAAAGCCCCTTGATTTCAAAATTATAATAATTTGGAGGGAGGGGGTTTACATTCTCCGTTCCAAAGAGAAGTTCCTGCCTTTCTCAGCAGACACCTGTCCTCCAAACTAAAACGGCAACTTTTCGTTCTTTGTCCATATATAAGCCGCACCTGATTATAAGCCACGTTTTGGGTTGGGACCAAAATTTTAGTCAAAATCATGTGGCTTGTATTTGTGAAATTACTGTATTTCTCTTCTCCATCCCTCACTGTCATTCATTTGCACTTTATTCCTCTTGTTCCTTCATCTCTGGGTGATAAGGAACCTGTCATTCTTTGTTTTTCTGATGGCATCTCAAGACTTGGACAGGGCCACATCAAGGCCTCTGTCTGAACCACCCTTGGCTGTGTTGTTTATCAGAACAGGTCCAGTCCTTGTGCCCATATTTCTCATAGGAGCTCACCAGGCTGCAGAGCAGGTGCTTGATTTCTCTCTGTGCCCAGCACCCCTTTCTTGCTCCCTCCTGGCCTGAGCACTCGGGTGCCCTCAAGCACTGCTCCGTGCTGGGTGTGGATTTATTGGAAATGGAGCAAGCCAAACTTTCGGAGATGTTTTTCCAGGGGCTGGGAGCTGTGCCCTACCTGCTCCACCCTGAAAACTTCTGGTGGCAGGCTCAGTGCAGTGGGGCAGAGTTGCCAAGGGGAGCTAGGGTAACATGAGTGGGTCTGGGGTCTGACAGTCCCCAGCCAAGGATAGGTCTGAGGTTGTGCAGCCCCTCTTCTCTTCAAAACTTGCAAGTGCGGAATGAGAAGGTAGTGACAGAAGTTGTTTTTCTGATTTCTTTTAATAAGAAGTAAGAACAGTTTGACTGAAGAAATTTTGTTTGCATTTCTCCTGAAAATCTGGAAAGGTAGGACTAGTGGAGACTTTGTCAACAGAGGAACCACACAAATAAAGCTGCTGAGTCAAGACAGAAGTAGGTTTTAACCCAAGGCATTTGTGCTGAGGGCAGCCCCACACAGCCTTAGGAAAGCTGTGATATGAATCCCACCTGGGAGGTCTCCAGCACCAGGAAAGGGGAATTACCTGGCAATTGGGGCTTTTGCTGGTTTATTATCAGAGTGCCTGGGGGAGAGAGGAGGCGTTTGCAGTCACAGATTGACCCTGCTAAGGGCAGAGAGCCCTCACACAGATGTCGTGTCTTGCTGCAATCCCTCCTGCACTGCCTGCTGGGACACACATGGTCGTTTGGATAGATGCTATTCCTTGCTGGCACCAAACCTTGCCATGGAGAGATGTTTTTAGGAGAGGAAAAGCAGAATGCCAGGTTTGTTGGATGAGACAGGAGTAAGAAATCCAAGCAGCTAAACCTTTTGCTACCCTCCAGCCCAAAAGGTCCATGCCACATCCCATATTTTTCTTCTGAGGGCTGTTCTCGTGACCCTTTGCTCATGGGCAAACCTTGTTGCTGCACCAGGCCTGCTGCAGAGAGCCTCGTTGTTCCTTTCCCCACTGCTCCTTTTTGCCCTTGGTTCCCCCTTCCCCAGGAGGGGATGAGAAGCACAGGGCATCTGCCTGCCAGGAGTTCTGCTTCACTGCCAGAATCCTCCACTTTTTTATTAAAGACAGGAAGTGTTTTCCAGGCTGGAGGTGACTCTAGGTCTGCTTCTCTCAGGCTTTCTAGTGACTCATCTGTCTGCAGCTGATACGATGCTGTCTGATGGGTTTTTATAAAGCACAGACAGCATTATGTGTTGAGATATTGAGAGGCTGATTTCTGTTTTGACTGTTGTCATGCTGGCTTGCAAAGCCTAAGGTATGTGTCACTTTTAGGGGTAAACCACTCTCATTCAGGGATTTTATTAATAGCTTCTACGCTCATGAATGAAAAAAAAAAAAAAGGCAACTTGTTGAAATTGGAAGGAGTAGGAGGGAACTTCTCATTTTTTCCGGTCTGCTGTGAATTTCAAAGGCTTTCCCCAGAAAGAGAGAGGCAAGGAGGCTGAGTTTCCTTCTTCCTGAATGGAGCCTCTGCTGATCACAGCAGATCTGACTCTGGCTGTTATGCTACAGAATATATTGAGACTTATGAATGAAACCTGTTACACATTAACATGCTAAATATACACCCACAATGTCTGGAGAAGTGTGGTAATGACTTCAAAGCTTAGACTTTAGAACAAAAAAAGTGGGGCTGTAGCCTGTGTTTAAGTGCATAAAAGAGATAAAGGTAAGATGTAAATTTAAGCATGGAAGAAATAAATTTAAAAGAATTGTCTGAGACAATTTGAAGGTATTTCTCTGGCCACTGACTATTAACTCTAACCCCTGAAGTAAATGGTAACAAACATGCCATTTCTTTTAGAGGCATCTGTTTCTTTTTGTTTCAACTGTGTTTACATGCCCTGACCCTTCTGTGACTATTCCTCATATTTTTGAATAAAATGAAGCAGTTAAGTAATTTGATGGCATTTACAAAAAGCCCCACAGGTTCAGGAGTTGTGCAGCTTCCAGATGAATGTTTTATTAAGCCTTTCAAGGGTGGCCACATCTCATGTCCTTCATTGCTGATTTGGGGCATTTTCCATCAAGCACAGCATCTCTGCAGAGGTGATGGGCTTGGAAGAGAGAGGATTTCAACAGGATTGTCTTTTGTCACCTGAGTAACCTCCAAGTTACAGCTGGAGGGGGCACATGCTGAAGGTGAAGAGGCTGGGAGGTGGAATAAAGCTTCAGCTCTGCTGCACCTGGTCCTGATCCAACCCAGTGAGAGATTGCCTCCAACCCAGTGGGCTGCAAGTGACACCTGGAATCATCGGTCCCTAAGTGCCTTGCCAAGAGATTGATAACCCTGTGTCAGAGGGACAGAGGAGATGAGTTATCTGATGTTCTGTGTTAACAGAGCTGCAGGAACAGGCAGACAGGACTGCCTGAACCAGCAGCAGATACTGGAGGGTAAACAAAGCATGAGAAAACAGGGAAACAGCTGAAACAGTGGAGAAACCCCTGGAGATCCTTTCAGTTTAATGAGAGGGTGTTGCACTCCTCCCTCCAAACAGAAGCCCCTGAGACTGAAGTAACAGGAGAAAGCAGAGTCCTGCTCTGAATGTCTTAGGCAAAGAGGTGGAGGGGCCAGGTTATCCCTCTGGAATTTTTATTGACTCCAGCTGCTTTTCTCCAGGCTGATTCACCTCTGTCTCTAAGGAAACACTGGGAAGAAATGACGTTTCAAGCAATCTGGAGGGACTCACAATGTGCCTTCAGGGCACTGGGTGTATAAACAGAAGAATGTGAGATCAATTACCTGTGCTGTTTAGGTTGGCTATTCCCTGCCCTTCCTTTGCTGACCTGTAACAGAACTTGTATTGAGGTGATTCATGCCCCCAAATTCTCTTGGTTTCTATGGAATACTTTGCAAACAGCACAGACACATGACATAACCAAATCACGTGTGTGTGCACTGAGGAGGTTATCAAGGAGTTGGTCACAGGCTGCCATGAGGGTTTCTTAATTGTGTTTTCATTCACATTAGTTAATTTGCAGCAATTAAGAGGATAAACGTTTGCAAGCTACAGAAGGTGTATTTTGGGCAGTGATCCATGGTACCATTGAAGAAGGATAGAATGGTTTGGGTTCAAAAGGAAGTTCAAAGGTCATCTACTCCAACCCTCCTGCAATGAAATGAGTGGGAAGCATGAAGAATATATAGAATAGAAAAGAGATTATTTTTCTTAGGAACTTTTAAAATGCCTTTCACTCAGGTGCTGTGAACAGGCACAATGAAAGCACCTGATTTCTTCACAAACACAACTGCTAACAGTATATATTTTAACCACACAAAGACCAGAAATTCTGGCAAATCAGTGTCATCCTATTCATTTTGAAAATTATTTTGGTTTAAACCATCTACAGCCTTAGCTGCATTTTTCTTGACCAAACTAATTGGTCAAAAATTCTCCAGTTTCACCCAACTCTATTTACACACCTTTCTCTGTCAGTAGATTATGTGACAGTAGGCTCTAGAAGCCCAAGGCACTTTTGAACGACTTCAGGGTTTGTTGTTAAAAAACACATCCAAAGTCACAGAAAGAAATGATCAGCACCAGAACAGGGCACTCAAGGTCTTGAGTCAACGTGTTCACCAGATTTGTTGGTCTCAAGTACATCTTTGGTCCAGACAGCCTCCACTGTCTTTTAGTCAAATACATATGCTTTTCCAGCTCAGAGGAAAATCTGCTCAGGAATTATGCAAAGTGCAGCTTCTTCTCCCCGCAAGAAAGCAGGGCTGGGGTTATGGGGTATTAATTCCTGAACAAGGCTGGACCAGGGCAAAATGAAAGTCAAAGGAAGGATTGTAAAGGAGTCCCCAGGCCCACTCAGGTCTGTAATTACTGTAATTACACTCACTGCTGGGGTTCATCCCTGTGGCACCTGCAGGAGCTGGTGGAAAGAGGAGCTGTTTGTCCCTACACTGAGCTCCTGTTAATGGTTACCTGAAAGCAAACTTACACCTGCTCAATGGCACATTGTCCTGCAGCCCACCTGGAGTGGAGGGCAGGTGACCTTTTACGCCTGCCTGGTGGAGGCCTAGAGCTGGGAGTTGTCTCCGCTGCTGGACACAAAAATGCACGTGCAAACCCTTTCAGAATTTCTCAGCTACTACTCTGTTGATTGGATCATTAAGGAGGCCCTAAGACTAAGGGAATTGCTATTCCATAAAACTGATTTTCCACTCTTATGGAGTATGTGGTTGTACTTGCTTTAGCTCAAAAGCAATGCCACTGCTCCTTGCAACATGGAGTTGTGAGGGTAACTTGCTCTAAAAAGTTGGCCAGGGCAGGGTGAAGCAGGTGATTATGGGAGCTGAAGTTACAGAATATCAACTTTTCAAACTGTTCTGTCTTCTGACTATTCTATCCTGACTTTATGATGGGTCTCATCCTCAATCATAGGTGGCCCCAAGGTAAATTCACAGGGTCAAGAACAGCTCCCCTCCCACTGATGATTTGATGGCTTCTATTCAGCAGCTGGAGCCACAACCTTCAGTTTGACCATTATTACGACCAATAAACACCTTTGGG
This sequence comes from Catharus ustulatus, assembly GCF_009819885.2. Taxonomy (NCBI): domain Eukaryota; kingdom Metazoa; phylum Chordata; class Aves; order Passeriformes; family Turdidae; genus Catharus; species Catharus ustulatus. The sequence continues at coordinate 2,853,125 of NC_046227.1, read as the reverse complement.
CTGAGCACAGTTTGGCCCCAGGTTAGTGGGAGGGAGCAGGTGGCCACAAAGGACATGAGAAAGGCCCCTGTTGTGGCTCACCCTGATCTTGGGCTCCTGCTGTGCAAACCACAGGTCAGGTCATGGGCCACGAGCTAAATGTCTTTGGCCAGTGGCACTGGGGAGCTCAATTTCATCTCTGTCTGAGCCAGCACTTGTGCCAGAGCACAGCTGCAGCTCCTGTGCTGCACCATGCTGCTTTTGCATGAATCATAATTTCTTACATTAGAAAAATTATATATAAAAGCAGAAAACCCCCTCCGGCAAATAGTCCCAGTTAAGTTAAACAAACATGTAAATTTATGGTAAGCTCTATGAACTACTGAGAAATGTCTACTAAGGCCCATAAATGTGCTGGCTTTTAGTCTCAGGCTTAATTACCCTGTGCTGCTTTGCTGAGTGCTTCCAATGTGCAGAGAAAATACATCAGAGCTGGACATAACAGCTGCTCATGTGCTACAAAGATTCATCCTTTTGGGAAAGGATATATATTTGATATTTCTGAGCAGTCTGGCCTGTGTTGATAGCTGGCTTTCATTTATTTGGTAGGATCCTATAATTCCTTCAGATCAAATCTGACACCAAGCAAAGTGTGAGCACTTCTGTAGATGTGAAATTGTAAACAAAATTGCAGCGCTGCTAATTTTTGATTAAACTCAACTCCTCCTTGAATACAAGCTCTTTATAGCAGGGTAGGAAGTAAAGCTGGTTCACCATTAATCCCAAAAGAAATCTAAAAACCTTTTTTTTTCTATGAAACTGTATTTTAATGCCTGGTTTAATTTCCTTTTTTTTTTTTTTAATTCCCCTCTTTAGTTTGAATGTTTGAGAAATACCAACTTTTCTGTTTTTATTGTACTTTCTCACAACTTCCCCTCTGGAGATTTAAGAATCTGAGATATTTATAAGCTCAAATACTCTGATTTTATTGGTCCTCCAAAGGCTCCATGTATGGCTCAGCCTTACAGCCTGCTCATGTCCTCCTCCATGGTTTAAACAAGGCTGTTAAAGAAACCAAACCTCTAAGGATAAAATCTCCCAAAAGGTCATTTATCAGACATTTGGCAGACTAAGTAGCAGCTCTGATAATGCTTCTGATGGGCTGAATGAAAGATCTATAATCCCTTCCTATAGCAAATGTAGGCAGATCTGGATCTATTCCTCCTAGCAACCAATAATTTGACATAAATTACACGGTTACTGCTTAGCACTGTTGGGACGGTGGTGGTGGGTTTTTTTGCTTTGCCCTCAAGATGAACTTCAGTTGCAGCAGGGCTGCCAAATCCATTTCATTGTAAAGAAATTTGCTTTCTAAACTAGATACCCCCAGGGATGGAGATTGTGTGGAAACGAAGCCAAATCCAATTGCTTGGCTATCTGCGTTGGTTGGATGTAAGTTAGCAAACAGTATCACTCTTTGCATCTCCTATTTACTAAGCCCTTTATTTACTGGCTCCAGGCTGCATTCCTGGAAGCCTGTCAAGCTGTTAGAACACGTGGAGCCTGTTGGGGAGCTGGGGGGAGGCTCCCACATTAAGGTGTCCTGTGTCCCCTTGGGGATGTCTCTTTGCAGGGGAATTCCATCCCGCAGTTCTGGGTGGGGGCTCGAGCCCTCACGTGCCACTTGTGGTCTGGTCCCAAGGCTTTGCTGGCTGAAGCTGGGACTTGGAGTTGTTTGCACTCTTCTTTCTGTGGCTGTGTGATGGAAATCACACTCTCTCCCTAAGGAAACCTCAGAGATCGTGTCAAAGTTGTACTTGCTGGTTGTGGACTGAACTTTTTTTTTTTTTCCAAAAATGCTGTTTCACTTGCAGGGTGGGAGGATGGGTTTGCTGCTGGCTTTGAACCCATGGGATCCAAATTCCAAGGAGTTCTAGGGTGCTGCTCTATTACAGATAAACCCTTTGCTCTGTGGGTGCTGCTTGTCCCTACAGCCTTTCTTTAGATCATGGCAGCAGGGTACAGGATGGTCTTTTCTGCCTTTGAAAATCCTCCTTTTCCACCCTTTCTGTTATCACTATCAACTTCCAACCTAACCACACTAGAAAGTAAGTATAGAGCTCAAAATCCCCCAAAAACATGGCCCAAAAGGGGAAAAATATGTTCTCTCAGCCAATCAGAGTGTGGACTGAAGAATGAGTCACGTCTGATGTATTTAAAAATATATGACCTATTCCTGTAATGTAAAACATGGCCACAGCTCGCTGTTCTAATACAGTGGAAATTCCATATTTATTCTCATGAAGCCTATCTGTTGTGTTATCCAATTGAGTTACTTAGAAACAGCAATTGCTCCAGTGTTTTAACAGGGTACTGTAACCAAACTTTCCTTTGTGAATTCACTGTAGGCTTGTCTTGACAATCCATGAAGATGATGTAACCAGAAAACAGCCCATTAATCTTATCTGAAGCTTTAAATTCCAAGGTGCAATAAATCAAGTTTAAATGAGTTTCCACTGAACAAAAGTAGAGGGGCTTTATGAAAAACTTTCATTTTAAGTTTCTTTTACTGCATGTTATTATATAATTCTTCAAACAGCAGCTAGTTATGCTAAAGGGGGAAGGCACTGATGAGTTTTTTACTTCTGCATCCTTATAGGATACTTTGTTTAACAGATGCAGAAGGTGGTGAAACACAAAAAACAAACAAAAAATCCCAACAAAACCCAGGAAGGGGTGAATTTAGCATCATGTTCTTGTGGGAAATACATGCAGAATTTACTCCTTCATGGCCAATGGATAAGGCTGATCTGGTGACTCTGCAGAAGTTTCTGGCAGTGTCTCCCATGCTCCCCCAAGCCTCCCCCCTGCTCTCCCAGCTGTCCTGACATGGATGGCTGTGCACAGTGTCAGCAGGGAGAGGAGGAGAGCTCTGAAAGGCTGGGGCTCTGCACAAAAACAGTGCTCTGGCTTTTAGCAAAGTTCCCTTACAACTTCTCCCTACCTGCCAGCTCCTGCCTGCTGTAGGATACAGAGGCTCTAGGATTACTAATGCCTGCACCAGAGCCTCCAGTCAGCCCCATCAGAACTGCAAAAGAAACAGGAGGCCCTGTGAAGGGAAGCAGAGAAGGGAGGGGGAGAAAGTGCTTTTATTATTGTGTTGTCTTTGAGATTTTTTTGATGCAAAATCTGTGAGCACAAGCAGTGTGGAAGCAGGGCTTGGCTGCCTGACCTGGTGCTTCCCAAAGATGACTGGAGCAGGTCTCTTGGCTTCAGTGTGCCTTTAATTCTTTAGGAGTTCTTAAGAAATTCCCCAAACCATATTCAAAACCCAGAGCCACATCTTGGTGTTCTAGTTTCTTTTTCTCATGAAGTCCATTTTCAGAATGACATGGGGCAGGGTGGGGAAGAGAAGAATTCAGTAAAGCCAAGCAGGGTCATTTTATCTGGAGCTGTTGGGAAATAACTGTTGTAATGCTGGAGAGCCCTTGGATGGGTGGCAAAGGGCTGGAGCAGCAGCCTTTTCCCCTGGGTCAGCTGGAGCTGAAGCAGAATGTTCCCAGTGAAAGAGGAAGGAAACTCTCCTGCATAAATGGCTTGTCTGGGACGTACAAAGCCACTTGGTGACGTTTTCATGCCTGAATTTCCCTGTGCAAAGTGCTGACACCGGTGTTTTCTCGCCTCACAGAGTTGCAAGGAGAATAAATCAACACAGTTTGAGAGATGCCCAGATGCCATCAGCACCAGGGAAGTGTTTTTGGAACTGCTGCCAGCCCAGGAGTCCTTTCATGGGATGTGAGTCTGCCATGCCTGGCACAGGGATGGTACTGGCCTCAGGGAGGCAAGAAACACATGGGGATTATGTGCAGCTGCCTCTATCATTTGGACACATTTCTCTTGCAGTGAGGAGCTGTGGGTATAGATGTGACTGTCTGAGGGTTCCCCTTACCTGTGTAACTCATTTCCAGCAGTGATTTTGTGTTTCCATGAATTTATACCTGCTTGGTATAAATTCTGCATATTTGTGTAATAAGGGAGGGGAGGGCTCCTTTGTTGTGAAGGCCAATATTCCCAGCAGCCACCAGATTGCTCCCTATCCCAAACCTCTCCAAGAGGGTTTAGTTCTGGTGGCAAGGCCAGGTGAGCCACAGGAGAATCAGTGGAGCTGCCAAGGCTCCTTCCTCAAGCACAGAGCTCCTCTTCCCATCTCCAGGTGGCTGAGCTTGTGTGTGCCCACCAAAATGCTTACCAGGAACTGCAGGAGCTGGGCTCTTCTCCCCTCTCTCCAGGATTTCTGTGGAGACCTGTGTGGAGCCTGGTGAAATAACAGGAAATGCTTCTGACCATTCTCAAGAGTTTATGACCAAGGAAAACCAAACAAGCAGCTTAGCCTAATAAATGTCTTGGGTCACTTTCTCTGGATGGAGCAAATGAAAGGGCATTGGTGAAGCAAGAGGGCATTTTCCTTTCTGTCAGGTTGATGCTACCTGAGCAGGCATGGAGTACAAAGACAGACCATAAAGCTGATACCTGTATACAGAAGCCTTCCCCTTCACAAGATCCAGGTGAAATCAGTAGAGTTTCTTACCAGTTTAAGCAGGAATCTGTGTCTGAATGACCTGTGGGTTTTGCAGAGTGACAAGAGGGCAAAGGAATTGTATTATCACAGTCTTTCTGCACTCATGAGATTAAATACACGTTTGAAGGAGACACTGTAGTCTCCTTCTTAGGAATTACTCAAAAGCTGCTTGCATACAATCTTCAGTTACATTCTCTTGAGTAACATACCCTGCCTGAGCAGGAAGTTTGGACTAAATGACTTCACTTCCAACATTACCCATTCTGGAAAAATCACAGGTCATGTTTGTCCCTAAGTTAAAGTATTTGTTCTTGAAAATTATGTCCCAGGTCAGTCACAAACTATTGAGCCTGGTGGTGGTGGCTTAGGTAGAAAAGAAAGTTATTTCCCACCCACAAAGAAGTTATAACAGAGGTTCACTCTCTTCGTGATGGAAGAAGTGAAGATATACAAGCAAATAGGTCCTTTCTGGCCTTAGGAAAATATTTGAATCCACAAATGTCCCCTGACCTGAGCAAAGCTCTCGCTGAACTGAGGAGGAGCTGAAGCACACAAAAGTTGGCTGCAGGACATCTTGCAGTAAGTAGATTTAGTAAGAACAGCATGAAAGGGAAGTGTTTGCTGATGAAATGTGACCTAGGTGTAGAGAGCTCTCCAGCAGGGGAACAGTTCAGCTACCTCCCTTACCAGGTGATCCTTTTACTTCAAACCATATCAGTGAGCTTCTACTCCCTCCCAGAAAGTATTTTGAGTCAGCTTAGGAAACAATAGGTTTGCCAGTGTGGGCTCTTTTGAGCTAACTAAAGGTATATGCAAAGGCATGCCTTCTTTTACAAGGTATTTAGTGACAGGATCTACTAAATTCAACAGAGGAATTCTCTTGGGAAGTCTAGATTTCCACAACAAGAAATTCTCCTCCTTTTCCTACCTCTAGAACAACTGGTTTTTGTCATTCCTTTGCTTCTGCTGGCACTGTTGGTTTTTTCCTTTACTGATAGAGTGTTTTCCAACAGTAATAGCCCAGGATAGACCAACAGATTCAAAATCATTGTGTTTGCTTTTCTTTTGAGCCCTTATCAAGGCTGGGAACTTTTCTATTAAGGTGCCTTCATATTTACAGTAATTTCACAATTATAAGCCGCACCATTTTGACTAAAATTTTGGTCCGAACCCAAAGTGCGGCTTGTAATCAGGTGCGGCTTATGTATGAGCAAAGAACAAAAAGTTGCTGTTTTAGTTTGGAGAACAGGTGTCTGCTGAGAAAGGCAGGAGCTTCTCTTTGAAATGGAGAATGTAAACCCCCTCCCTCCAAATTATTATAATTTTGAAATCAAAAGGCTTTCAGGCAAACATATAAGAATTAGGAATAACAGTTCTTTACTAGGGAAATTAAAATAGAAATACAGCACTACAAAGAAACAAACCCCAAACCCTGACACAGTCAGAGTACAACCTGACACCCTGTCAGGCAGGGTGTTGGTAGCAGTCCCATTAAATGGTGGCTGCATCCTCCTGCAGTGACAGATGTGATTCAGTTGGAGCAGTGCTCCTGTACAAGGTGCAGTTTCCCTCCGGAGCTCCAGTGGTGATGTGGAGAAATCCGGTTTTCCTCTGAAGTCCAGTGGATAAAGGGGCTCCCTTAGTGTCCCAAAACCTCTGTTTTTATCTTGGTAAGAAATGTTGGGCTCTTCCCCCTGGCTGGAGCAACTTCCAATGGGATGCAGTAATTTTATCAGTCCCACAGTGGGACTCAATGGCCATTAGCAGAAAATGACTCGCTGGAGGAAGGATGGGTTGTGAAAAGATAAAGAACAATGCCCTGCCTGGTTTCAATGGATGGCCCATTAGCAGAACATCTCCCATGGAGATAAGGATCACTGCCCCCACCCTCAACAGATGGTGATAGAACAGATACCTTTTATCACATTCTGTATTGTAACCCAAGACAGTTGTCGATACCGGGAGGTGCGGCTTATAATTGTGAAATTACATTTCCCCTTTCCCCCTTGTAAATGCTTCCCTGATTTATTCCTTTTTATTCACAAGTGAGAATTGCACACTGTCCATTTCCCACTGCCTCTCTTGCAGCAAGGAGAGGACAAGGAGAGAACCAAGGCACACCTAGATGTTCTTGGAGCATCAGCACAGCAAGAGGCTCAGAGTCAGCCTTGAGTCATGAACAGCAGCACCAGGATGGCTAAAGAGGCCTCATTACCGACCTCTGAGAGGGAGGGGTTTGCAAAATATTCAGACACACAGCAGCCCCCCAACTCTGAGCTCAAAACCATGTCCTGGAATAAAGATTGGAGCCTGTATTCTAAATGTAAGGGCAGGGGAAGCATCAGTTTCAGGTAAAGAAGGTTGATTAAAGAGTTCAGTTTGTTCCTTTGAACATAATGGTGAAGTTCAGGGCATGTATAGAAAGATGTGTGGGCTTTTTGATCCCAGCTTCATAAAATTCTGCAGGATTTTTATGCCCCTTCAGAACCTTCCCTGAATGCTGTTAGGCTTCTGGGACCCTTGGGCCATTGCATCCTTGCATTTAATGGAAAAGAACACAGGTAGTGCAATGCTTGAATGCAGATTCTCTCACAGTGAATTTATAAAATCTTGTATATTTTTTCCCTTATTACAAGGACCTCCCCATCTCCCAGGTTCCCTGACAACAACCCACAAAAAGCCTACAACCTCTAAAGATATATCAGCTCTCTTCCTAGGAGAGGCAAAAGCAGCATTTCCCCACATGTGTTCATTTTCAGGATGAAATACGATGAGATGGTCATCAAGTGTCAACTGGTTCTTCAATGGCTTGAAGAAGCACAGGGTGGCCACAGGCTCAGGGCACTGCCTGTCCCCTGTGCTGGACACTGCTGAGGCACCTCAAATCCTGTTTTGGGTCCCTCATGACCAGAAAGACATTTAGGGGCTCGAGCATGTCCAGGGAAGGGAATGGAAATAGGAAAGGGTCTGGAGCCCCAGGAGTTGCTGAGTGAGCTGGGAGAGGGGCTCAGCCTGGAGAAAAGGAGGCTGAGGGGGGGATCTCCTGGCTCTGCACAACTCCCTGACAGGAGGGGACAGCCAGGGGTGGGTCAGGCTCTGCTCCCAGGGAACAGGGGCAGGACAAGAGGAAGCGGCCTCAGATTGTGCCAGGAGAGCTTCACATCAGATACAAGTAAAAATTTCTCAGTTGGAAAGTTGTTTCTGTATCCCAGGGAACAGCAGGAGATCCATTATCCATTAACATGAACTGTGGATGCCGTTTCATGCTGCCCACAAGTGCAGAGCTGCAAAGCTTGGCACTGAGCTTGGAGTAACCCCAGAGAAAGCTCAGATTTGTGTCTGAGCTCCCTGTGAGGGTGCAGGTGGAAGGGGTCTTGCTTTTGGTCTTGTGCAATGTTGGATGCACAGCTCCTGCAGCACCAGGGCCTGTAGTGAGTGTTGCTTGGACAGCCACAGCCTCTGGAGGAGTAGCAGGAATTGTGGTTTTGTTCCTTTCCCTCTGCATTTCCCTTGTTTTCCTTCTTTTTTTCTCTCATTACCCTTGGAGAGGGTCTGGAGAAGGTGAGCCAGTAGAACCAATCTCCCTTAGGAGACTTTCAGTGAGCTTGCCCACCCTAGCAGGCTGCAAAGCCCCAGCTTCTGGCATGAGAGGTTGGTGGTGGGATGCCAGGTCTTGGCCATATCACAATCCAGGTGAACTGACTGGGGCACTGTCTGTCTTGCTCCGGTGAGAAAAATCCATGGATGTCTAGCATAGTGGAAAATTACAGAGAGTAAACCAAAATGTCAGAAGGGACAGAAACCTCTTCTGATGTAGGGCCAGGAAACCTCAAGGTTTGGAGGAAGCTGTGCTGGTGATTCAGGGGGTGGTATTCTTCCCTTTGAGTCAGTGCTGAACCCACACCTGCCTATGACCACATCTGAAACACAGCTCCTCCGGCAGCACCGTGCCCACGAGCACTGGGCTGCAGGGCTGCCTTGTTGCTGGATTTTTCTTGGAAAACTCCCATCCAGGAAGAGTTCAGCCTTGACCAAGGTAGCTGATGAAAGCTGGCAGAATCACAGCAAAGGCTTTGTAGCTTTGCTTGAGCAAGCAGACGTATTAGATCAGATCCTCTGTTAGTAAAACTCAGCGTGACTCTGGCTGGATTGCAACTGCAAACATCCATGGCCCAGCTCTGCCGAGTGAATGGGAGACAGGAGCAGAGCTGCAGAAAAGGGCCTGGCACTTCTAGAACCAACAAATGAGGGAGGTTTTTGTGCAATGAGGCTTTCATGTTTCCTTACAGATGAAGAACCTCTTAAAAACGCAGCTCGTGTGGGAACGTGTGAGATAGCGCCTAAGGAAACACATTTAATAATAACATTCCATCGTTCCTTGATACTGGAAGGGTAACATGGCAAACAGCTGAGGAGTTTTTCCCCATAAAAGTGAATACACCAAAAATATTTGGGCTGGCTCTGCTAATTAATGCTTTATAAAGTAGTGGGTTGATGGAGATGTAGTTTGAATGGATGTCTGTGGTGTGGAAGATAAATTTTGGTTAAGTGTTTCCCTGGATTAGTTTCAGATTGTAGAACCCATAAGAAATTCTGGAGCTGTAATAGCACTTAAACCTGTCTTATTCCATATTAGCCAGAGCTCCTAAAATAAAGGGACTTATGCACTTGTTTGCTTGCAGAGCTGCAGCTTAAATAAAACCCTTGAACTTGGTAGCACTACCTTTGGGTGGCACTTGACTTCAGTCACATACTCATGGACATGTAGATTCGCATAGAAATGAGGGGAAGGAAGGAGAGGGAGACAGAAGGGGAATTAAGACTGCCTTTGGATTATAATTTACTTCCTCCTGCACGACCAAAGCCCCTTGGTGATGCCTGAGCAGAATCTGCAGTGTTAGTTTGCACTGGGCCACTCTGTGAACACTTCCCAGAGCTGATGATCCTTGGCTGAGGAACAGGGACCCTTCTGCAGAGTCTCAGTCTGAATTCAGAGCAAATACTGCGCCACTGAAGTGAAGAGAAGCAGCTCAGCAGATTCATCCAGCCACTGAATTTCCAAAGCCACAGTGACAGATGTGGTGATGGTCAGAGAGGATTCAGCTATACAAATGTGGGAGCATGCTGAAATGGAGAATAGTTTGCTCTTTCTCTGCTGACAGCTTTTGACAGAAACCATTTCTCTTATTCCCAGATCCACCCGTGAATATTATGAGCTCAGAAATGAGGCCTGCAGCCAAACCATTCTTGGTATTGGTTTTGCTAAAACAAACAAAAAACAAGTGATGAGGTCTGTTCATCTGTTTTAACCCATTTCTAATTATAGCTGTTTTCTCAATCCAATCAATTCCTTCTGTTGCTCTGGTGGGATCACTTAGGTGGTCAGCAGGAGCCAATGACTCTGGCTGAGCCAAAATCCAAGGAACCTGCATTTCTCTCTGTGTTATGAAGCAGTGATGGTTCCCAGCTGGACAGTAGCAGTGGGATCAGAGGCTCAAACTCCTTCCTTAGTCCACATCACTGTGTCAGTACCTTTGCTTAAGGTAGTCAGAATCAGAGAATCCCAGAATGGTTTGGATTGGAAGGGACCTCAAAGCTCATCCCATTCTACCCCTGCCATGGGCAGGGACACCTTCCACTATCCCAGGGTGCTCCAAGCCCCATCCAACCTGGCCTTGGACACTTCCAGGGATGGGGCAGCCACAGCTTCTCTGGGAATCTGTGCCAGAGCCTCCCCACCCTCACAGGGAGGAGTTTCTGTGACCCCAGGCTCCTGCAAATGGTCTCTCTTCATCCTTCTTGTTGGCTCCTTCAGTTACTTTAGGGAAGGGACTGAGTAATGCAGGAGAAGGAGCCCTGCTGGAGGAGCAGGCAGAGGAATTAAGGGCACCCCCAAAGGCAAGGAGAGCAACTCACCTTGCAGGTACAGCATGTAGGTGTCATTGTGCTGCACATGCTCAGGGAGGGGGATTCTGTGGACAGATGGAAAGTATTGTCTGCAAGCTGCTGTCCACAGCTTCCCTGTGAGTCAGTGCAGAGACAGCTGGATAATCCAAGTATTTTGGGAAGCTGGGCTACTTATTCTGGTAATACTGGAATTGTAGGGGGGGGAAATTCTGTGGAAGAGAGAGAATGAAAATTTTAACTTGCTGATGATGATTTTTGGTAATAATTACTTATCATTATGATATATTTAATTAAATCTAGTCAAAACACCAGAAAGACAAAAAAAAATATTCAAATATTTGCATGAATTGAATGAACACTTTGTGGCTAAATGGTTTAGTTTTCCTAGCATTGACTGAAAGCAAAATCAGACATGGCCAAGCATTCTTTTGAGTTTGTCCTTTAATGACAGAGATATTGTGAGAATAATATCTGACCAGGTCTATTTTAATGCTAATGTCCTGTGCAGTAGACAGCAACTCTTTCTGTTGCCTTCCTTTAAGTTAAAAATTAAGCTTTTGGGCAGGATCCTGCTTTTTGGACATCGACAACCTAATCCCTGTAGCTTGCTTGAGCAGAGCAGCCAATTCCACCATAAATAATTTGCAGAAATGTGTGTAGTTTGTTTGGGTTCCGTGAAGTATTTTTGTGTTTGGGTTGTACTTTTTTCCCTGAAAACATCCTTTTTTTTTCCCCTTAGTAATTATGCTATAAGCATTTAAGGTAAGCAGTGCCAACGAAAACCCTTCTAAAATATCCATTTTCATGGTCATCCTGCCGGCAGGACTTAAACTTAATGACTCATGTGAATCTGTGTTCCTGCCTCTCAGCGGGAGCTCCATAAATCCTACAGGAGTAGCTGCTGCTGGATGGCTCCAGGAAAGATGGAGGAAATGAGCTCCTTTGGGATTCCTGGCAGAAGGAGGACACACAGGCCACGAGGCTGCAGGGAGCTGAGTGCTCCTCCAGCTGTTGGGCACATCTGCAGCTGGAATCACCGCAGTGCTCTCTGCTCGCTCTGCCCCGTGCCACCCTTGAGTTTGCATTGGCAGGAATGAGCTGGAGTCTCTCTGTGGAGGACACACCACCACAAGACCTCAGGACACCAAAATGCCTGAGGTCTCTCACTCCCTTCCAGTAACACATTTCAGTTTGTCAGGGTTTTGGTGTTTCATGCTCAGCGCCTTATTTTGTTAGGTCTGCCTAAAGGTTGTGGTGAGCGTGGAAAGGATGTGCTGAGGATTTTAACTCTGCTTCTCTGGGATTTGTGGGCAGTGATCTCAGTGCCCCAGCTGCTCTCCAGTCCAGTGGAGATAAATGACGTCCACATTCTCAAAGCAGTGTCAAGGGAGTGATTTATTGAGTGCAGCTTCTTTCAGGGATGATGACATTTACACAAAGCTAAAATGCGGCGCTGGGGTCCCAATTTGTGGAGCACAGGAATTCTTTATGCAAGGACATGGCTTATGCTGTCAGTGTGTTACAAGGGGTAGCAGATGAAGTCAGCCAGACACAGAAGCCCAATCAACAGTGGGAGCATGACTAACGTGTCTGCCATCAGCAGGCTGCCATCATTTATTCCTGTCAGAGCCGAGGCAGCTGCACTGCTGGAGGAGGGAGTTATGTCCTCCTCACATCCTTATCCCACTGGGGAGATGGGAAGGCTCCCCTGGGAGGCAAAGGTACTCACAATGTCCAAGTGCTCAGGCACTCTTAGTTATAAGATGACCCAAGAAGTTTCTGAAAGTTATTTTAATAAAATATCTTCAGGTCCTGTGGTGATCAACCTCATTGTTCAGGGTTATCTTCTTTTCTATCAACAGCATGCCTGCCATTTATCCACTGTGTGTCAATTTAACTCTCATTTCAAAAAGAAAAAAACTCTTCCTCCCTTCCTTCCCTAAATATGTCCCCAAAGAGAAGCAGAGTGACTCTTCCTTTAATATGAGACATCTGGTCTCTGGGATCTACAGCAAAATCAAAGAAAGCCTGAAAAAAAATGGGTGGAAAAACATCCCAGCTTTTATTTTAATGTCCCACAGAAATGCCTCCCACAGAGCTGCATGAGAAAAGTGAAACAAGAGCTGATAAACAGCCCACAGACCAGCAATTCACCCCCTCCATTTCCCTTTTGCCTTACAATATTCCTTGCACCTCTCCAAACCATCATCTGCTTAGCTAAGGTGGAATATTGGTTTTCATCCCATGCTAAGGATCCTTCAGTGGTAACTCAGATAACTTTGCACCATGAGCAGAAATGCTCTGGCCTACCAGCTCTTTGGACAAAGAATCAGACTTTGAAAAAAGTAAATGTTGCTGGTTTAACCAAAAGATTGTGGACTATAAAAAATATCCATGGAAAAATTTTACCTTTAAGAAGACCACTGAAGAAAGTGCTTCTGATCTGCAACCCAAATCACTTCAGATTTTTTATCTGGAAACAATTCTGTGCTAATTCATGGGAACTCTAACACACTTGCCTTCTAGCACCTAGCACATTCCCTGGATGCCTTCCCATCCTGTCTTTTCTGGGCTAGGATGCAGACATTTCCCTGAGTGCAGTGATTTCAGTTCTAGCAGGAGTAGCCAGGTTTACAGATTTCTGCCCCAAGGTTTGAATGCTCGCTGGGGCTGTTGCTGAAACCACAGGTAAGCAATGAGACACGTCACAGGATGATTTCACTTTCTGCTGCCTTCCTGTGGTATTCATTCCCTAGCTCAGATCTGCAGCAATGGGCTCATCAGTAGAAGAATAATGGAGAGAATGTGACTCTCAGTCACTTTTGAATCCCTGCATCATGAGTTGGCTTGGCATTCGTCCTGACTCTTAGCATAAATTACAGTGGCCGGAGGCTGGGTTTAAATTTGTACAAAGATGGCCAGGGTCTGACTCCAGGACTTAAACCAGACTCCTACACTCAAACCAGGTGTGAGGCCATAAGTGTTACAGAAACTTTTCCAATTCTAGCAGAGAAACGTCTCCATCCTGCCTGGGTGAGAATTATTGTCCCTCAAACCAAGCCTGGCCTCAGCGGGGTGTCAAAGTACAGGGTGCTGAGTTTGTCTTGGAAAAGTTATCTCACTGTTTAAAGGGGCAGGAATTGGTCCCCTGACCTCAGCTGGGAAAGGTGGATAATTGAAAATTCTCATCTGTGCTCCTTCAGGAAACTCAGAGGGTTAAATATAATGTGAAGTTAAACATAGTGGAATCAGGTCTAAACTGAGGGCTGAACTTCAGGTCCTGGTGCAGACAAATTAAAATGAGAGTGAGAACAGATCTGCATGGCTTTGACTGATCATTGACAGGAAAGGAATAACACAGGAAAACATTAGTAACTCCTTAGTAACTTCAGGAGGCAGAGGATGGATATTCAGCATGACATGAGGAGGAAAAAAGGAAAACTTCTGGTGCAGGGATGCTCTGCTGGACTCTGGACTATGATAAGCCTCTGAGGGGCAGAAAGCTCTAGGAACTTACTGGAGCAGCTGAGCAATCTGAGCAGGGGAAACACTGGCAGCACAGCAGCCAGAACCATGTCAGGGTGAGAGACAAGTTCTTACTGGAATCAGAAGCCCTGGAAAAGGTTGGTTTTGTACCATGCCATTGTAACTTGTAATGTGCCCTGGAAAAAGCAATGGTTGTGATCCAAACCCCAGCTCTTTCCAACACTTACCACAGCTCAGAGGCAGCTGTTGGAGAGAGGAATGGTCACCCCACTGAGTTGTTGGGTGGAGTCATGTAGATTTATGACACCCTCAATAATACTCTCCCTGTGCACAGTGGTTGCTGACATTCTTTGAAGATCTGTCTGCTAGGCCATGTGGAGTGGGTGACCTTCAAGCCACCATCCTTCACTTGTACATGATAAATATGAGCCATGCTGAGTACAGGGAAGGGCTCCTTCCTCAGGAAAGTTTGGCATGCCCTCAGCAGCAGCGCTGGCAAAGAGCAGACAGCAAGGAGGGTGTGCTTGCCCTTGGTTAATATTGGAGTACTGGTGAGGAACATTGTAGAAACTTGGGGGTTATCTGCTGAGGGTTCACCCATGCCTGAGCTAGGTAATCACTCTGAATTTCAGAACTTCTCAGAGTCAGGATACCTCACAACATATCAGTACTGGTGGATCAGAAGTAACTTGGAGCCATTCTCACCATATTTGGTGGATCCCCATGGGCTGGAATGCAATTTTTGATATTAAACACCAAAAATGGGAGAACCTTGCTTATTTATAACCAAAGCCTGGAACTGAAGGACTTGGCAACCTGGAGGGATATCATGGTCTATTCTGCATCCAGGAAAGGACAGAAGTAGGCACGGGAGTTTCCAAGGTTATTTTGGCAGTGGCTGTTACCAGCTCTAAGCTGGTGCCTTTTCTCTGGTGGTTGGTGGATTCCATCAGGCAGGACTGGGGCTCTCACAGCCTTCTGTGCAGGCCAGGCCTGTGGATAACTTCTTTCTTTTGATTCAAAATCGAAAAGGGAATGTGATTCACTGGAGCTTGAAGTCCTGAGGGACTTTCCACTGATTTCAGCACCTTAGGCAGGAGGCAGGGCACACCCTGCTCAAGGAAGTCTTGCAGGGCAGAGACAGGGCAGAGACAGGGCAGAGACAGGGCAGAGACAGAGCAGAGACAGGGCAGTGTGGCCACTCACTTCTTTCTCCACCACATTTCATCTTTGACCCTCTTAGAAACCGCTTGGAGCAGCTGATTGTACATGGTGAGAGTTCCTCTCCTGAGTCTATTGCTCTACCCCTTGATAGTAAAGATTGGGGGAAACAATGGGTGTTTTCCCATATGGTGTTTTTGGAAAGTTTTTCTTGTTTCTCCTGCTCTTTCAGTACAGATATGAGTCTGGATCAGAGCCAAACTTCCTTTTCTCCCCCTCTTCAACCACCCCCTCTCCATGAATTGCCGTAGTCAGGAACCTCTCAGACGTCAGTGACTCATCTTATGGGTCCTACTCTGATTACAAATGTTATTTGCAGTTGTTCCTGGATTGCTGTAATGGAAAGATTTGGACATGCCCAATGCAGTGCTCTTCATACAAGAGCATGTAATATTTCCAAAGAGTAGTTGGTATCTTTCCATTTAAATGGGAAATACAGAAAGAAGGGGGACCAGGACTGTGGCAACAAGGAGATGCCCAAAGCAAAACGTTTCTGGTAAGTATGACTCACAAGAGGCAAAATACTTCTCCTTAACTGCTGGCCAGCTGGGCAAGAAGAGGGAAAGAAGATAAACAGGACAACACAACAGCATCTCTGCAAAGTTTCCAGTCCTCCTGCCCAGTCTCTGAACACTAGTTTCCAAATATCTTTCCTTCTTTTACAGCTTATTGGCAAGGACAGCAGGTGCTTCAATAGGATCCTTTCAAATTATATTTTCCAAGAAGGTATATTTTATTGGATTCTGTGGGATTAAAGTAAAATCCAAATAAAACTGAGAATAGTAACAGCTTAGCCTGACTACAACTCTGGTAATGATCTCCTGATTGCCTGTAAGTCTTTAGCAGCATCTGCCCTTCATTTTCTCTCCTGAACTACACATATATATTCACCTGAAACTTTTAATAATCAGAGGTTGCAAGTCCAGATTAGGCCAACAGTTCCTGGAGCTGGTTTCTTGTTTACCAGAGTGTGTTGTTGCTCAGGGCATCAGAGAAATGTGTAGAAAACCCTTTATGAACCAGTTCTCAAGATATTCTGCTTCAGAAAAACATTTCAGCCTGCAGTAGTTAAAGGTCAGCTTCCACCTGAATTATGCATTATAACTTTTCTGAGTGCCTCTGTTTGATTTAGATAACTCTGGATATAGTTGTCATCCATTTCCTTATATCCCTGCTAAGCTGTCAGGCTCGTGCTCCTCGGTGGCAGAGACTGGACGTGCCCTGCAGGGAAAAATGGGCAGTTTCCCCACAGAAATGGGGATTAACTGCTAGAAATTACTATCTCTAGCGCTTGAGGGAAGCTGGGAGCAGTTCATTAATCCTGTGGAGGATGTTCCCAGTGCAGAGATGCCTACAGAGGAAGATGAGGTTCATCCTACCTGTAGCTGTATCAGGATGCTTTGTGGAAAGCAGGGTAGCACTGCAATGGGAAAAAATGCTCTCTCTGCTGCTCCCAACAACAGATTAAAGCATTTTCTCAGAAAAAAATGCAGCCAAGTGTTTGTCTACCACCAGAAAAAAGAGTATTTTCTGCTTGGTCTCCAGTACTGGCAGTATCAGAAATGGTTTTTCTTTTCTTTTTTTTTCTTTCTTTTTTTTCCCCCCAGCATGACTGGGATAGCTCATGACATCTTAGAAATGTGGATGCCAAAAATCCAAAGTTTTCTGAGCTGTTCCTTAACATAGGGTGAATTTCCACTGCACTTCTACCCTGAGTCTGAACCCTGACTTCAGCCTCCCCACACAGCAAAGCCTTGTGGGGGTGGTTTGAGCCAAAGTGAATTCACCAAGGGGTGTAGATAAGAAAAGGATGTTTCACTCGAGTTCACATCACCCACTCACAAGTACTGCTTGTTCTCCACTTCCTTCCCACGTGTGCTTCTCCATAGTTGTGTTACACTGTGTCTCCACCAGTGCAAATGGGGTAGAAACATTTCTTTTATTTGTATTTTCCTCTGTGTTGTAGATAATCAAAGCACGTGGATATGGGATATGGGACAGAAAGACTTTTTTACTCAAAGTTCAAGTCCATTGATAGATGTCATCATACTCGTGACATTAACTGATGTCTAAAACTCGATATAGAAATTCAAAATAAAACTGGGTAGAAGTTAAAAAAAAATATTATTTTGGTTGTGGTTTACCTTGATACATTTTTATTAGGAAACTTGGAATGTGGTTTTTAGAAAGACAGAGTTATCTGTAGGGATCTGCTTAGCAAAGATCAGATTGGAAATGAATTTGGAAAGTTCATAGTCCAGGATTAATTCCTGCATCATGGCTGCAAGGAAAAACAATGTAGTGCTTCTGATGGGCCCTACAGACACAGAACCCTAGAGCAGAGCTGTAGGTTGGGCTCATTTTAATGGCTTCTCATCCTGTATATAGCACAGGGGCAATTAATTCATTCATTAATTAGCATTCATTAATTAGCAGAATCTGGGATTTTCTAAAATCCAAGCTAATGGGCCCAAAGTTCTCCCTAGGAAATATCTGTGCTGCTCACCCTGGACATGAATCAGAGTAAGAATGTGCAAATGTAGGATCATCTGGGTCTCTGTGACTTTGGGCAGATTCCTCCATTTCTCCATGGTTCAGCTCATCATCTAAATCTTATTTTGTCCCTTTATGTTTTATTCTCCTCCAAGAAAAATGGTTTTTCCTCTTTATAGTCCCCCCAGCCCATTAACATCAGGTCACGTGGTACTGTGCTAATAAAACTTGTAAATAAACAGTGATTTTTTCCTGGAAACGTTTATAATGCTCAGTACATTCAAGGAATCATGGAAGGATAAATAAAATAAACATTTTCTTTGTATCTAGGGGAACTTTAGGGGAGCTATCACTGTATTAACACTGATATCTCAACCATAATTTCCTTTTAAAGGAATACTTTCAAGCATCCTGTGGAGTGCAGAGTTTCAAACATTTCAATATCTTTGAGGAACAGCAAAGATTAAAATACACAGTTGTTACTCTTTGTCTTGTGGTGGTATGAAAGATTTCAAATCATGGCAAAAGCAAAATATCCTGAATTAATCCTAAACACCACAGCCCTGAAAATTTTGAAACCATCCTTTGCTGCAGCCTGTAATGCTGTGGTTTGATCCAGCAGAAAGAGCTTGTTTGCAACCTCAGAAAATTATATTTTATATTTCTCTTTCGCAAGAGCAGGGCATTGCCTTGTCTCATTCCTGCCTCTCTTATCTCATTTCTTGCTCTGAACTTGCATTGCTCAAGCTCCAGCCCTATTTACTTCAGCAACAAAGCTGCACAGATGAAGCAATACCAGGAACAATGCAACTAAAAGCCTAAAAAAAGTTTTAAAAAGAAGAGGGGAAAAAAGCAAGGTGAGAGGAAAGAGACTTGGGAGGACGTTCAGAGCAACTCTGTGACGTTGAAAGTCAGAAAGCAGAAATGGCAGCATTCCCCACAGAGACAAGAAAGTTATAGAGAAAATTCTTTCTGCACTTGAAGAGGATTAGAGGAGACTGCAGCAGTGTCTGTAGGAGATAGCTGGTATCATCAGGAGATTTACAGGAATTAATTGCTCTGAAGCAAGTTATTGCTAATAGAAGCTACAGGGATCAGCAGTTGTTTTGGGGAGACTTTCCCACCATCGGTCTCGTATGTGCTTGGTGTGCATTTCTCTGCTGACAATTCAAGAACCACTAGGCTGGACCCAGCCTAGATTAAGCCTCTGCTGCAGAATTGAGCTTTAAAAGGGGCTGGCTTCAAGCTGAAGTATTGATATGGCCCCACCACTGCCAGCCTGAGCTCTGAACAGGGCACATGTCCTGGACAAAAATGGACTCGAGTGCAGATGGGCTTTAAAAGCAAATCTGCTGTAGCTCAGGATGGTGAGCTGATGTCCTGTGACAAAATGGTATTTTCCAAGTGGTTAGAAGTAGGAGCAGGCACATTATAGTCTCCCTGAGGTTTGTTTTTCCCCTTGAAGCTGGAAATTCAGCCTGACATATGTCTGAACTCGTGGTCTTTGAGATGACATGAATGAATATGTAGCACCTGCAGGCACAGAGAAATGTTGTGATCAACGATTTAGCTGGGGGAGAGACCTGAAAGTAGCTGGAACAGTGCTCAGGAAGGTGAGCTCAGTGCAGCTGCCATTGAGGATGTCTCGAGTGTCCCTACTGGGCATCAGCTGGAAAATCAGAAGTTTGTCCCTTGCAATGCTTCAAGGAGCCAAGCTTGTAGATACACCTGGAATCCAGGCACAGAAAGCACCAGGAAACACAGTTGCAGATGTAATCCTGAGCACAGAACTTGACTGTGTGGATCCACACAGCCCTGCTCCATGTGAACTGTAACTGTCCAGTTTGGAGACTGGTCACAGCAAAACCTTTCCATACATCTCTCTGGTAGCCTGACCTCGAAATTAGGATGTGCTAAGTGCTGTTAAAAGATGATAACGAGGCTTGCTTTTAATTTCACCCCATCACATGAGATGGAGCAGGAAGGAGAGCCTTGGCTGCCCAGGGGTTACTGCCCAGGGCTTACTCCCAAACTGTGGAGCAGGCCAATAATCTGGCTCTTCCCAAGCTGCTTCTGTGTCTCTGACATCACTCTTTCCATGCTGAAACGCCAGCAGCCTTACTCTTAGCAGAGATGCTTTTTCCCTATTGTGCAGTCTCCTTCATGATGTAGAAAGGAGTAAGGAGGGCTAGCATCAGGTTTTCTTTCCCTGCAGAGCAGAGGGAGGGGGCAAAACTGGGATTTGGGGACTCTTTTCCCTTTCAGGAACTGCTTGTTTGGTGCACAGTGCAGTGTGTCTGACAAACATGAAGCAGCATGTAGTCCCATCTCTAGCTTTGTCCAGAAAAATAAATAATGCCATGAACTGACTTCATCCCAGCTCTTGCTGCTGGTACAAAACAACAATTTGCTGCCCTAAAAAAAGCTTCAGTTGCAAAAAGGAGACACCGAGTGTTTCAGTTGCATCTGAATGATGAAGTGTTACAACTCTTCCCCAAAGCAAGCCTTCAAAGGCTTTAGCTGATCAGATAAACATTCCACAAACATTTCTGCTGGGGCTGCAAAATCTTTTGTCTCCAGTGTGCCTCAACCCCGGAGAAGAAATAAGGACAGCAGATGATGCTGAGGAGATGTCTGCAGCATTTCCTGATTGTGGCAGACAATCAGGATTCCCCCCTTCCTTCTCTTGGAATTAATGCTGATCTGACACAATGCTTTCCCTTTCCTTCCCCCTCATCTGCTATGGCCTCTTGAAATAAAGCTTAAAATCAGAGTAGTCCAAGCTCCTACGCTCCAGCACATCAACACTCCTGCTCAGCTTGGTGTGGTTCAGACTTACCAAGGGTGCCCTTGATTTCCTTTTCTGGGTTATCAATAAAGGTATTAAACAGAAGTGCCCCAGTACTGAGCCCTGCTGAGAGGTCACCAGCTGGGTGTAACTCTCTGGGCTCAGTCATCCAGACAGGTTTGAACTCAGAGAACACTGCACCCATCCAAGCCATGAGCTTTCCCAAAGGAAAAGAGATGGAACTATGAGCATTGTTTGTAAGTGAGTTGGGTCTCCAGGGGCCTCTCCTTAGCCCTGTCAAGTCTGCAAAGCTGCCTGGGAAATATCAGTAAATTGTGTGAGCAGCAGATCTCCCTGTAAGCACACCAAGCCAGCTTTGTAGCTCCCAAACTCTGGTTGCTGGCCCAGGAAAAAAACAGGAGACCTCCTGCAATTCAGGAATCCCTCCAGTTTCCCGTTCTCTTGATGGATTTGTCAGTGTTGCAGCACCACCACTCTGGGGCTGGGAAGTGCCTGCTAAAATTCCCTCTAATCTAAAGAGATTAACTGTGGCAGGAAGCTCTGTGTGCTGGTCATTGTGTAGATATCTGTGCTGAGGTTTAAGCCAACCTGAAAATCCAGACCTGAAAATCCAAAGCTAAGGTGTCATAGCTTATATTATTTATAAATAGTATTGCTGCATGCTCTCCTGGAGGGGGAAAAGCAGGGTTTATTTACTGTGTGCACCTGAGGTTCAGAGGTTTGGTTCCTATTCCACTTTTGGGCAGCAGCAACTCTTTTGGAAGATCTTGTTTTGCACTCAGGAGCTCAAAGAAGGAACTGGAGAGGGAAGAACTGGTAGCAGACAGCTGCTCCCCAGCAGATTGACACACCATGGAGCTCATGAGCAGTCAGGATATTTGCATTTGATGCACCAGCAAGGAGAAGAAAATATGCCAAGTAATGAGCCAAGGAGCCAGGTAATTCACTTGCTCCAGCAGCAGCAGCCTTGTGATGGAGTCCTTCTGTTTTCTCTTTCCTCACACAGCCAGTCCACACAAGCTTTCACCATGGATGAACCTAGAGCTGGCCAAAGCATTTGCAAACTCCCATCCTGCAAAGTGCCAGCAGTTTTGCAGGTCTGCATGTTTTCAACTCCCAACCCTGCTTGCAAAATGTATCCGTCCTACACCAGCCTGTGATTTTAGTTGTGTTGGTAGATACTGATTGCTCTGGCAAGTCAGGCTGCTCACTTGAGTCAGGCTAAGATGTTGCAAGCATCTTGGAACACAGGCTTTTCCCTTGGGATTTCAGTAATTCCCCAGGACTGACACTCATAAACAAAATGATATCTGGGATCAACGCTGCTCTCTAGATGATGGTCCTATGTCTGCAAATACTTTCACCAGTGTTTATCCCTGAGCACAGGGCTGAGCCCATCACTCTCAAGCTGTTTAACTTGAGGAGGCAAAGAGGAGTGGTCAAAGGGATGCATTTCCCTCAGCCTCACTGCCTACCAGAATAGCAGGAGGTCGAGCTTCCAATCTGCATCCAACATGTCAGCAGGTGATGGAAAGCCTAAATTTGGGCTGGCCAGGCTTTGTCCCAGAGCATCTGAGGGGCCTAAGGAGCTGCATTGCAGAGAAAGTGTAGCTGTATGATGGAGCCTGTAAACAAGGCACTGGAGCCTTCTAACCACTGATTTCTTCTGGCCAGAGTTTTATTTTTACCACTGGCCTTGCTTCAGTGAAGTAGTGAAGCACATACCCTTACTTGGCCTGCAGGTTCTCATGAGTAATAATAATAATAATAATAATAATAATAATAATATCTTAGTAAGGAACATTCATGGCCAATTTAAATAATTGTATTATCTCCCTGATATGTATTTCTGTTAAATATATCAGATTATCCCAGACACCTATTTAATTTTAATAGCAGTAAGAGAGAAAGAGGATGGTGCAAACTTCTCCAAATAGCAGGAATGTTCTTTCTCCTCTATTTGTCTATCCTGCATTTTCAGCAGGCAGTACAGTGCAAAGGAGCTTGATAGGTTCAGGAGCACGTATGACTTGTAAACACAACTGCTTGCCTCTCAATCTCAGCTGATGCTGGTTGTAAATGTGTAATTGCAATTTCTGAAACAGGAAACAGATGTATTCTGTATTGCAACCGTCTGTGGTTTGGAGTGGGGAGGTGGGAAGGGTGTGATGACCAAGGTCAGAGATGTGCTGCAAAATGAAGGGTTATTAAATCAGAGATTAATAACACTTGTCACTGCCATGTTTTCCTCTGTGGGCCTCAGTGTGCTTTGCAGGCAGCAGCAGCTGATGGGCCATTGATCCATTGATCCCTCTGTGTCCCATTTGGGATAGGGATGTGAAAACTGGGATGTGGTAATTCCACCTCCCAGGTTCCCAGCACTAGATAAAATATGATGGCAGCGTGATGCAAAACAAGGTGGTCTCATGTAAAGTCATTTTTCTATCTTGAAAATGTTCTAAAAATGCAGCTGGGTGAAGTCCATGCTGGCAAATGTTACAATAGGAATTGTCTGGGTTCTGACATATGTAAAAGCAGGAAGTCAGGCTAAAGTCTACCTCATGTAATCTAGGTGATTTTAACAGAAAAGAGATTGTGTTAAATCAACACAAATGCAACAACAAAGATCTGGTTCCAGTTACCATGAAAACAAGGCCTGCAGGACCTGGACATAGGTGATGATGTGCAGTCCCTCCTTCCTGCAGCCAGGCTCATAAAAGCAGTTTGCAGCCACCCAAGGACAGCTGCTGAACTGCTCTCACTTCAGAATTGCTCCTGGGTGGCCTTGGGCTCGGCTTTGTCTGTGTTTTAAGGGTTAGCTGATCTAATTGCTCTGCCTGGCCCTCCTGCTGGAGACAAAATTTGTCCTGGCAAAAGATCTCCAGCTGGAATACACACTCAGGTGCACTGAGTACAGCACAGCTGCCAGGCTTAACAGGTACAGGGAGCTGCCTTGTGTTTGCTGCCCACCCCTGGGCTCCAAGCCTGCCCAAACTGCAAGGTGACAGAGGTGATGAAATGAAGGCCTTTTACTCAAAAGGGGACCTGATTCAAGCTGTACCTGCCAGGCTGTTTGCCTCATCCCTCTGGCAGAGGTCACCTCTCCAGAGCCGCATTGGCAGGAGACAGAATGTGCTCCTGTCCATTTCTGGGTGCTGAGGCTGTGCTGTCCCTGCTGCCCACCATGAGACCTGCTGCTCTAGTGGCAAATGACACAAGAAAGCAGACAGCGGAGGTGTGTTGGGGTGAAGGAGGTGTGTTGGGGTGAAAGAGGTGTGTTGGGATGAAGGAGGTGTGTTGGGATGAAGGCCTCTGGATCACAGCTGCCTTGGAGCTCACAGTGCAGCAGGAGCTGCTGTTCCCCTGAGATAATGCCTCCACAGCACCAGGGTCTCCCAGCTCCCTCTGAGGACAGAACTTAGCAGGCAACCCAGGAGCCTGAGCTCATCTCTGGGGAAAAATACCATTGCTGAGAGATAGGAGCACCTGAAGCTTTTTGAAAATATAATTCTGGCCACAGCAGGCTCAGAGCTCAGGAAAGCTGTGTGCCATCCCAAGCCTTCTCTCCATGTACACAACCCTCTGCTTCTCACAGCATGGCCACTGTTTGTGCTGTCAACTCTGTTCTCACTTACATAGCAAGGACACAAATGGATCTGGACCTTATTTCTGACAGGCTAAATTTCTGACAGATTGGCTGGCATCTTTCCTTTCCTAGTCCAGTGAACTGGACTTTGTTTAAATCCCCTGATTTGTTTCTGCTCTTAGATTCAAATTTTTGATTCTGCTGTGAAAAGCAAAGCCATGATCTCCTAGCTATGAGTGAGATGATGGGAAAAGTAAACAGAACCCTGTGGGGAAGAGATTTTACCTGGGCTTGGAACATAAGAGCTTGACCTGGCTTTGACTCCTCCATGGGCCAGCTCAGACAGTGTGTGGGGTGTGGGCAAAGTGAGGTCAGGCAGAGCTGAGTGGGCAGAGGTGGGCACAGACAGGGAAATTGGCACATGCAGTTGTTTTCTTCCATGGTGCCAGGCGACAGAAAGTGGGGAATAGGTTGTTGCAACGGAGGATAGAGGAACCAGATGTGCTCTGTGGCCTGCCATGGGCAGCCAGGGCTGCAATTGGCCACAGCTAGGGAAGGGTGGGAACTGTGAGATGCCCCAGCACCAGAGCAGGGCAGCTGAGGTCACCAGGGTGGATTTCAGGGCTGGCTTGTGTTGAAACACGATGTGGTATTGCTGTGAGAATATGAAATACAGCCATACTTGGAGCATTTGTTGGGCTGTTGCTAGGCAAACATTTCAAAAACAATCATATTTTGCAAACTAATTCCTTCTTTTTCTCCTTTTTTCTTTTTTTTTTTTTTCTCTGAGGCCCTTAATATATTCTCCATTATTTTTATCATCATATCAATTCTTCACCGTTGCTATTACTGAGCACTTATCAGTTTCTCAACTTCACAAATCATTCATGAGTTAATTTTCCAAATATTCATCCTGTTACTTGATGCATTACAATTCAATACGTGGCCACACTGATTCCTGAGGCACAGGAATTGTTTTTTTCTGCATGAAAACAGGCTCAAGGAAATCACCTTTCACAACTGTGTTGCTGGTATGAATTTTGCTCTGTGTGGGGGACTGGAAACCCTTCTTTCTCAGACATTATTAAAGAAAGTGCAGTCTGTTCCTCACAGTAAAAGAATAAATAAAACATAAGTGCTTTAAATTAAACACATTGGATCAAAGCTATTTACTTTATAAGATTACTCTAAGTGAATTTGAGCTACTTGTCAAATACAGGATCATAGCCATGGAATGGTAGAAATAAAGCTGGATTCAGCCTTTCCCACATATCTCCCTTTGTCCTGTGACGTCCCACTGCCCACACTGATTCTGTTTGCCGATTGTGCTCTCAAGGATGATTTCCCTGCTCTCCTCCCAAGCTAGGCAGGAATGTGGGGCCAAGGCAATGAGAGACACTTCCATCTTCATTGTAGGTGTCTACCTGGCATGTTTCTCAGTTGCCCTGAATGACTTCTGCAGGATTACAGCCATGGAAGGGTCCCAGGAGCTAAACCCTGCATCCTGACACTCAGATGGTGACGCACTCTGCTGCATCCAGAAGCCTCACCAGCCCTCCCTGCCCAGTTTGTCCATCCCAGGAAAGATCAGAGGCACCTAAGCCTGGTTTCCCAAGAGCTAAAGTTGAGATCACCCCTGGCACAAACACCAGAGCAGAGATCACAAAATCACAGAACAGTTTGGGTAGGAAGTGACCTTTAAAGGTCATTCAGTCCCACCCCCTGCAACGAGCAGGGATATTTTACACTAGATTAGGTTGCTGAGAGCTCTGTCCAGCCTGACTTTGGACACTTCCAGGCATGGGGCAGCCACAGCTCCTCTGGGTAACCTGTGCCAGGCCCTCACCACCCTCATTGTTAAAATTTCTTCCTTGTATCTAATCTAAGCTGACCTTCCTTCAGTTTAGAACCACCCCCCTTTGTTCTAGAGCAAGAGCCCATCTCCATTTCTCTTACAGGCCCCTGTAAGAGCTGAAAGGCCACAATGAGGTCTCATTTTTCTTTTCCAGGCTGAATATTTCCAATTGTCTCAGCCTTTCCTTATAGCAGAGATGCTCCATCTCTCTGATTTCTGTGACCTCCTCTGGACTCTGCTGGGGACCTCACCAGTGCTCCTGGTGGATCTCCTGCCTTACTCACACCAGGAACAGGGAAAAGGATCCACATCCCTTCCTGGGCTCCCCAAATAACGCTGCTCCTCACTGCTGGATGGCTAGGCACAAAAATCAGCAGCCAGTTTCTGGGTGTTGACTCCAGCTGTGGATTTGATGTGATCAGCATCAGCAGAGGATTTCAGCCCACATCTGTATCTGTCAATCAGCATTCTCTGTGCCTGGTTTCCTGTCTTCTCTCCCACCATCCAGGGACGACAATCAGCTCATCCCCAAAGAGTGCATGGGATACACTTGCTAGCACAAATTGCTATCTCTGTCTTGCTCCCAGTTTTCCCAGAGCACTTTGGGTCCACAGTCACACACACACACACACACACACACACAAACACACACACACACACAATAAAAGGTAGTCTTGAATGAATTAGTCTTTGTATCTCAGCTGGAAAATTATAATTTGAACCATTCCACTGCAGCAGTGAAATAATATATGCAAAGTGCCTGAGAGAAGCCCAGCTTGGAGGCTTCAAGTGGAAAAAGAAAGTTCAGATAGACAAAAAAAACCTGGCATGAAGGGGAATGTCATGAGATCAGCCCATAGAATATGCTGAGGAAGACAGAAAATGACTGAACAAATCTAAGTAATTTGGGTAGCAGTTTGCATTTATTAAGTTCTGGCTCATCAGAGGTACCAAATTAGGCAAGTGCACAAGTGCTGTGTTTATCATACCCGGCTGCTAACGAGCATCCTCCACTTAAGGAGCTCCATTTAAACAAACAGAGGCAGCCGGGGGTGCTGGGGCTGTAATGAGGTGTCAGAGGAATGTGTGCTGGATTCAGCCCCTCTCTGGCTAACCAGCAAGCCATTAGTCCCACAAGAAATTCCCTAACATTGTTCAGGACAGATAGGATACACTGTGTTGTCCAAGCAGCCTCAACCACGTGCTGCCTGCAGAGAGCCCAGCCCCGAGCCCAGCTCCCACTTCCAGGGAGAAATCCAGGATTCCTGGGGGTGCAGGATTTGCTGCTGATGTAAACCAGGCCTGTCTTTGCCTCCTTCCACACAGACTTGCTTCCTGCATTAGACTTCTGTTCTTCAAGTGCTTTGTCTGGTCTAATCAGGCTGCTGGACACGAGGGGAGAGCTCTGATATTTAGCATGGAAATCCCAAGTGGCATTTTTATCAATTCCTTCTCAGTGCACGCTCCGACTGCAGCCGACAGCCATGAGCAGAAAGCTCATTTGAAATTGTCCCAGGAAAGGAAAATATAAACAAGCCAGGAGTAGCTCTCATATGCAGAGAGAGGCTATTTCTCCTTAAATTCAGCTTTTTCTCGTATCTCCCAAATAGCAAGTTCACAGATGCCCTCTTAAAACTCAGGGGATAAGTGAGGCCATTTCTCCTTAAATTCAGCTTTCCCCCACATCCCCCAAATAGCAAGTTCACAGATGCCCTCTTAAAACCTAGGGGATAAGTAAACAGGCATTTATCCTGCTAGGGTCTCATTTTGGGTATCAGTATTTGATACATGTCTTCAGTACCTTGGTGAGTGTGTCTCTGCACTGCTCTTGTTGCCATTTCACTGAAAGGTTAGTTGGCTTCTCCCACATCTGTATCTTATACTAGGTTTATTAAATCCTGTGATTTTGAACACATTTTTCTGAAAAAATACTCAGTTTCTAGTGAGGACTTATCAATGTTTTTAAGGTAAAAGGTAATTTTGTCATCTCTGAAGAGTTTTCCAAATTTATTTCAATGAGCCTTGAAGTTATATGCACACATCCCTTAATCATTCCTATTATTCTTATGTGACATTTCTTCTTCTTTTCTATTGAAGTTTGGATTCATCTGTAATATCCCTGTAATCTCACTAGTGATCCCTTTGCCAGAGATGCTCCTTCTCTGATGCACACAGCAACTACATCCAATTTATTATAGCTGTCTTGCCTTGCTGTTTTATAAATCCATATCTCAGAGGATAACCTTCACCCCAATCCCCGCTCTCAAATTGTATTTCTTCCACTGAATATCTGCAGTTTGGATTACTTTCCCTCCCTGGCATTCCCTATCCTGAACTGAATCTTGTTTCACTGTTTCCTCCTCATATTTCTGAGTGCTCAGTGTTGGCTGCGTGTCTCAAAGCCATTTCAGATGTGAATGTACTCACTCCTTTTGATTCTCAAGGAATTAATGATGTTGTTAAATAAAACCAGACACCAACTTTAATCTTTTTACTGCTCCCCTCAGTATCTCTGCTTTTCAATATGGAGCAGCCACTATTTCTTCTTGTCCCATGGCTCTTCCATCAGTATGTTCTCTGGATGAAGGCTTTCCCATCTTCTCCACTCTAAATGTCTCTTGAGACATCATGCTAAAATTTTGATGCCTTTCACTGCAACATCACCCTCCAGTTGTCCAGAACTATTTGTCCATGTCCAAGCCAGGGTTGTGGTTTATTTGGTGCGATTTATTCTCTTCCTGTGTACGTGTGAATATGCAAAGGAGGCTAAAAATGGCCAGGCAGGCTTAGCACTCCTGCTGTTTCTTGCTCCTAGGACTGTTTGTCTCCTGAACTATAATCTGCCCTCAAGGATACAGCTAATGAGGGTTCCTCCTTCCCACATAATGTCCTCTCTGTTTATGGAGACAGCCAGAGACATGGGCTGCCCTGTTGGGCTGTGTCTCTCATCCACAGAGTACAGGGCAGGTTGATCTTGGCAATGTTTTCCAGGACTTTGCTCAGACCACCTTGCAATGACTCAGGCTCCAGGTTCCTTCAGAGAGCTGATGTCCCATAGATTCACAGCCAGGCCCCTGGCTCCTTCTCTCTTAATTTCATCCCTTTCATCCAGGTGCCACATCCCATTTCCCTAACTTTCAATGTGACTGATGCCTCCAGCACCTCTGGGACGAGCTGTCTGCAGTTCCAGGCTTCACAACTCCTCAGAAAATACCTGTATTTCAAAGGTGCTGTGTACCCATCATCTTCCCTCTGGATGAATGAAAGCTGCTGAGTGCCAGGCACATGGGAATCATGGTCCAGTCTAGGGACTTAAATATGGACTTTGAGCTCTGACCTCTAGTTCTGGAAGTTTAGGTTGGGAAATAGGATTGCAAAAGGCTGCACTAAAAGAGTTGTCAGTATGCACACATAAAATCAGAGAATCCCAAAATGGTTTGGGTTGGAAAGAACCTTAAAGCTTATCCAGTCTCACCCCCTACCATGGGCAGGGACACCTTCCACTCTCCCAGGTTGCTCCAAGCCCCATCCAACTTGACCTTGAACACTTCCAGGGATGGGGCAGCCACAGCTTCCCTGTCCCAGGGCCTCCCCACCCTGACAGGGAACAATTCCTTGCTAATCTCTCATCTAAACCTCCTCTCTGTCACTTTGATCATCTGTTTGTCATTTATATCTCGTAGCAAGCTCAACCCAAAGGAGCATCTCTCTTTATCTCCACTTCTTCTGGCAGGTTCCAACACACAGCTATTGCCACTACACATTCATTTCTCCCACAGGCGGCAAAGTGGGACCAACTCTGGAGCAGTCATTTATTCTGCAGCTGATGGAGCCCAGGCACTTTGCTATGTGGAGCAATACTGGAGCAGCAGTGTGGAGGTGGCACCACTGCCCTTGACTCTGAAGCACTGATGACACCACCTGGGTAGTTTTGCTGCCCCAGTTTATGTTTCTATAAGAAGGGCTGTGGTATCTGTGAGCTGTGGCCATGCAAATATATCCCAGCATACAGTGATTTCTTTTTAATGCAAATGGGTATTGGGTATCACCTAATTCTCACAAAGTTTCAAAATGCATCATAATTCTGTTTCAATGGAAGACCTTTGGGGTCAAAATCCTATTCCCATGAAAGTGAATGGGAATTTTTCTTCCTTTCATGCCATGAATGCAGATCTGTTGTGTTTCTTTCTCTTTCTTCATTAAGTTACAGTGATTTTAATTTTTTTTTTTTCCCTGGGAATCAGATTAGTGAATTCTCATTTGACTGAATACCTCTCCCAAGTACCTCAGTGAGACTGGAACATTTCCTGTGGCTGTTGTATCCACTTCAATATCCTTCAAAGTGAATGTCACAGCCCTGAACCATTGAAACAGACTTTTCTTTCACAGCAGCAGAGCAGCAAACCAGCCTGGATAAGATGAGAGGGACACCATAAATATTACATAGAGTCTGAGGCATTTGCTGTAAATTCTGCAGGAACTATTCCAGCTTCCCACTGGGAGAGATTTCTTGGGAATAGAAAACTCTCTGGAGTTTGTAATAACTTCTGAAGCGATATTGAGATTTTTAACATTCCATATTACACAACAGGAAGCAGAATCTTAATGGAAACACTACACACAGTTGCCTTTAATAGGAAACAGAGTCTATGCAGTGGTGGAGGAATATGTAAAATAATATTACCCTTTCTTTTATTTTTTTTTTTTTAATTACCAGTGATTTTAGCTATTTTTTTATTTACTGAACCCTTTATACTGTTGGATTCAAGAAAAAGCTGTGCAAGGTGAGGTGTGGCAGTCACAAGGACGACCTGTACTCTGCAGGCTCCTCACTCCAGGAGAACAGGCTGCCACAGCAGTGCCACCAGGCCCCAGCTTGGGGTTTGCAGGGGTTGTTTTAGACAGGGCTTTGAGCTGAGCCTAGATCCAGGTGTTTTCTAAAGCCAGCACAACCTGCAAACCTTCATGCTGCAGCAAGCTGAGTTTCCTCTTGACCCCCTCGTGGGATGAGGGGCTTTGAAGCTTCAGATTTCAAGTTGGCAGCATCAGCTTTTGTTCCCTTTTGGGAGAGTGGGATGCAACAGCCTGACTGGGAATTGCAAGCACACACCTGAAGGTAGGCAGGATCTTAGTTCACCAAGGCCTGGCTTAGCCTTGTGCTGCTGCAGAGGGGTTGTGTGGCACAAATGTTTTTGTGAGAGAAATTCCTTCCAACTGATGTTGCTTTTGCATACAAACCACAGGGTACATGATCTTGAGTCGAACCCAACCCTTTCACTTGAAGGTGATTTGTGGCTGTTTCTTGGGTCTGAGCAAAGAATGGGGCTCGAACTTCTCCTTGCCCACAAGCAAGTGGTGGGTGAGTAACACTTGTGAGTAAGTCTCATCAGATGTCTGTGCAAAGAAACCTTTCCCCCACCCAGTCTGAAACATGTACAAAGTGATCCAAAGATGCTGTGAAAGCAGGCAGGCAGGAAGGCTCGAGCAAGCCTTGGCACCAGAGCTCACCTCTGACTGCAGGGAAGCTCTGACCGGAATCCAGACTCCTTGCCTCACCCTGGTTTCATTTCCAAATTTAAATGTGGGATAATGTTTATAGTAAATAGAGGTCACCTCCATGTCTGGGAAGGAATTTCATCTCCGTGCACTTCTGTGCTTCCAAGAGAGCTGAATTTTATTTACAGGTGGTTGGCAAGGGGGAGGGGGTGTTTTAATAAATGAGTAATCAATGGGTAGCACCCAGCAGCTTGCTGTTGCTAGTGTATAATTTTCCTGTCTGTAACGTGCTCAAGGAGCTCTATTGAGCATTTATGAACTCTGTGCATCACTCAGGAATCAGGCTGTGCTGTGAAGTGCACTCCACTGCTGCAGACACTGCCAAGAGAGCAAAGACAAGAGCCTGTGCATGAAAGGAAATCTAATTGCTGGGAATTGTACCAGGTCCTGGCTGGTTTAGGATCACACTCTTGCACCACTGTGAGAAAGGGGGTCCTGGGGTGTTTCAGCCTTTCCCAGAAAGGGTGGGACAGACAGAAACTTCATCCTGGAAGTTTGCATGGTCATCCCCACAGTCTGGTACTTTTTGCTTGTGTTTGTAGAAATTTCCAGGCAGAGCTGTTGCGGATAATAACTAAGCTGACACTGAAATCTGGTTGTGAGGTACTGAAGCTTTTCCCTCTGTGCCAGAGGGTTGTGTGTTGAGTTCAGATACAGGCAAATCCTTACCAGGTCCCTCTGGAACTTGGAGGGGCAAAGCTGTAGAAGGAAGGCTGTTTGCAGCTAAAAGCTTGATTATAAAAATGATGTTACGGTGGGAAGCAGCTCTGTTGCAGGGGATGGGACCATCCAGCTCCCTCTGTGCTGTTTTCCTTTTAAAGTGAAGCTGCTCCCTTGCCCAGGGTTGCAGGAATCCTGTGTTCACCTGCTCCCCCTTCACCTGAGCTTTGGAGCAGTGGCCAGCAGAGCTGGGCCAAGGGTTCCAGAGCTGAGAGGGAACACAGCCCCAGCCCAGGCAGGGAGGGGGAGGGCTGGAAGCTCTCCTGTCACCTCCTTGTGCTGGGGTGCGCGAGGGGGGCCGATGACAGCTCAGGCTTTCACCTGGCTCCTGCTCACCTTCCTTCCTGCAGGCATTTGTGCAGCTCCTGCATTTGTGTGCCCTTGGGACAGGCTGATTTCCTTTGCAGACCTCTCCTGGCTCTCAGCACATCAGTAAGTCGTTCCACAGCTGCCCACTCAGTTCTCCCATGCAGGGAATTCTGCAGCATCACTTAGCTCGTGCCTATCTCTCACCCCTCCCCAAGGGATGCTCAGCCTGAGGTCTGGCCATACCTGTAAAAGAGATCAAAGAAGGGCCCTGGTTACAAAATTAGATTCCTGGTTAGTGGCTTCTGGCCTTTCCCATTTCTGGGACTGCTGTTCATTTCTGTTTGTCATTTTGAGCAAGTCTGGACAATTTTGGCAGGTTTGGTGTCAGGAGTTTCTAATCTGGAGCTGTCTACAAAAAAAAAAAAAAGAGTATCTGGATATATTTTTGCCTTTCTGTAAGTCCCAAAAAGGCTTTTCCAGTGTTAAATAACATTTTGTGGCTTTTATCCTGAGGCATATTTAAAAGGCTTGGTTTTCCTGAGGTGTATAATAAGGTGCAAATTGTCTCTTATTATAATTTCTCAAGTCTAGCTCTCCTCTCAGTTAGCACCAGAATGGCCCCCTCTGCTCCTGAGCATTAAATTCTACTGCTTAGACTTGTTAAAAACTTCAGGTTTAGCTTCCTGCTTAAACTGTAATTTTAGATCCTCAGTGGGTGTAAATAGACACAAATACACAAAGCAGCTCTGCTGAGTGACATTCCCTGGGAAAAAGGCTCCAACATTTAATTCCTTCTCGTCACCTCTGGTGCTTGTTTAGAGTGCACACAGACTGGAACACTGAGAAGGATTTTAGAGCTTAACCTCCTGCAAAAACCTAGCTTTTCTTCTACTATGGAAGTTGATCTGTAGGTTTATTGGTTAAATATAAATATGAAATAAAATGGCCAAAACGGGAACTTCATGCAGACCTTCAATGTCATTTTATATGACAATTTGCAAGAATACAAAGGTCTACAAATTAATATGGAGACCTGCCAGAAGCACTGGGAGTTTGTCATTACTTCTCTGAATTTAGGTATACAGTGCTTGGAGGGGAGGTTTTTTCTCAGTGGGTTGGAGTTTTTCCTGGGGTTTTTGTTTGGTTTTGGTTTTGGGGTTTTTTTAAGAGAAGAATAATAATTATAACCAGCAAATGCTTTTGGAGTTAAAAGGGAAATCATCTTTGATAAGCCTGTCTGGAATGGCTCCAGCTCAGTGTTGGGGATCTGTAGTGCAAAGCCATGGATATAGATGGGGTTTTCAGCCATTTCCCAAGGGATTACTGCTTCCCACATGGCCCTGGGGGGCCTTGCTCACAGCTGACATCCCCCACCCTGGACAAGGGCCATGCTCAGCCCCTGGGGATGAGTGGGACACACTGGAGTCTGTTAATCCATGTACACACTCACATGGACATCCCCACTTCTGTTTTTCTCACAGAGCAAGGGAAGGGTGTGGGATGTGGGATCAGCCACGATGGGATCAGCAGGGCATGTTGGGTCCATGCTCATGGGACACCACCCTGAGAGCTGATTCTCCTGCTTGGCTCCTGCAGAAGGGTTGTGCATTGCCCATCAAACATTCTCATAGAATCCCAGAGTGGTCTGGGTCAGAAGGGACAGTAAAGCTCATCTCTGCCATGGGCAGGGACACCTCCCACTCTCCCAGGCTGCTCCAAGCCCCAATATCCAGCCTGGCCTTGGACACTTCCAGGGATCCAGGGGCAGCCACAGCTTCTCTGGGCACTCTGTGCCAGGGCCTGACCACCCTGAAAGGGAAGAATTTCATCCCAATATCTGATCTAACCCTGCCCTCTGTCAGTGGGAAATATTCCCCCTTGTGCTGTCACTCCAGGCCCTTGCTGGGAGTTGTCTCTCTTTGTGTTTCTTGTCAGCTCCTTCAGGCACTGGAAGGCCACAATTAGGTCACCCCAAATCCTTCTCCAGGCTGAACAATCCCAGTTCTCAGCCTTTCCTCTCAGCAGAGCTGCTCCATCCCTCTGATCTTCATGGCCCTTCTCTGGACTCACTCCATGTCCATGTCTCACCTATGCTGGGGACCCCTTTGCCTGATCCCCCTGGAGCTCTGTCTTCATCAGCCCTGTGCAGCCCCTGCTCACTGCAGCCCATGCACAAAGCAGCTGGTCAGAATGTGTGGTCAAGGCTTTGCTTTTCTCCTCCCCCATGAAAACTGGCTTTTAAACAAACTACTTCCCATGGAGAAACTTCCTTTTGCGTGGACATTCCTGGAGGAGGAGGGGATGCCCAAAAAGCTGAATTGTCTGTGGAGGATACAAACATCTGATGGTGCTTAAACGGAGGGAAATGACCCCAAACACATCCATTTTCACTGGATTTGAGTGGCTGAGTGTGATTTCTCACAGCAGCACTGGATGATTAACTTTAAGTGGTTTCCATGACTGATATGTCCTTTCCTAGGGGCCTGCTCTGCACTGGCTGCTCGGGGCATGAATTCCCAGCATTGTGATCCCCACCCCTTCCCAACCTTTAAATCCCTCTTGGAGCAGAGTCCAAGGGGATTGTCCACATTGGGCTGGATTTATAGGAGGCAAGCAAGAAAGGAGGGGGAATATTTTCACATTCCTTTGAAACATACGTTTGGAAAATTTCCCTAGGAAAGAAAAGTGCTTATGCAGCTTTAGTTACTGTACATGTGCTTTGGATTGTGTGAAACCTTATCTGCTTTTCCTCAGCAGAGTCCTGATCCCCACAGGAAAGAGGCACATCCAGCACTGGTGACTTGCTGCAGATCTCCTTCCAGATTCCATGGGCAAGGAATGCCCCCACCAGCTGAATCTGTCCATGCAGGTGGGTGGCAGGAAGGGGAGGTGTTCCTCCTGGGGCTCAGGCCCAAACAACTTCTGAAAGCAAAATATCTGACATACAAAGACTTTGCCAGGGAAGATGGATGTGGATTCAAAAGGCCTCAGATATTTTATCAGGAGGTGATTTTCAAGTGTTCTCCTACTCCACATCTCGATGCTGCTGCTGCAGCTGGATAATCCCTGCCTGGGGCAGAGCATGCTTGGGATGAAAACCCCAGGACAAAGCCCCCTAACAGCTCACCTAAACTGCAGGGCAGAGAAGGACTGAGCAAATGCTCACAGCTTGGTATGTTTAGTCTCAAGTCCTCAGTTCAGATCACACCTCCTGTGCAGAAGTTTCTGGGGCTAAATGCTCAGACATTCCCTTGCCTTTCCTGGAAATGAGGGGATTCCCTCCTCCTCTGTGCACACGTGTCTCCAAAGAGTCTGGGGGAAGAAAATGATTGTGGGAATGTGTGTGGGAAGCCACACTGGAGAAACCAGACAAAATGACACCTTTTTGTCACTCCTGACAGGATCCAAGGGTGAAGACAGACATGAGAGGACAAAAAACGCCTTGCTGCTGTAATGGAAATGTGGTGCTGGACAGAGTAGGAGGATGCTTCCAGGAGATGACTGGGCTGACATTGGTTTCCACTGCTGCTGCCCATGGAAATGTGTGTCCCCACAGGGGCTCAGCATGTATGGGAGGAGGAGGAGACAGATCCCTGAGAGGGGGAAAGGCAGGGGGAGAATTGGGAATGTGAATATCACAAAAACAAATCTGTTCATAATTACAGACAGCAGTGCTGCTGGCAGTCACTGCTTTTGGGGCTGGACCCTCACCCTAAACAGACATCTCAGCTCCCCTAGACTCATCTTGGATGAAAACTGGGCAGAGTTGGCTAGAACAGCAACTTGGGGGTAGCTTCCAGTCTCCTGAATCAGCATTTTGAAAGCCAGACATGCTGAGTTACCCCCCTTTCCTCCCCCCAGGCCTGTGTGTATATAGACAGCCATAAAACACACATATAGCTCTGTGTTAATACACACTCCTGCCTCTGGGAAATGTCAGCCAAGATATTATTCAAAGATTGCTCAGCCTGCTTCAAATGCTGCTAGGCTTCAGAAATTACACCCCACTCCAGGAATGGGCAAGAACTGACAGAAGGCAGCAACAACCAAAAATTTCCCAGCTGTTGTGTCTGGCCTTTTGAAAACAGGAATTTCTTGGTACAGAGCCTGAAACCTTACTCTTTCCATTCAGCATTGCTGGAGGCAGAGCACCAGCACTAAAAGGAGGTGTGAGAAAAGATTTGTTGTCAACAAGGTGCTGGTAACAACAACTTTTTTTTTTTTAAAGACCTGAGTATGGACAGGCATTGGGAGGATGGAAGTAACCTTGGCTTAGTCTATTTTTCTTCCCAAGGAGCACATTATGCTCCAGAGCCCAATGGGCCTACAATACCAGGGGAGACAGCTCATAGCTCTGGGTGGGTTCATCAAACACAATGCAGAGCAGGATGATCTCAGGAGAGCCCCATGGGATAACAAGGTATGATGTTCTGCTTGGCTTGGTTTACCTGAGTTTTCTCTGGGGATGTCAGTTCTCAAAGGCTGGTGGAACAAACCCTGCAGAGGAATACAAGAATAGCCAGTTATTCCCTTGACTGCTGTCAGAGATGTGTAAATTATTCCTAGAAATTCAGGACTGGAATGGGAAGCAGGTTCACCAAGACCTGAATCAAGAGTGGAAGGTGTTTCGTTTTGAGCTCCTGGTGCACAGGACCTGAGGCAGGTGGCAATCATATGAAAGTATCCCTGGGCAGGGCCACAGGACCTTTCTGGAGCAGGGGATTGGAACTAGATGACCTGTAAAGTCTCTTCCAACACAAACCATTCTCTGATTCTACAAAGGAGCTTCAAAACACTCCACTGAGCCCCAGTCTGCCTTCCACAGGTCTTTGATACCCTCTTGCAGGGGTTGATTCCAGGATATATCTCACCTTAAGAACAGAGAAGCCACAGCTTTTAAACCACCACGTTTCCTCCAGCATACATCAGCTGTTCCTGGGGCAGTCATTGTCCTTTGGCCTGGAAATTTTCCCTTTGTGGCCTGTGATGTTGTCTCTTGCTCAAAAGGTTGTTGGCTATGTGTCTTCAGGATGCTGTTAAAGCAAATCTGTGGCAGCTCCAAGCTTCCCCACTTCCAGCCTTCTCCCCAGCCATCCACATCTTCCCCCCATCTGACAGCACAAACTTCAGTGCAGACTTCTATTGTTCTCAGAGTGCTTTGATGGTAGAAACCAAACTTTGTGCTTGCAGTGCTAACTGGCTACTCTGCAAACTCTGATTTATAGCTGTATTCTACATTTTATTATCATGCTCTCAAAATCAGATCCATTCAGTCAGAACTCCATACATAAGGCTGGATATTGAGATCTGGGCATTGTGATGAAATTTGGAATAATCAGAATCTCACACACTGGAAATCACACTGTCATTTGTTTTACCAACTGTTACTTTTAAAGATTTCTTTCAGTACATAGATGCACAAAGAAAGATCTGGTGCAAAACATGTAGACTTGGTGAACATTTCAGTCTAAGTGTTAAAAATGGCCTAGACAGAAGTTTGGAAAGGACAAGTCATGATGTCTCAGGGCTTTAGCAATGATCAGTTGGATTTTTTAGTAACAAATGCTGCAAACACAAAATCCTGAAAGAGAGAGTTGAGAAGTACCTGATGCTTATTTTGGCCCTGAGAAATGTGGGTGTTTTGAGGAGCAGAGCACCTACAGCTCCTGTTGATCCCAGAAGAAGGACACTGCTTCCAGGATGCGATGGAAACGGTTAAATGCAAACCATTCATCACGTAAGTCAGCACCAAGTCAATGATCTCATATTTATTTATGTCCCCAGCCAAATTTGTACTCATTTCCTCTGTGAAAAGCAATAAATTGCCTCAGCTAGAGGCTTCAGAATCCAGTTTTAAGCAACATGATCTCCACAGTGTTACTTGTAGTCTGGAGGGGTCATGACTTGTGGCCCCAGCACGGCCCTTTTCAGCTGCACCTTTCCCAAGGGCCAGAGGAGGCTCAGGACCACCAGCCCCTGCCTCCTCACATGTCTCAGGAGCCCATGTCTGTGCCAAGTTTCTCAAGCTGTCAAACCCTGTGAGTGTCTCCTGCTTCAGCGTTGCTCTTACAGAGGCCTGGGGTCATCGTTACATCAGTGAGGTTGACCTGTAAGTGAAATATAAACTTCTGATCCATAAATAGCAGTACACAAATTTAATCATTTGGCCCAAGCCCCTAGGAAATCCATGGAATTAATGCAGTGCCTTTAATCAAGGATTACAATCAACTCCATGTTACCATGGCTTTGTTTCTGCCCATAATGTGTACAGTGCCCAGTACTGATTTCTTGTTTAGCCATCCAAGAATTCGTCATGGAGCTGGGAAGGAAGATCCACTAGAATATCCAATTCTAAGAGCAGTTGTTTTGTGTTTTCAAGTTAATCAGTATTTCCAGTCACTGCTAAGGCTGTGTAAGAGGAGACACAGTTGGTAAAATCATAATTATATTTATCTTCCATTATGTTCTATTTAAATTAGCTTTTTGTTTTCCAGTCTAACTAACATTACTATGTTCCTTTTCTGATGTAGTCCCATGGTTTCTGAATTGAGACCCACAAAATCCTGCAGGGTGACTGACCCAGGGCTGGTCCATGAATTGCACCAGGCTGCAGATTCAAAGATCCCCCCATGATATGTTTTCTGTCCCTCTGCCACAGGGCTTGACATGGTGGATGTGTACCCCAGCATGTGACTGGCCCTGTTGCTGCTTAACAGTTCCACACACACCAAAATAAAAGCAAATTTGGCAGCAGCTTACCCAGTGCATTCTTGCCCTCTAAGGGATATGGCTTTGTCAGTGTTTCCAAAGAATTAACACTAAGGCATGGCCCTGGAGAAAAGTATTTAATTGGTTCAGAAAGAGCTAAAACCTGCTCCCAGAGCAATCAAAGGAGGTTTGGCCATCGTTTTATGAAGTTGGAAGAGACTCAGAGCATCCCACGATGGCTGCTTTGGGTTGTGGAGCTTATGATTATGGTTTGTCTTGCTGTTTTTGGAGTTGCAGCTTGCTCCAGGTGCATAACATTCAAAATGTTGTGGCTTTGGTGTGTGAAATAGAAACAGACTGGGGAAATGGAGGGGGATGGGATGGGATGGGATGGGATGGGATGGGATGGGATGGGATGGGATGGGATGGGATGGGATGGGATGGGATGGGATGGGATGGGATGGGATGGGATGGGATGGGATGGGATGGGATGGGATGGGATGGGGACTCCAGGTCCAATTCCAGCCCATGAGGTAGAAGGGATGTGTCATACCTCTCATTTCTCTCACTGTAGGGCTAATCTAAAATCCTGAATAGATCTGATCTCCATAAAATGACTTGCACTTTCTACGGAAAGACTTTAGGTGGGACCAGCGATGGTTTTGTTGGTGCCAACCCAAGTGAGAGCCCTGAGATAAACATTCTTCCCTGTAGAGCTGCAGGTGTGACAGAAGAGCAGTTCTGTGCTAACAACACTTGTTTTTTACAAAGTAGGAGTTGTCACAGAGTGCTTTCAGGATCAGAGCTTGTCTATGTGTACACCCATCTCTACAAATCTCTTTTAGAGATGTGTCCATCCATGTGTTTCACTAGAAATACTCAGGTAATGCTTTCCAACAGTGTGAGAGTCCAAAGGATGTTGTAATAAACCTGGCTGGAACTGACTGGTTTGGGAAGCTGGCACTATGAAATTTGTAAGACTAACACATTCCCTGTGCAAGTGAGAGCTGTCTGTATATAAAGGGAATATTTATGTACAAAAGGAGAGATGAAATTTAAGGAGTCCAGGGGAGAATCATTGTCATTAAACAATTCATGAAAAGAAGGACAGCAATTTGCCCATCCCTGGAAGTGTTCAAGGCTAATTTGGACAGGGCTTGGAGCAACCTGCTCTAGTGGAAGGTGTCACTGTCCATAGCAAGGCTTGGAATGAGATGAGCTTTAAGGTCCCTTCCTACACAAACCACTCTGTGATTCTATGAGGAATGAAAGCCAGGAATTCTCCCCAAGTCAGCAGCTCTATGAAAACCTGCTTTCCCCTATGGCAGAGGAGAGGTGTGAGGTTCACTGTGCAAACAGAAGGAGAGGTATCTTATCTCCAGATGTGTGGGGAGCTTGCTGACAGGACTGAACCTGGGTCTCCCAAGCTCCAGGATCCGACTCAAATCACCAGACAGCTCCTGCCCTCTTCCCCTGCTGCCGCTGATCCGGAAAAAGCCCTGGCCATAATCTGGTGCTAAATCTCTTCAGATTAAATAGCTTTGCTCTTAACAAAATAATCCTATAGAATGACTTGGTTCTCAGCTGAGAGCAAGGGGAAGGTCTGGGCAGTATGCTCCAGTCAGGGCACAGCACCAGGAAATTCAGCTTTATTATGTGTGCTCTGGCAGCAGAGCACTCACGGAAGTGATGTTTATGGTACATACACCACCATTCCCTTTCTTAATCCCTATTCCTTTGCCCATCACAGGATGGCTGTGGAGTTTTATTAGGGAGAATGAGTCCCATTTCTTACTGCTGAACAAAGAAAAAGCTGGCCGTGAAGTTTTCCTCCTTTCTGTTTTTATGCTGCCAGACGAGCTCCCTGCTCTGCCCTGCCCATCTCCATTCATCTCTGGAGCGAGCGTTGCAGGTGGGGCAGGAGCCAGGGGTATCAAGAGCAGGTTCATCACCAAAAGAGCTCCAACCCCACTTTCCTCTGCTGCTACTGCTAGTCATGAGGCCAGGACCACCACTGTGCCTCCTGTCTGGAGATCAGATCTGTGCACCACCGCTGCTCCAGAGACCCCCAGAGAAAGGGACAGCAGAGGCTGTTGCAGAGCAGCTTGTGTTCCACATGTTAACACTGTGGATTACCCATCTGGCTTCTAAAAACTGCATTATTGTATTTTTTCCCAACCCCTTTAGGAATCTGGTGGTGGTAACATCTGAAGCTGTCTTCAGTTCCTTTCTAATTTAAAGATTAGATACCAGACGATAAGTCAATAGATTTGGTGTCTAGCCTTTAGCTGTACTGTAAATCTTTTTCCATTTCCCCTGGCCAAATCTGGGGGAAAAAAAAAAAGCTAGAGTCATGACCCAAAGCAAAATCCCTAACTGCTGTCAAGTTGCTGGAATATTTCTTTACCTCAGGGAAACTCTGTTATGTTGGTGAGTTCCCAGATTTTATTTCATGGTATCATAATACTGATAATCAGAGGACCTGTCTCTAAGGATGTGTTCCCCAGAAATATTTGTGATTTTCAGCTGTTAACAGTAGTGCTTAGGGACCCCCTCAGTAACATTGCATTGGTGTTTGTGAAGTATTTTGCTGAGCATGGCCAAAGGAAAGTACAAAAAGGTCAGACTGGTATTTTACAGTAAAAAATTGTTCCTGAGAGGCTTTTCAGGAGAAAATGAGGAGATGCTTTGAGTTTGTGAAGGTCCCATCTAGAGAGATCTGAGTTTCAGACATAGTGCAGGTATCCATTAAGGCAAAATACACCTCTCCTTAACTCTAGAGCTGCAAATGATACATTTTTACTTGGAGCCCCAGGAACAAGGAGTCTGGGGTTCATTCCCACTCATTTGACACTTCTCAGGCTCTGTGTGAGCTTGAACTTACAGCTCATTCAACACATTAATGCTAAGCATTGTTGAAGCCACCAGGTTTCACTCCAATGGATTTCCTATCAAAAGTATTTATTTTAAAGGATCTCTGTTCCCAAATGCACAGTTGTTTAAAATTTCCGGAAAAGGTTTGTCTAGGCTTGTTCAGAACTGGACCTTTGCTCACTCACAAGGTTCATGAACCTTCACAACTCTCTAGGTGAACTTCTCCTGACTTTCCCATGTAAAACCAAATCCCAGTCTGGGTCAGCCTCAGTTGGTTTCATGTTTCACTGCAGACATTTTTGTACAGCTCATGTTTTAAGGACCCAAGCGTGGGATAGATGCAGAGCTCCCATTAACACAGGCAACAGCCATGACTGTAGTTGTGCATCTCATCTGTTGTGTCTGATCTGAAATGTGTTTTCCTGCAGCAAAATCCTGGGCAACTGTGATGTGAGTTAGTAGCAAAGCAGAAGGAGAAGGGGAGTGTTTATTGCTCATATGTTAAAATAATTCCGCCAAAGTTTGTTTCACTCCAAACCTCTGTTTGGTCTCAGGCAAATTTGCAGAGGTAACAAAATATGGAAGGAGGCAGCTCAGATTGTTCTGAAATGACCACAAAAGGGCAAAGACACTGCCTAGAAATATACACTGTAATGCAGAGTACAGAAAGCCTGCCAAAAAGTCTGAACTAGATAATTCTCTCCTGCTTTTTCCTTGGAAGAGCCCTAAGAGGCGGCGCTTTCTGTCCAGGAGCAGGAGCCAGCCCTCAGAGGAGGATGCTCAAATGGGACACAGATGGAAGCAGGCTCTGCAGGCTGTGTGCTGCAGCTCCTGTCCCTTGAAGGGACAAACAGAGGAAGGGAGGACAAAGGGGGTTGGTAACAAATGATGTGATGGCAGTGACAGTCACGGTGGAATGTCAGCCTGGCCCTGTGTGCAGCAGGGCTGGGGGTGCTGCTCCAGCAAAGGCTGTGTCAGCACTTGCTTTAGCTTATACACCAATTTATGTTCAGCCCTTTGGGCTGAGGCTGATTTTCTAGGAGTTAACCTGGCACCAGTTCATTCAGCTTGTGTCTAGTTCAAGAGTTTTTTAACCTCTCACTCCTGCAGCCTCAGTCCCATCTGATCCTACCACAACACAATTTTGTCAGACTGACTGAGGTTGTAAGTCTGAAATCCAGGCCCTACATCAAAGGCAAGGATTTGTGCACATCTCCCCCATCCTTGGAAAACACTTGTACCCTCTGCCCATCCTGTCCTGTCCTTGGGCTGAAAGTTTTTTGGTGGCTGGAGAGCTGGGGGTGTTCACCTGGAGGAGAGAAGGCTCTGGGGACACCTTAAAGCCCTTCCAGTGCCTAAAGGAACTATAGAGGGATTCTTGACAAGCTGGAGTGACAGAATGAGGGGAAACATCTTCTCACTGCCAGAGGGCAGGGTTAGATGGGATATTGGGAAAGAATTGTTCCCTGTGAGGGTAGTGAGGCCCTGGCACAGGGTGCCCAGAGAAGCTGTGGCTGCCCCTGGATCCCTGAGAGTGCCCAAGGCCAGGCTGGATGGAGCTTGGAGCAGCCTGGGATAGTGGAAGGTGTCCTTGCCCATGGCAGGGGGTGGAACAAGATGGGCTTTAAGGTCCTTTCCAATTCCAACCATTCTGTGATTCTATGAGGTTTTGGGACAATTTCCAGATATTTTGAATATGAACACCATGTGAGCCAAGGGCAGTGATTTACAACAGAAGCAACAGAACTGTCCTACCAAATTGTTGATTGCCTGTCAGAAAGCTGGAATAAATGACTGCAGCCACCTTTCCTGATAGGTGATGGATCATTAACCCATGAGGAAGCCAAGAGGACCTACAGCAATTACCTGCTAAAAGAGTTGCTGCTCTCCCAGCAGCTCTGCCCTTCTTAGATAGGAAACTACTGCTCCACTTCTGAGGTGTGAAGC
This sequence comes from Catharus ustulatus, assembly GCF_009819885.2. Taxonomy (NCBI): domain Eukaryota; kingdom Metazoa; phylum Chordata; class Aves; order Passeriformes; family Turdidae; genus Catharus; species Catharus ustulatus. The sequence continues at coordinate 2,809,096 of NC_046227.1, read as the reverse complement.
CTCTTGCTTAAAGCAGTCTCTGTGCTGGAAGTTTGCAGTGTGGTAAATATGTCACCAGTTCCTAAAACACCTCCTGAGACCCATAGAAGGAATCCTGATTTGTCTAGGATCAAATGTTTGCTATGTTAGAAGTAGTAGGCATTTGGTTGAATCTGATAGACTGGGGAGGAGTTAGTCTGGAATTTGTAGGGAGAAATCACACTTCACAAATCGATAACAACTATTTGAAGTGTCTAACAACCCTTAGCTGAGGCTGACAGAATCAGTAGGCTTTTAACATGCCCCCTCCCCAGGAGGGAAAGATTTTCATCAATTACAAACTTATAATAATAAGCAAACAAAGAACAGGAGGAAGGCTTAGATTTCAGAGAGAAGTGTTTTCCAAACATTCAGGAGGATTATATAGAGCTAAATCTGGCTGAAAAGAGATGTAGAAGGATGTTTTGGTACTGGATGGTATTTGGGAAAATGGCAGATGAGGTTGGATTATGTCAAATGCAAGGTAAAGCACACAGGAGAAAGGGAGCCCAGCCACAAGCACAGCCAGTTATCACTGCTCCAGAGAGTTTACTGTGGATCAGCCTGTACAAACATCAGCTTAGTGCTCACCAGAGACCAAAAGGCAGGGACTTATCACAGACAAATAGTGAACAGCACAGAAATCACTCCATGTGCTTATATAAATCCCTGGGGTCGGGATTCTGTGTGCAGTACTGTTCATCTTCCTCAAGAAGGATATAGAAAGCTATGGAGGAAGAAAACAAGTAAAGGAATGATTGCCCTGAGGGGATATGAGAGAGGGCTTTCAGTCACACACAGCATGGAAGAGATAACACCCTTGTCAGAGACTGAAAATGGAAGAGGATTCAGGCTTGGGAAGAGTCATTCATCCATGCTGCTGGCAGTCCCTGACCTGCTGGTGGCTGCAAGGAGTAGGACAGGGAGGGAGGGATCCCTGCAGGCTCTCCTTCCTACCTATGGTAATAGGCTTTGGTGGATCTTTGATTTGACCTCCAAAGGACCTGCTCCTATGATTCCTCCTATCCTCTGCCATATCCTTAGCTGCCATTGGGGTCCATTCAAATCTCTTTTCTAGCTGAAGACCTGACTGGCCTGGCCTGCTACAGCAGCACCTCCTAAAGATGATTCTCCCTTTTTCCAGCACAAATTGCCCTTGGGTTTCTTAGTCAAAGCCATTTGTATGGCAGTGAAGTCACTTTAAGCCAAAGGGGCATTTTGCATGGAAATGCCTTTGGGGATCAGCAAGCAACCTGTGCTAAAAAGCAGGTGGTGAGAAGCTAAAGGCACTGCTGCCTTTTTGTGCACAGCTACAGGATGCAAGAGACTCCCCTGGAGCAGGTATAGAACCTGGACTGGTTTATAAATCAATCCACATCTTGGTTGGAATCACCTTTTCTGGTAAATGAGTTTGGGGTTCAATTTAAATCTGGGCCCAGTCAGTACTTTTGATTTACAAAACAAAAGCTGGGCAAGATTATCTACCCTTGCTCTCAGGCCCATCAGAGATCCTAGTGGGGAACTCTTCCTGAGAAATCTTAAAATCTGGTGATGGATAGGCCATGAGCTGAGGATGGTTGTTTGTAGAGCAGTGAGTGAAATGTCTTTTGTGACCAAGTCCAGCAAGGCAAGCAGTAGATCTTGAAAGGTCTGGCAACATAGAATTTGATGATGAGGGAGAGGTTTGGGGCTGTAATGGAGTGGGAATACTAAAGAAACAGTACCAGAGGGAGAACTGTCTTTCTGTGAGGATTCCAGCTATTTTTGTAGCCTGTCACCCATATCAGTGTTCACAGCATAACCTTACTTAACCTCCAAAATCTGCCACATGGACCCTGTTTTATAGACATTTTTCTAGTCCTTTTAGAAGAGCAGTTTAGCCTTTCCAAAGAAAAATTCATACAAAATTTTCACCAGGAATATCCAAAGCCCTGAAATCCAAGGTTAAATGGCCAGGAAACCTGGTTTCCAGTGAGCAGGTGCTGCAAGGCAGCAGAGGAAAGTGTCCCAAACGATGAGCTAAGCTGGAGCACTGAGGCTGCAAGGAGGAAGGTGTCCAGTGATTGTTGGACAACAACTTGTCTTGGTCACTGCCCAGGATGATTGCATGTTAAAGTTATTGCTCTTCCCAGATACGCAGCACGCACGGCGAGCCCAGGCCAAAATCAATTAAGGCTGATCACATCACACCACAGAAGGCACACTCATTGTCAGCCTTCACTGAGAAACAGAACTGCTGATTAGCTCATGGAGGCTTGAACAGGGAGAGCAGCAGGCGAAGAGTTCATGGCAGATTCTTTATGCATCGGATTTCCTCCTGTTCCCTCTGTTTGCAAATTGACTCTGACTTTCCCCAATACTTTCATGACTCACAGCTGTTTGGTGACTGATTTTGGTGGTACAACTCTTTTAAGAAGGCTCCATTACTGAGCTGGTATTTTAATGGCTGAGCTTTCTCCACCCAAATGTTTCAAAGGGTCCTGGACCATGATGGAGATGTTAAAGGAAGCAGAATGGTGAAATACAGAAGGACCCAACAGCCAAATGACAAGAGCAGAACCACTCTACTGCTCCCTTTTGAGCCCAGTGCTTTCACCCCTGAACTGGGCACCCACAGCCCAATAACATCCCCAAAGTACCTGCCCCTCTAGGTTTTGGGTCAAGGCTGAACCTCCTCACTGTGATGCCACAATGTGCTGAAGTCACACATTCAGGACCCCAGGTCTGAAAGCACTGGGGTCAAAACCCCTTTCAATGAGGAGAAACAGAGCAGAAAATTCTTTGGCCTTCCTCAGAGATGAGGGAGAGGAGAGGATGAGCTGGGCAAGAGCTCACATGTGCTTGAACAGAAAGCTCTGAATGCTTTGCAGACGTGGGGAGGAATCCCCTGAGAGATGCAAGGCACAGCCTGGGCTGGGTGAGCTGCTCCAGCTCCTGCTTCAGAATCAAAACTTGTCCAAGAAATCCATGTGTTCATGCAGAAGGGACAGGAAAACAAGCCCTTTATCCTAAAGCCTGCCTGGGTTATCACTCATGATAATGTCACCAAATCCTCTGAAATCAGGATAAATAAAACCTTCTCACACTGACTTTCTGGTGCTAGTGATTCAGGCATTACTTTATTCTTGGCCAAGGTTTGTGTGTGCAGCCAACAAAATTCTGGCCTCCACACAAACACTGATACAAAACTTTTCCACTTATTTATACATTTTTGGAAAACAAAGAAATTAATGCTCATTGGTTCAAAATTGTATCATTCATTAATTAGTATTCTGTCCTCTATTGGTTATTGATTTTTTCACTGTGCATGCTAATTACTCTATCTTTTTAGTATGCTTTTCCTCCAGCATACATATAGTGATCCTTTATTAATATTTTGTTTATCTTCTGGTTTCTGCAAAATGTCCTTGTGGTCCCTAATTCTGGACTCCTTGTACCCAATTTCAACAATACACTTCCCCCAGGCTTTGTTCATTGAATCATATCAGAGATAGATTCTGAATAGATAGATATCTGATAGATACTGAAACTCAAAGTTTCAGTACTTTTCCCCAAGCTCCAAAAGTAGCTTATGACAACTTTGCTAAATGCTGGCTAAGAGTAATTTAAGACTAACACACTATTTTTAACTAATATAGACTGATATTATTAATGAAAACAATTAATTTAAAAGTTTATTAGAGTCATTAACTAAAATTATTTAAAAGTTTTATTGTTTCTAACACTGTTTTGGCAACCCTGAGAAGTGATACCTGGGACAAAGCAGCTCCAAGGCTCCTGGGAGGGGTAGAGGGGCAGCTTCTCTTGGTGCTCCAGGGAAATGAGGGACTAGACATGGCCACCTTTGTAGAATGTCACAGTTGGGGTCATTCTGATGAAAGTCTGGTTGTTTCTGAAGAGCTCTAATTATCCCTGTGATGTGGAGGAGCAGCAGAGTGTCTGCAGCATGAATAGTGTTGCTGGATCTCAGAAACCTGGGATTTTGAGCTTTCTGTGCTGTCAGGCACTGACCCCCTGGAGAACACTGCCGAGGCCTTGGAGAAGGCTCCAAATTTGAGTGATGGAGTTAAAGCCACAGGTGTGAGTTAAATAGAAGTGTGGGATTTCACATGGCGAAGGGTTTTAAATTTGAGTTTTTTATAATATAGTGATAGGTATGGGATAGGATGGAGGATTTGGGGTGTTGCCTCCTTTCTGTGTTTTTCTTCCTTCTTCTCCATTATTTCAGGCAGTAGTTTCTGGTTGGACAGGGCTGCACTGAGGGTCACAGGGGTTTGGTTATTGGGTCAAAAGTATAAATAATACAGGTGTTAATTCTCTATTGGACTTTAAGAGACCTTGCAGCAGCTGGATGTCTTTCCATTTTGCCCACTTCCAACTGATGGCTAGAAGTGTTGCTGAACTCTGTACTTTTGATACTTTTTGATAACCAAGCCCAAACACGAGAAAGTTAGTATTCTCCATGTGTTTTTTAATCCTGGCTCTGTGTGAAGACAGAAGAGACTCCAGACAAGCCACTAATTAAGCGGTCCAAAACACCACCACCGTTACAAATAAAATTCAAACCACCCTGCCCCAGCCCTGGCTGCCCAAAAAGTGTCCATCTCCATGGACAACGTGTCTGTGATTACCCTGGCCCAGCCCTGAATGCAAGGAGGGGCTGGAGACAGTCCTGGGGAGCCAAATGGGCAAACACAACCCACCTGAGATGTTTTCTGAGGTGGGCTGGAGGAGCAGCAATGTGTTTGAGGACACCTGCCCTGGCTGCTGAGTGGGGAGTTGATTCAGCTGTGTCAGGAGCAGCATTCCCCAACACCTCTGCTCCAGCAAGCAGCTCTTCTCAGAGGGTGAGAGCCACATTAATGCTTGGATTCTGCCTGTTCCCAGGAGCAGAGGAAGGAAATAACTGTCCCCAGCAGCACAGCAACAACACAGGGATTACTGAGATGTTCTGGGAGCTGCAATTCTCAGCAGGTATTTATTATTTTGCAGTGTTGGTTTTCCTTCTGTTGGTAGGCAGGTGTTTTGCTTTTCCTGCTACTCTTCTTCAAGGATTCTGCCAGTCTTTAATCTGACACTGAGTTGTTGGTAACCAATTGGCCAGTGTTCTGCTTGGACATTTGGGTGGTGTAATGAGGCTGCTCAGGAGGAAGGACTGGAAATTATCACTTTCCTCTCACAAGGAAAGAAAAAGCCATTTTAGAAGGTTGTATGAGATCTCAGTGGTGTTTGCTGGACTAATGGATCTTGGAGCACCTGGACCTGGTTCCCTGGAGGGTCTGAGTGGTGAGAGTGAGGTGTGCCCACCACTTTTGGGGCTCTGAGTGTGCCTCTCAGCCTCCCAACTGTGTGGCTGGGGATGGTGCAGCTCTCCCAGCTCCTCTGTAGGCATGGAGTGCCAAGCAAGTGGAGTAAACACCAGTGAAAGGGGCTGGCTGCTATGGGAGGTGGCAATGATAGCCAGCCACCAGGAGACAGGAATGTTTTCCAAAAGGGAAAGTTTTCAGCAGGATTTAAGAGCAAATAAAAGGAGCCCTTGAGGACTCACGAATTCTACAGAGCTGGAAGGTCAGGGAGAGAGAAAAGCAAGTTCTTGTATATTGTGGTGACTAATTAGATATAGGGAGGTGGAAGAAGTTGCTCATGCTGGCAAGCCCTTCAAGGGCAAAGATTGCCAAAGCTCTCCTTAAAAAATAAGTAAGTTGTGGGAGTTTTTTGTGGATTTTCTTTTTAAACATCCCAGCTGTTTTTGCAGGGAGTTCCTCTGTCAGGAAGTAATGAGATCTTGCTGCCTGATTGATAAAACACACTCAGTAAAGAGGTTTCATCTGTTGTGGTCTTCAGGGCATCACTGTGCTCTGCAATATATATATTAAAAAAAAAATTACTCTGCTGACTCATGCTCTGCTCTCTGGAAACTGCAGCCCTCTTGGCAATCCTCTTCTTCTCCACCCTCCACCCCTGGCATTATTTCCCTTGACAGCTATTTCCCAGTTTTTAATTTTTTTTTTTCTTTTTTTTTCTTTTTTTTACATCAAACTGCATCCAAAAGAGTATAGCTTGTGGAAGGCAGTGTTTTGTCTCCTCTAATCCTACTGGGAACACATGAACACTACAGAAAATCGTGCCTGGAAAAAGCCCTCCAATATCTCTGGCTGCCCACGTTGTGTTGTATTGCACACACATCTAACCATGTGCAGGGCAGACCTGAATGTAATTTTCCATAATTACTCTTGTAAAGGGACTTGAAAAGAATTTGGGTGAGAATTGTGGACGTTTCAAAGCTGCTTCTATTTCAAAGCTTTCTGGAAAACAATACAACTTAAAACATTCAATTGCTGTTTTTCCTAGACAATACTGTTTTGGAGTGGGTTTTTCCTATTGAACTGATGTTTTTACTTGGGATTTGTTTGCAAGATGAAGGCTAATCTGTTCTAAGAGTTGCTAAATCAAGGCCTCTGATATTTTTTCCCTTTGGAAGATTCTTTTTCTGTTTTTCTTTGTGTTCTCAGTGCAAGCTAATGTGGAAAGTGCTCTGAGCATCTTTGGAACGTGGTTTGCTCAGAGGAGAAAAGACTTTCAGAACCAAGTTGTGCTTCCAGTGTCCTCACATCTATCATCTCTTTTCAGCCTGGTCTTCCATGTCTGTTCTAGTCATTGGCTGCTGTTTCCAAAACAACAAACCCCTTGGTGGTCAGGAATTCCTGGTCTGACTTGGTGGCCTCAGGCATCTCTCTGGGAAGAGGAGGGTGAATAAGTGCTGGGAGGGGACAGAGCACTGTTAATCCCCCCAAACATTAATAATGCTAGAGGGTTGGGGTTTTTTAACATCTAAAAAACACAAGAAAACCACAATAATACTTAACTTACATTTTAAGAAGCATGGGTATCAGGATAAGGGATCAATTCTGCCCCTCTACCATGCTGAGGTGGGACCCCACCTGCAGAGATGCCTTCAGCACCAGAAGAATGTAAAACTGCTGGAGAGAGTCCAGAGGAGGTCACAAAAATGCCCCAGGGGCTGGAGCCTCTCTGTTCTGGAGCCAGCCTGGGAGAGCTGGGGGTGTTCACCTGGAGAAAGCTCCAGGGAGAGCTCAGAGCCACTTCCAGTGCCTGAAGGGGCTCCAGGAGAGCTGGAAAGGGACTGGGGTGACAGAAGAGGGGGAATGGGTTAGAGGGCAAGGTTAGATGGGATACTGTGAAGGAATTCTTCCCTGTGAGTGTGCTGGCACTGGATCCCTGGAAGTGTCCAAGGCCAGGCTGGATGGGGCTTGGAGCAACCTGGGATAGTGGGAGGTGTCCATGCCATGGCAGGGGGTGGGAGTGGACGGGCTTTGAGGTCCTTTCCAACCCAAACCATTCTGTGACTCCATGATTTTACTGTGGTCACTTTGCCCACTTTGAGATTTTTCCTAACACATCACCTAGGGAATTGGAGGAGGAGGATGATATAATTTTGTGTTTTTCCCAGAGGTAGCAGATCAAATGTGAATCAGTGCTGGCCTCTCTACTGCTGTTACTAAGGTTTTTCTGTCTCTCTTGTGTACCTGGCTATACTTTTAAATTTCCTCTTCATTTTGCTAGCTCAGTCATGGAACTACTTGAGATGCTCTGGGGCTTTTCCCTTGTTTTAACAGAAAAGCTCTGTCCTCAGTGATGCGGAGAAAGTAATGAAAAATACAGATGCAAATTAGTCATGCTCAGTTGTGGGGTAAGGCTGAATAATTAATGTCTTTAAAGACTGGTGTTGCCAAGAAAAATGCCTCATGTATTTTCTTCTAATAATGGCTGGAGATTGTTAATCCTGTTGCTTGCCCACTTGGCTGTTGTGGGTTTGTTCTCTTAGAATTGTGATGAGTCCATGAATTCAGCTGGAAGGAGGAAAGTGATGCTCTCCACAGCATTTTGGGGAGTCAAGTACTAGAATATCTACTGACACCCCTGCTGCAAGTGTTCACATGTGCTCTTTGGGGCTATAATTCCATTTCCTGGAATTGTCCTTTAATCAGGACCTGGAAATCACAGGATATCGAGGTAGGGCTTGTATTTCTTGTAGGATGCTCAGTATGGACCAATTTGTCTCTTACTGCAACTGAAATAATGTTGGTGGGGTGAGGCTTAGAGGGGTTGGGGGAAAACTTATCAGGTGATTTTTGTATTTTTTTTCTTTCCTGTGGTAGCTGAGATTTGTGATGTTGTGTAGACCTATTTGGCTGTTGTCCCCATCTGGTTGTGCTTAGCAAAATTCACATCCTGACAGAAAGGAGGAGGATTGGGAGCAAGTGATGGACTGAAGCTGCATCTCCTCCTTGTCTCAGAAAGGCTTCTTGTGAGAAATTGTGCAGAAAAACAAACTGTGGTTTACAACCTGAGCACCCATCAGCTCATCAGCAGAGTTCTTCCAGCTCTTACAGGTTTGGATAGCTGGGAATTCTGGCCCATGCCTCCCTCCTGGAGCAACAAGCAGCCCCCTTCAGCATTCCCTTGCCTGGGAAATGACACACTCATTAGTTTGAGGCTCCTCCAGCCAAGGAGCAGCTGTGAACACCAAACCAAACACGTGGCTCCTTACAACCATTGCAAGGGAAGGTAATTCATGGGGCACTGAGAGACAGCTGAAACACTTCTGAACCTTTTTAGGTATTTACTGGAGACAGAAGTGCAACAGGTCTGCAAGATCTTCCTCCATTTCTCCAAAACTTGGGTGCACCAAGCCCATGTGTGGGACTGTGTGATGCCATCACAGCCTCCTGGGAAAGTCACTGTTTTTCCACGACCTGGAGCACTTTTCATCTCTCTGCTTGCTGGGCTGTGAGTGTTCTAGGGCAGGCACCATATTGTTTTGTTCTGTTTCTTACAATACTTGGCAAAGAGCAAAGAGAAGGCGTCTTGGCTCTTTACCAGGTCTCCAAAGTGCTAAAATATTACTAACCTTGTAATAAATCCTGAATTTTTATTATTGTCTCACACTCCACAGCTTATTTTGGCTCTGGGAATCTGCAAATTTGGACCAAAAAAATGTAAAAACTTGTCAAAGTGAAGCAAATGAGAGCACCCTGCTTCAGTCTCTTTAGCAAGACTCAACTGTGAATCACTGCCCCTTGAGGACAAGAACACAGGATTTCCTGGAACCAAATTCAGGACTTGACAGAGCTGTTTGATCTTCAACTGATGTTCTGTTTTTGTTTTCTAAGCAGCAAGAACATCATTTTAAGCTATAAACAGACCATTTTCCCTTTTCCCTGAAATGACTCAGTTATTAGTTAATAACATGAATTAATTAGTGCCTATGCATAATTAAAGGGACCATATTTGTTTTATCTAGTATGTTCTTTCTAGTGGTGCATTTTTATTAACAGTCTCTCAATATCCAGTTTTCCTTGTCCCCCTAGGGATCAAAAATTCTGCTTAAAGTCTGGTGTAACACCTGTGCCTGGGATGTAATGAAATACAGCCCTCCAGCTCACCCAGGATTAGATATGCAAAATAATTACTCTTGGATGACAAAGAGAAGCCCTGAGGGCTGCGTTTACAAAAGGATGCCTTGTTCCTCTGAAAGGTTGGATCCCTGCCTGCCCTGCTCACCAGGAGCCTGGGCTGGGAACTGCAGTGCCAAGTGCATGGCCTGAAACTTTTGACAACTGCTTGGTCAGATTTGGTGACTAAATAAATGGTTTGTCTAATTAATTACTGGGATCTTGCTGATGGGGCCACGCACGGTTCGTGGTGAAAAGTTTATGTGCATGTTTCAAACTGCTAAAAGAGGACATTTCAAATGTCCTCAGATAAAAAAGAGCTGCTTCTTTGGAGATTCTCCTGGTAGACAGGGAAGAAACACAAGCCAAGCCTGCTGGGAGTGCCTGTCCTCCTTCTGGGAAGAGAATTGAATGCTTAGCTTGGGATGCTTGGCTCTTGCCTCTGTCCTCTCTCCATACAGCCTCAATCAGGTGCCATGCTTTGTCCTTGGGGTTAAATTTCTATTAGCTGGGAGTAGCAGTGGGTGAGATGTGCTGCACACACAAGCAAAGATGCAGAATATATCCCTCTGCCATACCGCTTCACCAAACTGGGGATGGAGAAGACCAGTGCTGAGTGAATATAAAACCTATCCCACATATCACAGCATCTTAGTACCTCATCATTGTTCCTTTATCACAACACATTTTAAATGTTTCCCCCCATGTGAACTGGATAGAAACCTGAAAAATCCACATGGGAAAATTCACCTGTTAGTGTTCTTTACTGAGGTGGTAAAACTGCCTCAGTGATTCCATATTGCTCTGGGTACTTTTAGGGACTGATTCTTGGCTATTCTTGGGATTTATCCTGTGTGCAGTCTCACCAGGTAGCTGGGCAACCTAGGAAAGTCCAGACATTTATTTTTTAAAATGTGATTTTATCAGATTTTCATCAGGTCTCTCACAATCTCCTTGCCCCCTCTGTGTGCAGCTGGGATCTCAGGAGTGTCTGACTGCAGCTCATGTTCTGCAGCACAAGGTATTTAAGGTTTCTGGTATTCAAGGGTGATGTTTGGGGTTTTATTCATTTCAGCCTTCATCAATTCATTCACATAACACAAGGAGAACTATTTACCTTAAGTCCAGGCTGAAAAATATATATTAGAATACATATTTCTGTTCTCTGGATTAACCTCTGCTCACTCTTTCCCCTGCTGTCTCTGAAGTAGAGCTATTTGGAGTTCTTTCCTGGCCTTACCTTCTATTTTTACAAAATGAAAAAATGTTTAGTTTTGTGATGTATGTTTGGGAGGTGTGTTTTATTTTTTTCCTTTCTCTGGGACCAAGTGTGATCTGATTGTAATGTTGTGAGTGATGGGCTGAACCAGAGCTCCCTGCTCCCTTGCTGCCAGTCTCTGAAGGATTTATTATGCCCAAGTGTCAGACAAATCCATCCATTGCAAACAGGAAAAACTCCTTCCTTCCCATTTCTAGTGTGTCTCCCCTGGCCCTTTGTAATCACAACTCTCTGGATGTTTTGTTGAATGTAAATGTCAAATACACCCCACCCCAGCAGCCAGCGAGACAAACATCTGGACAGAGCTTGCACAGATGTCCATTGGGCCTTTTTTCCTGAAGGTTTTGTTTGGGGTTTTTTTGAGTAGTTTTTTTTCCATATATACACTCTAAGAATTGTCAGGCTGGAAGAAGTGAAACGTGGCTGCCTGTCACCATGTGTGATTTGTGTGGGACTGCAGGGAGCTCAAGGAGTGAGGTCCTCCCTCCCTCCCTCCCCCTGCCAGCTCCAGGGTTTGTCCACAGGGGTTTGGGTGGGACTGGGGAGGGGGCTGCCAGGGCTGTGCTGGGGACCACTGAGAGCCTGCTCTAGAGGAAGTCTGGGATAGCAAGGAGGCAGGGAAGCAAATCCAAGCAAATTTGGGACTCTGCTAGCTGCTGGCAATAGAAATGTTGTTGATAGGTGGCTATCAGCCCATCCTGCCCCAGACAGCTTCCCACAGGAGTGAGTCCTCCTTCCTGCTCCTGGCCCCAAGCACACTCTGCTCCCAAGAGAGCTGATTGTGATCCCTAGAGGAGCTGCAACAGAGGCTGCAGAATTAAGGGGAATAAAATGGATATTTATTGAAAAAATTTATTGAGGGCCCTTCAAAGGCCACACCCTGGCAGTACCAGTGCCACAGTCATGCCCAGATGGCTCCAAGCTGGAAGCAAAAGAGAGCTTGGTCATGAGATCTCACATTTTATAGCTTTTAGTCCACTTGCAGACAGGAGTCAACTGCCCAATTAACAGCCTCAAATCACAAAGTTTCATCCTCCTTGCTTGCCCACCCTCCTCTTTTCATGTTGTTTATGCTTAGGGCCTGAAGTTTGAAGAGATTGTCCTTGAGTCCCCAGCTGGAATAGGATTGTTTAGTCTTCACCACCCTGTGAAAAGATCCTAGTAACCCTTAATATAAAACTAAAAGCTCCACACCAAAGCAGAACAGAAAAACTTGAAACTTAAGGCATCAATTGCAGCTTGGCCCTTGAGGGGAGGAGATTACTCCAGCATTAGCTGGTGTCACGAGCTCATTCCCTAATACTTTTCCACAAGCTTGAGATGCCTTTAGCAGGTAAGACAGAGCTGGCCACTGTCATGATTTTCAAAACAAAAAAAAAATCCTCTGTTCTGTTTAGTTCCTTCCAGTTTGTTTGACTTGGAGCTGAAGCCATGTCAGCATCTCTTCATCTTCACCCTGGCTTTAAACCCAGCCCATGAAATGCTAATGCTGGCTTTGCTGCCTGAGCTTGGGATCAGGGAAACCAGAAGGGTCAAGGCAATTGAAAGCATTCTGGAGAGCTTCTACAGCCCCAGAGGTCCAAAGGCCACGGACTCACTTCTGTGAGTGGGATGGAAGAGTGTTTGAGCTGTCTGTTTGGGCTGATTTTCCTGCTGCTGTCTCACTGCTCTCTTGGAAGATGTACTGTGCCACTCAGGCAGAGGTTGTGACCTCTCTGTCCTCTCTGAGAGGTGTTGATGCTGCCATGAGTCAATGTGGACCTGACCTCTGACTGTGAGCCTTGAATGCAGCAGTCCTGGGAGCTGCACAGCAGATACCAGTACCTGTTCTCAGCTGCAGCCTCTTCCTCCTCCCCCTCACACCTGAGGCCATGAGCCAGCAGTGAAAATCCACACCACCAGCCCAGCACACTGTGGCTGTGTGTCCCCTGCTTTGCCCCAGGCCCTGGTGACAGTCCTCTGGTCCCTGCAGTGCTTTGGATCAGGGCAAACACTGCTCACAGCTGTATTTGTTCAGTCTGGTGAGAGCAGATCCTTATCCCCCAACCAGGAGGGTGTGAAAATCACACCTTGCCCATCCCCTTGTGTCTAATGAAAGCTCCCCAGTAGCTTGTGTGGGATGTGAGGAGTTTCATGGTGAATCCCAGGTGATGCTCAGGGTCTGACCCTGCCCCAGTTGTGCTGTCACTGACCCAGCCAGCTGTGACCCCCTCAAGCTGGGTGTGCTGGAGGATTGTTCCAACCTCTGCCTGGGAAGAACCTCTCCTGTTTATCTCTGTGGAAAATATGTGCTTTGCTTCCTGAAAGCAGCACTTTGCTGCTCTCTGGGGAAAGCTGAGCATGAAGGGCTGTTGACAAGTGCAAGAGGTGATGTTGCTGCCTTCCTCCTCCTGTGCAGGGACGTGGCTGTGGGCAGGGCTGAGTCTGGACACCAGAAATGAGGATGGGCCTTCTCATGTTCTCTGACCTGGCCCACTCAGTGGCTGGGGAGGAGATGTGGCTTCACTCCCTTAATCCATCCCAGTTGTCAAACATGATTACCTCAGCCCAACTTCCAGAGAAATGCATCCTTCCCATGGGGCTCCACGGAGCACCTTGGCTTGAGCACAGCTGACAGCACGTGAGCTGAGAGTGCATCTGCTCCAGTGCTCCCCTTCCAAGACACTCTTGGATCTTGCATTTCCTCATGTGCTACTGCAAGCAGAAATGAAGAAGTGACTTCTGAAATCCTTCTTAAAATATTTTCTTAGTGTGGTATTTGTAGGCTTCACCCAGGGTTTAGGAACAGCAGAAACTGAGGATGTTGCTCTAAGTTTTTCTTCTTTATCACAGATTTTCTGGGTAAACCTGCTCAATTTTGCTTCCCCTATAAAAGGATAAATGCTTTCTGTTCCTACAGAGACTGTAAGGGCCCACACCAGTAAATGCTACTGGCACTTGTTGGAGCTGTGATAACCAACTCTGTGTGCTGGCAGGTCCCTACACAAAGCAGCTTGTCCCACCCTGGACCAAGTGGAAGCAGAAATGACACTGGCCTGGGAAACAGGACCTGACTGACTGCCCTGTGTGTGGGGCTTCTGAACATGGTGCAAGTGCAGCTGACAAAATTCATACAAGGACTGGGTTTGACAGCTCCTACAAAGCTCTTCAAATGAAGAGGTGAGATGGAAAAACTGGGTGAGGGAGGTTAGATTGAAAACCAGCACCTATTTCTGTCACTGGTTCAATGTGGATTGGACACAGGGTGGTTCTTACATCCTCTGAAGCCAAGGTGCTATGCTTAGTTCTGATAAGGGAGTCACCAAGAAGTTCAGTGTGAATCAATAGGCTGTGAGTATCCATTTGATCATGACTTGCTGGGTTTCAGTGGGATTGGACATGAAAATAAAAGTTCCCTGAGAATCACAAGACCTGAGGCTGAAAGTGCTCTATCACAGAACAGTGTTCTATTGTGAGTGCAACCACAAAACAACAAGAAACTCATCTCCTGTTGATGAGCTGTGTGGGTGTTCTTGTTTCTAAACACACATTTCCATATGCAAGAGATGTGGGCAGTTCCCACTTCATTTATCTTTGCTATTGAGCTCATGTGCAAATAACCCAGATTCCAGATATGTTATTTCATGGTGATAACTGAATGGGATCCCAAAGTACAGACCTCCTTAAAGCAGGGTTAAGTGACCCTAAAACTTTGAGGGGCACATTCTGAACTGATGCAAACTGAAATTAATGGGAGTTCTGACTCTGGCTATATGTTAAGTTAGCAACTACAGTCAGAATTTTCAGTGGCCTTTGCAAAACTAAGGGATTTTGTGGGAGGGAAACAATGAAAAGTCTCCTTTTCCACCATGCTTTTCAAACAATTGGGTAAGACATCTGAAAAGTGAAGAGCTTTATCATAAGCTATTGTTCTTGGCTGATTCTCCTATTTTCCTTCCAGCACGTTGCTCTTGCTTCGTGTTTTCTCCTGTATCTGTGCTATGCAGATGATGTTATTGGGATTAAATGAGAGACTAAAAGCAAAAACTGAGTAGGAGAATGTGTCTGCCCCTCAGTGCCAGGCAGGTCTTAGTGAGCTTTTGGATCAAGTTATTCCATGCTCCTCCAAGGCTGAAGCTTCCAGCAGTACCCACTCTTGCTGTTATTCCAATGATGAGTGACTCTTAAGGATGTATGTAGGGGGGAAATCAGTTGAAAATCTGCTCAGGAGCATCTCATGTGTTCACATTGTGGGCACAGGACCCAGCAGTGGTCCCACACACTAGAAGCATCTCTCCAGTTGTGTATTCTTTCCCCTGACAGCTTTCTCTCAAGCAAGAGAAACCTGGAATAGAGCTCTGATTTCAAGGAGTCTTTTCCAAAGCTTGGTGGAAAGGCAGAGGGGTACATGGGGGAGGAAAGAGGGTTCTGGGTATGCTGAACCTGAAGGGGGAACCCAAAGCTTCAAGGTGCCCAATTTAATGTCACAAAATGCTGCTTTTTCCCAGAGGAGTTTCCCCATCTATCAATGAATCTGGAGGTTGCTTCTCTGCCCTCTAACTCCTACCAACTTTTCCAGCTCACTTGATTTTATAATAAACTCTTTTCATGTCCAGCCCTGCCTCTGATAACTCCCCTGCTGGGCACTCCTGGGAAGGGTTAATCCTTACTGCCTTCCTTCAGTTCACAGTAGTGATGCCCATGAAAGGGCATTTTAAACAGGGTAAAATGAAGATGAGATTGTCACAATTCAGATGTCCAGCTGCCCTCCCAGGCAGTTTAATTGGAGAATGCAAAGGGTTAAAGGGCAACAAGGAAACCTGTGGAGTAGTTTTTTGGCACTTCAAAGCCATAAACCAGAGTTAAAGTCCTGGCTCTCGGGCCCTTTGGAGGAACAAGGAAGACCTCCACCAGCAATGGGTCAGCTTTCCACGTGTTCAGGCGTCAGCCACAAGTTCATGGGCAGAAGAGATCTTTCCTCTGTAGCAAAGGCTTAAGAAGAGCAAAATTCAAGAGAGGAAACTTAAGGCTTTTGAAACCTAAAGCTTTTCCTCTACTTTCAAAACTAAAACTAAGCCAAGTGATGTATTTTTTTCCGCTGTATTTTTTAATGGATCTCTTTCTCATCATTCCATTTCCTGAAGTGATTCCATTTCTCAGGGTCATCCTAAGGCTGCGGTTCCTTGTGGTATGGCTCTTCCAGCAGCCTCCCTGGCCCAGTGGGCCTGTAGCTGAAATTTGGGATGGAAGCTAAGAAGCAGTGATAGCTTGTCCCTGTGCCAAGCTGTGCCTTTTTATTATTGCCAGTGTGTGCAGCTATCCTCTCCTGTGCTTTGGGGCTTCCAGACCAGCACATCTCTTCCGATTCTCAATTGAAAACGGAAATTTGACCTCATGGTTCAAGGTTCAGAAGTTAATCCTGAGACATCATGACTGTATTTGCTATTTCAGGGTCTGTGGAGCACCTGGCAGGATGGCATTCACTCCTAGCTTTAGCCACTGGGTACTTGCTCTAATTCATTTAAGAGGTTGGAGTTGCCCTTTGCAAGTGCCAAGCTCCACTGACAGCACCAGAAATTGGTGGCAGCCTTAAAGAGCCATGAGCTAAATTAGTCCCTCACTGCAGAGAGGGGCTGAATGATTTCTTTGTACTCTGATGACTGATTAACTCTAAACAATTCTTTTCTTTACTGACCCTCTTCTCCCCATTATTCTCCCTTGTTCTCCAAATGAGTCTAAAACAAAGACTCAAACCAGGAACTGCAGCAGGGGTGAAAGCTGAGAGCCTGGGTCTGGCTGTCATGGAAGAAATCAATTGGCCTTTGTACTCTGGAGATAAATAACACAGGGGGATAAGGCTTTGTGGCTGAAGATTGTAAGTTCACAAACGTTATCTGCTTTGAGAAAAGCAAATATTTGATCAATCACACGGGATGGAAACTTGGGGGGTATGTACACAATCTTGAATTTGTGCTGTCATTGTTAGATGCAGTCAGGGCTGTCTCTGGCTTGAGCTGGTGTGTGAAGGGTCGAGTCAGCAGGATGTGAACTGCCTCTGATAGAGGAGGCTAAGATATTCAGCATTTACAAGGCCAACAAGCCCAAAATTCCCCAAAGGAGAAGCTTTTAGCTTCCATTTCCTCAGAGGTCTTCTGGAGCTGGATAATCAGTGGTAGGTCTGTCAGGGAGAGGAGGTAGGAAGAAAGGTAAGGTCATGGGCTAAATCCTGCTTGTTGCAGCACTTCCATGGGCTGGGAAACACTGCTGGTCAATCCTCAGGACTGCCTTGCAGTGGGAGTAACATTTATAAAGATGCAATAATTGCAAAGCAAGAGAATTTTCTTGTGCTTTGTTCTGTGTTTTACTGGCAGAAAACAAGACAAGGCAGCTCCTTGCAGTTTATTTCCTAAGGCTATTTCTGTAACAGTTACTTTATTAGAAGGGAAACAGGAAAATTTAGAGGAAAGGAATAAAAACTCAGCCTAATCATCTTTGATTAACAAATGTAGGGATATCTCTAAGTGGCCCAGAGCAAAGGTTCATTTTGCTCAGCATCCTTCCCCTTCAAGTGACCAGTGCTGGGTGCAGAGGGGAAGCACGCAAGGCTTGACCCACCAACATTCCCCAGTCCAGCCTGGGAGCCTCAAAGCCCAAAGGCTGTGTCTACATCTTTGGTCCAGTTTAGTCTCTTCTGAGATGGCTACCAGATAAATTTTAATATGTTCCTTTTCTACTTGACAGCATTTTACATTCCAGAAATTCTTTCAATAGCTTCCTTTTATGAGGCTAGATATATGAAGGCATTAATGACACTGAAATAAGTTAATTGTCAATGTATTTTCTCCACAAAGCAAGAAATGCCCACTTTTATTATTGCAATAGATCTTAGAGAGCAGATCACTCATGGTCTTAAATCAGGGTGTTTCCATTCAGAATGAGTTGTTCCTTGCTTTTGTCAGCAAACCAGCTGAGAATTGGCTCATGCACCAAACCAACAAACCCACACGTGTGGGTGTAAACCCAGACAGGGTAAAAATAGCCTTTGGTACCTCTTGGTGTGTGATTTCCCTGCCTTCCTTTAGCCCCTGCTGAGAACCAAAATTTGACCAAATACCTCTGTCCCCAGGAGAGCTTGATGTACTGACAACTGCCCATGAAGAATGGCAGGCAAGGTTCCTTCTCCACTTGCAGTAAGTCTGATTTCAAAAGTGTTTTCCTGCCAAGTGTGAGCTCTGCTCTACTGAAAAGCAGTGCCAGATCAAACCTCTCCAGTGTGAGGTCTAAGCCAAAAACAGGCTCTTTTTCCTTTAGCTCACCCATCAGAAAGATGTATAATATTCCATAGTGCCTGCTACAGGACACCAAAGAGTTAAGCTATTGATAAAACCTATCCAGGAAAAACGCAATAAATTTAATTCTGCTGTCTTGAGAATTCTGTCTAATGGCAGGAGGTGTTGGGCTGTTCATCCAGATTGGTGGCTGCTGTACATTCTGAATTATTGGTAGTGAGTACAAACACATGCAGTGCCTTTTCATACATCTCATTCTAACGTTTGTGTGACTTTCCTTAAGAGACTTCTCCCTTTCACCACCTTCATCTTGCTTTCACCACCTGGGGTGTCTCACACCTTCAGAGTGTGCTCAGCCCTTGAGACACACTGTCAGCCTGGGGAGCAGGGTGAGCTGCTCTGAAAAGGGAAAGGATCCATGCAAGTGATTGGGGGGCTGAGGAGAGATTCCCTCTTTGCCACTGAAATTGGGGATTTATGGGAATTGAACCACCAAGATTGTCACTTAAGGTACTGGTTCATTTGTTTCCATCCTCTCTCCAAAATCTTGTGGTGGTGAATAAAAGATGGAGGGACCCAGACCTGCTCTGGGACCAGGAGAGGCTTAAAGAAGAGTTTATTGTGAGGGTGGTGAGGCCCAGAGTGCCCAGAGAAGCTGTGGCTGCCCCTGGACCCCTGGAAGTGTTCCAGGCCACGTTGGACAGGGCTTGGAACAACCTGGGATAGGGGAAGGTGTTCCTGCCATGGCAGGGGTGGGACTGGGTGGGCTTTTAGGTCCTTCCAGCCCAAATCCTCTGTGATTCTGTGATCCAGACAACCAGCATCCATATGCATGAGGACTGGGGCTGCTGCTTGGCTTTGGTTTTTATTTTTGTTTTGTTTGGTTCTTTGTTTTGGGTTTTTTGTTGGTTTTAGGGTTGGGTATTTTTGTTTGTTTGTTTTTTAGGGTTTTTTTAATTCAAATAAACGTCATAATCATATTCTTTGAACAGTTGAAGGACATGGGAGCCTCTTTTTCCCAGACACTTTTTCTGGGAATCTGTGCTCCCTCCCCAGAGCGCAGGATAAACAAACTAGAAATTTTGGGTTTTCAAATCAAGATAAATAACTATTGTTCTGCCCTCCCCCCCTGCCTCCTTCCCTTCCCACCACCTCCCCAGCTGCCTTCCCTCCATGAGAGCATCCCTTGGGAACTCCTGTGTCCCAGATGAGGACAGAGACTCCTCTGTCCCTGTGCAATTCTCAGATAGCACATCTCCTGCTGAGGCACAAGGGCAGCACTCATTATGTCTTTCCCTCTGTGTCCACAGCTCCAGAAACCAGCCCCAAATCAGAAAAATGTTGGTTTGTGGCTTCCAGGGCCTCTGCAGCCCATGAGTAACCAATGCCTGAGGTGGGCTGCAGGCTGGGTCAGATATGGGGAATAAAGGATGATGAAGTCCTCTGTTTTATTCTTAAATAGAATCCCATGAGTTTACCCTGCAAAAGCTTTATCTTTTCAGGGTTTCCCATCAGGAGCTAATTTTAGATAGTCCCTGCTATAACAGATCTCTTCCCAGGCCTCAGAGACTCGGACAGAATTTGTGTCCATCAGCTGTTGTGACCTGTGGTAAAAACAGGAGGAGCAGGAACTGAGGGTGTCTGGTGTGGCAGGGGGTGGAAATCTCTTTGCCAAAAGAAAAAGCTCTCCCAAACCACTGGACCTTGCCTACTAGGAGAGAAAGAAGAGGTGGCAGGGTGCTCAGAGTCTTAAGAAATGCTAGTAATGGTGTATGGGGTGTAGATGTGATCATAAATTGATATATAAGGTGATGATAGCTCTTCACTAGACAATTCCAGTAGGGCCCTTGGCTGACTGTAACCACTCAGGCAATTTTGGAGGGGTAAGACCAGCAAACGTGGCTCTCAAAACAGGGAAGGAGCATTTATTTGCAGTGAGTAACTGAGATAGTGCTCCCTGCTTCACCCTCACTGAGCAGCTGTTGGTAGTTTGGCTTCTCTTGGAAGTGTAAATGGCTGTAAGAGGCTTGAAGGGCATTGAAGGCAGGTGATCCTGAAACAGAGAGAAAGTAGAAAAATGCTGGGAATAGCAGGTACAAGCACCACTGCTCAGATCCTCCCTGGAGCTCTGCAGGAGCCAAGGAAGATGTTGATGTTCCTGAAGTGTAAGGTGCTTCAGCCCTCATCCAGCTGTGGCTTTGTGCTCTCTCTTTGGGAGGGGCACCACAGCATCTCCCCTGAGGCAACTGGGAATTGGGAGTGTGTGCTTCTCATAAAGAACCCTGCTTTGCCCCAGGGTAATAATGGGCTCTGATCCCCAAGGCTCTTTCCACATGGGGACCTTTTCCCATAACAAGAACCAGATTGGTGAGGGTTGCACTGGTGCTATTAATTAAACAACCAAAAAACAAAATACATGAGGGGCTGAGACTTAGGCCCTACTAGGTGGAAATCAACTAATAAATGAACACCATTCTTAAAAGTCCAGGGAGGGAGACTCCACAGGTAAGTCTGGAGAGCAAGCATAGGAGAGCATGAAATTATTGCTTAATATATAACCAAAGTCCTCCTTGATGCAGTTTAAGCCTCTCTCTCACTACTTCTGCTATCCACCACAACCTCTGGGAAAGGATGAATCCATTCCTCTGTCCTTAGTGAATCTGAAGGTCATGATCATCCATCTTCTAGACTAAACAATCCTCATTCTTTCACTCTTTCCACATAAATCATGTCTTCTTACTCTTCTCACTGATCTCTGTTGGACTCTCTCCAGTTCATTCCCATCCTGGTTCCTGGGAGCAGTCACCACATTCCCAGCTTCCTCTTTGATGTGAAATGATAGCCTGTGGTGTGGAACTGCAGGGTGAAAATAAAGGGCTGGGGTTACTTGGGGCAGGCATGGGGAGGGTGGGGTGGAAATTTGCCTCTTGGAAAATGAAGTTTTCAGACAGGACACATGAGCTGCTCACATTATTCCTGCACTGGCCAGACTTGGGGGATGCTGGTGGCTGATATGGGGAGCAGAGCTCCCAGGAGGGAGGGCATGCCTGAATGCCAGCCCAGGAGAAGCTGTCCCATAGCAAAACAAACTGATCAGATCCTGTGTGTGCTGACATTCCTCTCTGACCAACAGCCCATTTCTGCTTCCCAACATCTCCCACCCAACATGTGTATTCTTTTGAGATCAGAGCTGCTTTACTGCTGGACCCTGAGGACATAACTAATAAAATCCTGTTTTTCAGCTCCTAGTCCTTAAGGCAAGTTCCTTCTTCCTCCCCCACCTCATCTGTCCATTTTTATCTATGAGATAAGTATGTGTTAAAGAGAGACTGGTTTGATGTTTCACTGAGAGGTTCATGGTTCTGGGTCCTGGATCACACAGACATTTGACCATGAGCTTAATTGCTGCACTTGCAAATAGAGACCAGACTTGCTCATGCATGAGAAAAGAGCAGGATACAGGGGTGTTGTGGGGTGCCAGGCACTGAGACATTTGCCTGATGCTGATCTGCATCTGCATTTGCTGTTCCTGCAGTTGGGCAGTGATGTGAAACTCCACTGTGGTGCAGCAGTGTCCCACTGCCCTTGCTCTGGGAGCATCCATCCTATGGGGCAGCTGTGTGACACCAGCAGCTCTGGCCTCTTGCAGAATTAGGCTTTATCCCAGTTTGACCAGTGCCTGGCTTTTCCCACTGCAGCATCCTCCAGGTGCAGACAAAGCCCAGCTCTTGTCCCCTGTTTATAATTCACTCTCCTTGTCAAGGAAAAGTGCTGATAAGCCATGTTTACTCTCTGTGGGTATCCTTACCTGGCTGCTATACAAAGCCCCCAAGAGCAAACAGAAGGGAAATGGGTCGTGTTTGGGACTGCTGGAATAAAAGCAGGATGGCCACGCTGTGTGTGGAGCCAAATGCTTTGCATAGTTGTGCTGTCAGCAAACACAGGCAGCCAGAGCAGGGAACCAGGCGCTGGCACAGATTCTTTCTTAGCCCCTATTTGCCTTTGCATTTGTTATCTTGGACATAAAGATCTGTGCAAGCCAGGGATTTGGGCAGTTAACCTCAAATAAACCCCAAAAGACCTACTTCAGTGAAGTGTAACAGAGTGTTGAACCTAATGGAGCTGGGCTTGCTCTCACCGAGGGCGATTTGGGCTCTCAAGGTTTACTGTTTCCTGGAAGTTAATGGCATTTGGGGGCATTTTTTGCTTCGAGTGCTACTTTGATTGTTGTTTTTTCACCTTGGCTTTGTGTCTGGCTCCTCTGCACAACTGTGTGCACACATGTGAGGGTGAATAGGCAGCAGTGAAAGGATGCACCACTGTAAAGACAGATTTTGGGCTTGCTGGGAAATAGCCTTTCTGCTCAGACAGACAGCAAATATTTGGCACTGAGCAAGAAAATCAGGTGTGCTGTTTCACAGAGAGGGTCCCTGCAAAATGAGATTTGACCCATCAGCAGACTATTTCATAGCTTCACCAGCCCTGGTACTTAAAAACACTGTTTAGGATCAAAGTCGCCTGCAGGCAGCTGGTTTTGTTTCTTTAAACAAAACCCAGTCATGCTTTATAAGGTCATCAAGCTCCCAGAGGGTGACTTGGGGAATACAGCTGCAGATGGATAGTGATGGGATGAAATGGAAATGCTTGGAGAGACCACTAGCAGCTGCCACCCTTCACAGGTGGAGCTGGTGCAGGAGCTCTGCTTCCACTCCTGGAGATGGTGATTCACTGGTGGGAAAAGGGAGCTCACAGCAATTAGGAGTGCTGGTCTCAGCTCCTGGCAGGCACTTTTTTGGATCTTTTCCAGGTCTAAGCTTGATTTCTTGAGGACTTCTGGGTGTTCAGGTGCTGGCTGGAAAATAAGCTTTATTGTGGACTGTTGGAAAGGGAGACAGGCATTGAGGTTAAATATAGGCTTTGACCAAGCAGGAGTTATCCAAATGGCTCTGTTCTCCTGCTTTATGTAATCACCAGCAATTGAGAGATCAGTGAAATAAAATACAGATCCAGCCCTTTGGAGGCTCTGGAAGATAAAAGCCTGGCTGCATCTCCTAAAAGCATCAAGCTGTTCAATACAGCTTGCAGGACTTGTGATGTGACCTGGCTGAGAGCAGCAAGCCAGAAAGAAAGCATCCCCCACCTGGAGCGGCTTCTGGAAAAAGACTGCTCCTGTCTCCTCTTGGAAAAGCATGGCCAGAGGCAGCAGGGACAGAGAGAATTAAACCCCTTTTGAAAACCCTCTTCTTAATAGGATCAGATCCAAGCTACAGTTTGGAAATTCAGGAGGCTATATCCCATTCTCTCATTGTCCTTGTTATCAAGCAGGATTTCTTAGAGTTTAATTCCTTTAGAAAGATGAAGCAGCACTGTGTGTTTACAGCTCTCCTGGTGACTTGGGTAAGCCTGACTGACATCTCTGGAGGAACACAGTGCAACCTGACACAGCTCAGCTCTGGTCTCAGCTCTGCACTCTTCAAACACACACAGTCTGTCCTGAGCCCCTGCTGGCTTTCTGCTGGGTGCACAGAGAAGGGAGAGGTGCTGATGGTTGTGCTTTTTGGGGAAGTCTGAGAGCTCTGATTTAACCCAGAGTGGTTTCTCCTCCCCTCCCTGCTGAGGAGAGAGCAGAATATTTATGTGCTGCTCGGCAAAAGGTATCCAAATCCTGAAAATCTTACTCAGTTTTGCCTGGTACTTGGGATTTCTCGTTGGCATGTCCGGTATCAGCAGATCCAAGTGAAACCTGACATCCCTAAACAAACCCTGCCTTCAAAGCCTGAATTACAACATCCTCCTCAAGGTTCCTGGCTTGGCATCACCCTGCTCAGAGTTTCTTTGAAACACTCCCTTGTTAGCCTGGGAACAGGATGCATCGCTTGGATGGGTGTTCACAGCCCCCATGGCTGCCCTGGGATTTATGAGACGTGCAGGAAAACCTCGGGTAATCGGAGAAGTGGCCACGAGCAGCCAGCCGGGCTGTTTATCTCCCAGGGAAAGGCAGCTGTACCGTGTCACCTCTGGTGCACAAATCCCTGCCCAGCCTCATTCACCAAATGCCACATTTCACTTCTGTTTGTGTGGGAAGCCCTGCCCAGGTCAGGTGGGGACTTGGCTTATCGGAGCGGCTGTGGGAGCACAGAGAGCTCCTCCATCCATCCATCCATCCATCCATCCATCCATCCATCCATCCATCCATCCATCCATCCATCCATCCCTCCCTCCCTCCATCCCTCCCTCCATCCATCCATCCATCCCTGCCCGGGCTGGGACCACTCAGCCCGGCAGCCTCCAGATGTGCAGGGCTCGGCAGCAGCAGTAGGAGCAAACACCCGTGAGCAGGACAGAAATGCCCCTGTGCCCTTCTCGAGGAAGGAAGGAGCAAGGAAATGGTGTTGGGGAATGCCTGCTCCCCCATCAGCTCTGTGCAAGCTGAGCAGTGGAATTTTCAGAGCGGTGCTTTCTGAATGCCATCACCCTGGCACCCGGGGGATCTCCTGCCCTGCAGGAGCAGCACAGCTGTGGGTCAGAGCCTCAGGCCGTGTCAGTCGGGTGGTGGGGGCTCAATTCTGATGGAAAGCATGGTCACCACCTGCCCACTGTGCTACCTGGATTAGCCATTTACAGCCAGTTGCTCTTTTATGGATTCAGTGTCTGGTTTTCCGACATAATTCTTCCTTTCCCTGTCTCAGACTCTGTTGAGTCTGGCCCCTCGCTCTCTGTAATTGAAATATAAGCATTGCTGTGCATCAGACAGACCTGGGATTTCTTTCTGTGTTTCTTCCTCCTTTTTTTTTTTCCTAATTTCTTTCATGGTGGCCCATGGGATTATGTCTGTAACTTTAAATACCTTCCACCACCTCCAGCTGAAATGAGGTTGGGGAACAGGGAGAATTAAAATATGCTTCAAAGGACTACACAGGAGGAATACAAATAGAAAGAGATAGTTTGAATTTAATCTTTTATAGGCTATTTCATAGAGAATAAAATCAGCTCAAGGAGGGGAAAGTGCCTCTGGTAAGGGTAGAAGGAGACAGCTGCCTGCTACCCCATCCTCTTCCCAGAGTCCTTTATGGAGAGGTTTCTGTGCTCCACAGAGGGCAAATGCAGGGTCACACTTTTTTTTTTCAGCTTTCCCATCAAACTGTGTAGCCTAAATGCCCACCTCTGCCTGGCAAGGCATCCTTCATTCCTCTCAGTGCAGGCCTGTGGTCCTAAAGAAGACTAAAACGAAATAAAATCCTCAGCTGGAATGTTGGTTCTGGTTTTACCTACCGATGGTCTCCAGCTAAGCAAGGTGCCGACCTGCACAAGACAAAGCAAGCACAAAGCACTTGCAGCCTGTAAAAACATCACATCTGCCTCCTTCTGAGGTGGAAAATCTTCCCAAAAAAAGGCTGTAAAAGGTGCTGGAAATTCAAACTGAAAAGTTAATAGCAGGTTAAAATAGCAACATGTGTGTTTGCCTCCACCCCTTGTTTTCTGAAGACATATGTGAGAGTCGGAGTGGATACCCTTGGCTCCTTGCTGTCATTTATCACATATCAACCCCAGTAACAGGTCACTGGCCCTGGCTCGGGATGGAGTCATTTCTGCATCTTCAAAAGGCACAAATCATTCCAAGACAGCCTGAAGAAATTGTACAAGCCCAGAGTTCAGGGCCAGGCCCCAGGACACCTGGGCTGGGCAGAGCTGTGGTGATTTATGTGAAGAGCTGCAGGGCACAGATCCTCTGCTTGTGCATCAGTGGGAGAGTTGATGTCATCAGGAGAGCTTCCCCAAGCCAGTGAGAACTGTGTTCTGAGCAATTGTTGGTTCCCAGAAACCTGGGATTTTGAGCTTTCTGTGCTTTCTGGCACTGACTCCCTGCAGAACACTGCTTTGGACCTGAGGCCTTGGAGAAGGCTCCAAATTTGAGTGATGGAGTTAAAGTCACAGGTGTGTACAGTAATTTCACGATTATAAGCCGCACTGAGTATAAGCCGCACTTCTGGGTTTCAGCAACTTTTTGGTTTTTTGTCCATATATAAGCCGCACCTGATTATAAGCCGCATGTTACAATACAGAGTGTGATAAAAGGTATCTGTTCTATCACCATCTGTTGAGGGTGGGGACCGTGATCCTTATCTCAATGGCAGATAATTTGCTAATGGGCCATCCATAGAAACCAGGCAAGGCATTGTTCTTTATCTTTTCACACCCCATCCTTCCTCCAGCCAGTCATTTTCTGCTCATGGCCATTGAGTCCCACTGCGTGACTGATAAAATTACTGCATCCCATTGGAAGTTGCTCCAGCCAGGGGGAAGAGCCCAACATTTCTTACCAAGATAAAAACAGAGGTTTTGGGACACTAAGGGAGCCCCTTTCTCCACTGGACTCCAGAGGAAAACCGGATTTCTCCACATCACCACTGGACCTCCAGAGGGAAACTGCACCTTGTACAGGAGCACTGCTCCAACTGAGCCACATCTGTCACTGCAAGGGGACTGCAATCACCATTTAATGGGACTGCTACCAACACCCTGCCTGACGGTGTCAGGTTGTACTCTGACTGTGTCAGGGTTTGGAGTTTGTTTCTTTGTAGTACTGTATTTCTATTTTAATTTCCCTAGAAAAGAACTGTTATTCCTAATTCCCATATTTTTGCCTGAAAGCCCCTTGATTTCAAAATTATAATAATTTGGAGAGAGGGGGTTTGCATTCTCCATTTCAAAGAGAAGCTCCTGCCTTTCTCAGCAGACACCTGTCCTCCAAACTAAAACAGCAGCTTTTCGTTCTTTGTCCATATATAAGCCGCACCTGATTACAAGCCGCACTTTGGGTTCGGACCAAAATTTTAGTCAAAATGGTGCGGCTTATAATCGTGAAATTACTGTTAAATAGAAGGGGGGGATTTCCCATGGTGAAGGGTTTTAAATTTGAGGTTTTTGTAATATAGTAATAGGTATGGGACAAGGTGGAGGATTTTAGGTAGTATCTCTTTCAGTGCTCATCTTCCTTCTTCTCCATTATTTCAGGTAGTAGTTTCTGGTTGGACAGGGCTGCACTGCAGGTCACAGGGGTTGGTTATTGGGTCAAAAGTATAAATAATACAGGTGTTAATTCTCTATTGAACTGTTTAGCTTTAAGAGACCTTGTAACGAGCTAGGCTCTCACTCCATTTTGTTTGTTTCTAGCTGGTGGCTGGAAGTGTTGCAGGACTCTCTGTACTTTAGATAAGATTTAGTAAACAACCAAACCCAAACAAAAAAATCCATTTCCTTCATGTGTTTTTTAATCCTGGCTCTGTGTGAATACAGAAGAAACTTCAAACAAACCAGTAATTAAGTGGTACAAAAAACACCACACCATGACAAGCAATATCCATCTTCAGTGCAGCACAGGAAGGAGCTGGATGGGATGGCAGCCTGGGAGCTCTAGCACGTGGAGGTTTGGGCATCCCTACACCTGCTGCTGCCCACCCACCTCTGAAGCTGCACAAACATCTCAAGGGTGCATTGCCATGAGTGATGGTGCTCTGTTGGCCTGGGGCATGTGGGCTGAACCAGGAAGGTGTTTGGTGCACTTAAAGCAAGAAGATAAAGTGCCTCAATTGGGTGTGGTTACAGCTTAGTCCCATCATCCACACTGACCTCTTCCTTACCCACAATTATCCTCCCTGCACGTAAAACCCCTTTTGTGCAAGGCTGTAAGATCAGATGGGCTAATTATGGCCTTTTGTGTGTTTGGAGGGATTACCCTGCAGTGCTGGTTTTCCAAGTTTTAGTTTAGGAAGGGAAAACCCAATGTCGAAATGCTCTGGACTTCAGGATCACGGCCATCCCTCTCCTTGTTCATCTTCCCCTGCCTTTTTATCCAGTGCTAGTTCACCAAGTTCAACTGGTCTCTAATCTAAAAGAAATGGAAAAATAGAGAATAGCATCTCCTAAAGAAGCTGCAAAAACAGGAATGAAAAACTGGGTGGAGTGAGCCACTCACCTCTTGTGGATGATCCTTCTTCAGGGTTGAGAAATGTGTTTATTTTTATCTAGAAACTGCACAGTGACTGCCAGTCCCCCCACATTCAAGCCTGGAGCTCTCTCCCCTGAAGTCAGTGGCTGTATTTGCATGAATCATTAAAAAAGGGAAGAGTTTTGCTGTCTCCAGCAAGTTCTCCTGTGCAGGGTGGTGGGTGGGAGACAGTCACAGGCTGGTGCTTACGTCTGTGCCACATATTTCACAGCAGAGCTGGAGGTTTGCTGTCTGTCACCTCACATAGTTCCATGGTTACATCTTTTCCTAAATAGAGGAAAAGCCTGGTAAGGGCTGACCTCAGGAGGTCCTGCTCCCACTCAGCCCCTACCACCTCATCAGCTTTTAAACCATGCAGATTTACAATATTGCAATAGGTAATAGAGAGGTGGGGAAGGGAAGGGAAGGCTCAAAGGTAAAAAACACGTAAAGATAAACGTAACAATGAAAAGAATCATAAGAATAATCATAAAGAATAATAATTAGTAAGAATAATTATTAAGAATAATAAAGGTAAGGAAAGAATCTGAAAAAAGGTGATGTAAATTGTCATTGGTAAGAGAAATAAGGGCTGGGGAGGATGGCAAAGAGCCCTCAGGTCCTGCATGTGCTCTGCATGGTGTGAAGTTGCTGTGACACTTCTTGAAACCCTGGATGATATGTAACTCCTAGAGAATTTAGCATTAGCAAGGGGTATTTGTGAGCACAGGAACAAAAGTGCACTGAGCTTACCTCGAGACATCCTGCCTGTGTGCCAGGTCTGCCTGCAGGGGTTTGTGCTGGCTCACACCCAGGGAGCCTGGATGCATGAGCCAAGGCTTTGCCTCTGGAAATGGAGCTTTCTGTGCACTGCTGCTGCTCAAGGAGTAAATCCTGCTGAGAGGAGCTGGCAGTGACCTCTGATGTGTGTCTGGGTCAAACTGGGCTTCTGAGTGACACCAGGGACATGATCAGGTCTCGCTGTCTCCTGCTGTCCCTGCTCCCATCCCATCAGGTATTCCAGGGAAGCTCCTTCTCATCTGCAAAGCAGAATTGGAGCCTAAGCATCTTTGCCCATCCTGAAATTCCCCTCTTTAGCCACAGACTGGGGAGACGAGACATAAACTGCAAAGTGCCTGATTACCCAGACCTGGATGATTCCTGCACTGCATCTTGTCCAAGGAGGTAGGAAAGAAAACTGAAAATATTTGTGCAGTTGGGCAAGTTGGAGCCAAACAGCACTGTAAGAATGTGTGTGATTAGATCAGGACCATTGCTGTGTGTGAGCTCTCTCCCTGTTAGCACATCTGCCAGTTCATAAATGTCCATGGAAGCAAAAGGCTGCATCTGCCTTTAATTGGGACAGAGAAACTGCAGGCAAGCCAAATTCCTAGGCATGCCTGCACATGTCTATGCAGAGCTATAGTCTCTCTTGGTGATCTCATTTAAACATAGTCAAAATGATTAAAAGATGCCCTTCCCTTTTGTTTTGAAATGTAATTTTCCCTCAAAAAATAATTGGGATGTTCCTGACAGCTGTGCAGCACACTGTGTTAGTGCATCCCCAAGCAGATCACAAAAAGAATTAATTACTGGGCACGGTTAGGACTTAAAACTAAACTAACTGGTGTTCTGTCTGGAAATTCTGATTTATCAGAGTTGAAACTATTTGGGGGAATAGGTATTCCCCTGAATTTAGAAATAATCTAACACATTCAACACTGCTGTGATCTAAATTTGAAACTTTATTTTCTGGATAGAAACAATGCTTGATTTGGCTTATATTAAAAAGCTGGAGAGCATTATTTAAAAAAAAAAAAAGTCAAAATTGAAGCAAAACATCTTGAAAGTATTATAGCAGAGTCTTTTGGATAATAGCATTGAGAACATTTTAGAGATACAAAGCTTTACTTGAAGACAGATGCAGAAATATCAAGACCTTGACAATACCTCCAGCACACCGTTTTGCCACCAGTTCTATGGTGCACCACCTCCCCATGCTGCTTTTGGGTGACCTGAGGGGCAGAGGCAGGTGGGGCATGTCTGGGAAGGGCAGCTGAATTTCCAGATCCTAGGCCAGCTCCCAATCACTGAGATATCACCTATCCCTTCCTCCCTCCCAAAAAGGCTCACAGGAACTGCTGACCCTGAGGGTGCTGCTGGCTCCCTGCTGACACATCACCCCTCTGGCCATGTCCCAGGCTGCCTGAATTGTCCTGGGTGGCTCCAGGCTCCCATCACTCCTCCCTCCAGCTCCTTCACCTGAGGAGCAATGGGAAAATGCACATTTAAAGCTACCCATGGTCACTTGAGTTACAGGTATCAAAGCAGGGTTTCACATGGAGGGATTAATCCAATCCAAACCTGCCCTCCAGAGGGGTTTCAGATCTTCTATTTCTTTTAATTCAAACAAAGAAGAAATTTGTTCTCTTTGTACCAACCAGCACTACTTTGAAGAGATGAGACACTCTGTATGCCAACAATGTTCTCCATACAAGTTGCTCATGCTATTTTCAAAAGGGGAGAGAAGATGATTTCAAGCAAGGAGGAGGTTGGCTGAGAGAACCTCCTGAGGTCTTCTCCAACCTGAATTTTCCTTGTGCTCCCTTGGCTATGAGAAATGTTTTGGGCTTTATTTTCATTTTTAGGGAAGTAGATCCTCTCATCAAGGTAAAAAAATCCTTCTCAGGAACCATATTTGTTATTTTCGTGACTTTGATGCAGAAGAAGAGTAGATGGGCAGCTGGCAGGAGGTTTGTTTATGACTCCAGTGGTGTCTGGACTTGCTCTGGTGTTTGTGTCTCCAAAGTCTGACTCAAACCCAGCTCAAGCCAGTGGAAAGAATCCCAGCAGTTTAACAGATATAAAGCTGCCACTCTGGGAAGGATAAACTTTTGGTAACACATCCTTTCATAAATCTCAGTTCTTTCTGACGTGCTGCTGACTCTCCTCGGGCAGGGGTTTTGCTGGTGGTTATTCGGGCATGCACAAACACATTTCATCCTGCTGCTGCTGCATAGAATCTGGCACCAGTGCTGTACCCTCTGCACACAGCAAATAAATGCTCTGCCCTCCCCTTGGGCACTGCCTGGGCCTCTGGGTCTCCGCTTGCTGCCCTCTTGCCTTTGCTGTGAGATCACAGAATGCTTTGGGCTGGAAGGGGCCTCCAAGCTCCCCTCATTCCATGGGCAGGGACACCTCCTGCTAGCCCAGGTTGCTCCAAGTCCCATCCAGACATGTGGCTATATCTATATCTATATCTATCAATATCTATATCAATATCAATATCAATATCAATATCAATATCTATATCTATATCTATATCTATATCTATATCTATATCTATATCTGTCTTCTACATCTATATTTACATCTCTATATCTATATATATCTTATCTATATCTATATGCATATCTGTAGCTCTATATTTATCTGTATCTTTATCTGTATCTATATCTAATCTATATCATCTATATCTACATCTGTATTTACACCTATATATCTGTATAGCTTATCTATATATCTATATCTACATCCACATCTGTATCTGTATCTCTATCCCTTTCTATATCTCTATATCTATTTCTATATCTATCTATATATCTGTATCTATCTATAACTTTATATCTATATATATGTATCTATATTTATGTATCTATATCTATGTATCTTTATCTATATCATCTTTATCATCTATATCTGTATCATCTATATACACCTATATCTACATCTATATATCTATACATATCTATATATCTACATCTACATCTCTATGTATCTGTATCTGTATCTAATCTATATATCTATATCTATGTTGATATCTATGTTGATATATCTATTTTATATATATATATTTTATATATATATATATATAATCTACATAACTATATATCTCTATCTGTATCTATATATCTTGGGCTGCCTAAATCTCTTTGTTCTAATGCTGCTGAAATCCTAAGAAGGGCACCCACAGCCTCCATGGTGCCTCCCTTCCCTAATCCAAGTCCAACAAAGATTCACTTAAATTTATTATCAGGCTGAAAAAACTCTGTTCTCCCTAAGAGTAAGGACCAGATTTACAGAGAGAGTGGCACATTCATCACATCAAACAAGACAGGCAAAACTGCCAAGCTTTTTGCTCTGTCAGTCTTTTCTTAGGGCCTTTATTAAGAGATTTCTCCATGGTCTCCCCTGTGCAAGGACAGCTTCCCCATGGATGTGTCCACAAGGTCTGCGAGTTGTAAAGCAAAAAAAAATGGTTTTGATACTCCATAACTTGCTTAACAAGGACTCCCCACACAAAAAATGGTTGCTTGTGTTCAAAGGAATGCTTCTGGAGAGCTTCTTTGTGGCCACTCACTCAACTTCACTGATCCTCATTAGACCAGAAAAGTACATGCCCTCCCTCCAGGAAGAGTGTGGAAGTGCTGGAATTTCTAACGTTAGAAATGATTGAAACTGAGCAGTTTGAAATGGTAATTTTTCCTACAGCTGAAATTTAAAAGATGACAGTTTTCTTTCCCGTGTCCATTCCCATTATTTATCAGAACTTAGGCTGTGATTTACATCCCTAACAAGTAAAATGGATGAGCCAGACTCCTTCCAGGCCACTGCATCCCATTTCCTTTGCCTGCTGCTGTTCCTTTACCAAACACCTGCACTGCCACCTTCTGCCTGTCTTACATCTCACAGCTGAATTCCCACCACGCTTTGGGGTTTTCTTTTGCTCATCCTGCCGAATTCAGGATGTGTGTGCTAGGAAAACTTGGAATACAAAGAAGAAACCACATGTCCATATGCACAATAACCATGGTCTGTAATTTTTTTTTTCCTATTGATTGCACTATGCTTATTTCCTAGCTTTAATTTGGAGGAAGGGAACTCTCCAGTGCTGCTTGCCATGACCCAAAAATATTAAAATATTTTGCCCAGCACAGAGAAGCTGTGGCTGCCCCATCCCTGCAAGAGTTCCAGGCCAGGTTGGACAGGACTTGGAGCAACCTGGGATAGTGGAAGGTGTCCCTCTCCATGGCAGGAGGTGGAACATCTTCAAGGTCTCTCCTAAACCAAACCATCCTGTGGTTCTAGGAAAAGAAATCCAAGTGAAGCATAACCATGGCTTATAAATGGGGAAAAAAAAAAAAAAAAAACAAGGAAGAAAAAGGCCCTTTTTTTCTTTCTGTCTTTTCTGATGAAATATTACCTAAATGCAATGTCAAGTTGAAGGGAGGGTAGTATCTGAAAGCCAAGTGAACCCAGATGTACTTTAAAACCCTCTCACATCACTAATTTTAAAGAATTCTTGGTACTTTTCCTTTCCTCATTGAAGGGAGGGATACCAAAATCACCCTCTCCTTAGAAAAATAAATGTTCTTAGTGCACATGCTAATCCCTGCAGAAGCCAGCCTCAGGCCAAGTGCACTTCCAGGCAGGAGCAGAGTCCCTGCCCCCAGCCCTGGAAGAGAGATGGGCTCAGCACCATCTCCAGAGTCATTATGGAATGTCTGAGCCCCAATCTCTAACAGAAAGCTGGTTCCTGCAGCCTTGGGAGACTCGATGCATGCAAGAAAGTCTTGGGGATATTTCCCCTGCATTGTAAGCAGTATTTTTCCCTTGCTGAGGGAACAGTGGCATCTGGTGTTCGCTGGGCTCTCCTACAGCCGCAGCTTCCCAGGCGGCTGCTGGAACATTCCCTGGGCATGGGCAGGGTTCACAGGATCACAGAATTACCAGGTTTGATCATCCAAGATCATCCAGCCCATTCCATGCCCTAACACTTCAACTAAACCATGCACTGAGTGCCACATCCAGTCTTTTTTAAAACATATCCAGGGATGGTGACTCCACCACCTCCCCAGGCAGACAATTCCACTACTTTATTATTCTTTCTGTGAAAAACTTTTTCCTAATATCCAACCTATATTTCCCTTGTGCAGCTTGTGTCCTCTGGTTCTGTCAGTGCTGCCTGGAGAAGAGCCCACCCCCACCTGAGCACAGGCACCTTTCAGGGAGCTGTAGAGAGTGGTCACCCCTGAGTCTCCTTCTCCAGGC
Source organism: Catharus ustulatus (assembly GCF_009819885.2). Classification (NCBI taxonomy): domain Eukaryota; kingdom Metazoa; phylum Chordata; class Aves; order Passeriformes; family Turdidae; genus Catharus; species Catharus ustulatus. Next base: position 2,775,016 of record NC_046227.1, on the reverse strand, counting down.
TGAACAACCCCAGCTCCCTCAGCCATTCCTCACAGGGTTTGTGTCCCAAGCCCCTCCCCAGCCTCGTTGCCTCCTCTGGACGTGCTCAAGTGTCTCAAGGTCCTTCCTAAACTGAGGGGACAGAACTGGACACAGCATTCAAGGTGTGGCCTCACCAGTGCCAAGCACAGGGGAAAACTCACCTGGGGTTTGGCTCCCCAGTGGCACCTGGGACATGCAGGATGCCCAAGTTGTGTCCCCAAATATCAAGTGAGGGGTTCAAACCCATCTGAATGGCAGCTGGAGGCCTGGGTGGTGCAGCAGATCCCAAATTGCTTCTAGTGAAGAAGGGAATCACTCTGTCAGGGCAGGAATTCCAGGAGTCATGCATCTTCCTGATATTTTCCATGGAATTTAGCACAGGCAGATTACTCTCTGCATTCTGCTAATTGAAATATGGTTTATTGGTCTCCTATCCCACGTGCATGAAAGTACATTTCCTACATGGAAATGTCTGGTGGACAGAGTGACCAACTTGACTTGGATCTGTATGGAAACAACTCCTGCTGGTTTCCAGCATTTTTCAAGTTGCAGATTTCCCAAAGCTCTGCATCCTTCTACTTCACCAAAGGCTGTTCTGCAGTATTTTCAGGACACCCCATGGCCAGTTTTATCTGATTGCTGGGACTGACAGGCTTTTTTCTGTTCCTGTTGGGATCAGTCCATGAACACAAGTCCTGAGCCTGGTTACTCCTCCCTGAGTGTAGAAACCAACTCTCCTGCAAATTCCTGCTCCTCCTTGTGGCTGCACTCAGAAACTCAGCCTTTGGCCACACGGGGCTTTATTTCAGCAGCTAAACTCACTCAGAGATACTGATTATTGTCCCCCTATTATTACAACAAAATGTTTTGGTGACATCAGAACCCGTTTGACAGCTGGGACAGGGAGGGCTCTGCAATGGCTCTGCTGAACACTGTGCTCCAAAAAAAGCAGCACAGCTCAAAGGATTTCTCTTCTTGCCTCTGAGGTTTGCAAACTCATCAGGTGATTTTAAATAACAGGTAGCACTGTAAAGGACAACGTGCCAAGGGTAGTGTGAGGCACCTTGGCACACAGAACATGGAGCTCTCTGTTCTGCAACAATTTGTTCAATCAAACCTGGATTTGTCACACAGCAAGGTTTATTTTCTGTAAAAACACGGGAGGTTTTCCAAAGGGCAGCTGAACTCCTGCTAGAAAAAAATAAATCCGTAGGAAATGGGTACCTAATGCCAAATCCCACTGAAATTAAGTGTGATCCCCATCATGTCCTACAAAGACTTTGGTCTTAGGTTGGCAAATGTAACTCCCATAAGTCAACAGGAAATTTAAAGTGAGTGGAGAACAAGCTGCAGAGGTTCTACAAATATCCCAACCCTTTTGCTATCAGCAGTCAACATAAATATTGTTACCTGAATAGGTTCACACAGAGAATAAGAAAGGCTGGTTTTGTAATGTTTTCTTTATTAAACTCAGCTTTCACTGCTGTTCTGAGTTGACAAAAATGTTTCCCAGGAAGACTGACAAACAAAAACAGCTCATAAATATATTTTTTTTCAAATGCTGTAGGTAAAAACAAATAAAAGCTCTGGTTTGCTACTTTGGGAGGCCCTGTGTAACCAGCATTTTCAACTGGCCAATTAGCAGCATGTGTGTTTATCAGCGAAGAACTTGTTTTTAAATTATCAAATCCAATGTTTTAAAAATTATTGCTTATTATCAGTCAAAACCCCAGGATAAAAAGGATGTACCATCCCTGCTGGTAATGAGGATTTTTATATTGCCAGTATGTGCAGCTTTGTGGTGGAGTCTTTTTTTAGGCAATTAAGACCAAAACTTTTCAAAATAGAACGAGATGCTGGGCAACCAATGTTCCAGGAGCCAAATTCTCAGCAGCTCTGAACTTGGCACCTTCCTAAACTCCATCTTCTTTTAAGATGTCAAGCTGAGCACCCCTGACAAAAACATCCCTCAACCACTAATGGCTGGGGATGGAGCACCCAACTGTGACGCTGCTCCAAGGCTTTGCTGCCTGGAACTAAATCCTGTCCTGGCACAGCTCCTGCCTCTTTCCCAGATTCCCTGGGACCTGCCTGGAGGGCTGGGGTGAGGAAGAGGACCAGTCACAGAGTTGTAGATGACAGAGGTGCTTTTCCTCCAGGCTGGCAGGCTCTAGGGAGGGGACAGAAAGGAAAGCGGAAAGGTGGATTTCTCGCAGCCCTTGGAACCAGAGGCACCTGAACCTTTGCGGCTCCTGGCAGCAATTCCTTGCAAGGCAGCTCCTCCCCGTGCCTACTGCATTCACTACTGGCCAGTGGTGGCCCACCAGGGCTACTCCAGGGCAGCTCTCACTCCCCCATGCCTGGGAGCTCCTCGGGGCCAGCGCCCGCCGTTCCGTGCGCTCTGCTGGGCACAGCTCGCTGCCCGCCCGCTTCTCCACAGGGAAACAAGGAGGGCACTCTGTGCTGGCCCCGGGCACAGCAGCCTGCCTGCAGAGCCTCACGCTGGAGAGATACATCCATCCCTCAGGGCACTGCAGCCAGGACACTCTGCAGGGGCCTGGGGCCCTCGTCCGGCCTGTCCCCGCCGGGCCGCTTGGGATACACCGCGCTGGCCATCCGGAAAAACTCGTCCGCAGCGTCCAGGGCGATGAGCCGGTCCTGCCAAACAAGGGGGGCTGTGGTCACTGGGGGGTGTTCCAGGCACATCCCTGCCCAGGGCCCTTCCTCCACAGCCCCTCTCTGGTGAGATTAGAGCTCCTCTTTCCCCACCTTGCGAAGGGTGTGGAATTCATGGTGCTGCAGCACCGGCATTTCCGAGGAAACCGAACAGCCAAGCTCCAAGTGCAACATCCGAGGGATCACCCCAGATGCCACCATGTATCTGGGCATCCTCTGGCTCACCTGCTCTGTCCCCCTGGTGTGAGCTCCCTGCAGAGCTGGATGCTGGGGGATGCTTGGAGTACTCACCACCACGAACAGGTAGCGCTCAGAAAGCTCCCAGCTGGTCGGGAAGATGTTGGTCTCTTCCGAGAGCTTTAACAAGATGTCCCGGGCTTTGCTCATGTTCTGAGAGTCACTGATGATGCTGAGTTTGGTCACTGACAAGAGGGAATCTGCTTCCTTTTGGAAACCTGTGAGAGAGATGTTACAGAAACAAATCAAACATGAACTTTGTGAACTTCGGGTTTTTAAATGTGACAATCAGTAGTATGGCAGAATTTTTTGTTAGATAGCAGCTTAAGAAAAAGCAGGGTCATCTCTGAGCCCTTCAGGCTTTTGGAAGGTTTCTTATGCCCCCTCCACCCTGGGAAGCTGCATCCCTACTTCCTAAAACAAACCAGCACTCCCTCAGGCAGGCTGTGGGACAGGTATAAACTTGCTGGTGGGGAAATAAATCACAAAAGTAGTCACAGTGAGTTCGTTGCTGGTTTTCCTGAAAAAAGGTGTGTGAACATGTGAACATGCACAACCCAGGATGCTGATTCAGCTCCTCCATGTTCCTGGTGCTACCAGAGCTTTCAGGGCTGGTGGGGCTCCCTGAATAACAGGGATAAAACCTGTGGCAGTGATGAACACCACACTAATTGCTCCTGCAGCAGTCAGCATCGATTACAGGAAGGGTATCCAGGGAAGGAAAGGCAGAGGAGAGTGAATGCAGGGGTCCTTAAATGGCTACCTTTGACTCTTTGTTCAGCTCCAGGGGGCTGGTGGCGATGCACCTCACATAAAAACAGTTATGGGTTAAGAGTGGTGGGTTTATGATTAAAGCAGAGGCCTAGGTAACAGAAGATAGCAGATTTCACATCTGCTTGCTCATTCAGCTTCATTAAGGCCAAATGATCCTTGGCCTTGAACTTCCCCAGCCTTTCCACAGCCATTGTGGACGTGAGAGGGATGTGGGAGAGCCTTTGTCAGCCTGAAGTGAGAGATGGAAGGATGCCAGGTGATCCCTCCCAAGCTTGGCCTGCACAGGCTGTGTGAGCACCTGGGTGGAGATCAGGGTTGACACCTGGCTATGGATTTATGATGTTCCTCCCACCCAAATGCCAGAATAGCAGGTAGGGCAGGAGTGGCTGAGATACCCATCTCTGGCTCCCATTGAGGGTATCCTAAAATAGATTCACTCATCCTCCTCTCACCAGCCACCTCCAGAGCATGATGGAAGTCACCCAGCTGATGTGCTGGCACATCCCCAGTGTCACATGCTGTGTGCCAGGCAATTGGGAAAACCCTGTCACACCCACCCCCACCTCCTGGAAACAGCAGTAGGAGGGGTTCTGGGCAGCAATTCCACTTGGTGAAAGAACATTTCAAATCCACTTGGGAGCAAACAAGGTGAGTGGCTTAGCTCTGATCAGCTGCCATTGGCTAAGAAAACAAAATAGATGTATCTGTGCTTCCATCTGAAAGGAATATTCATTCCTTCCTGCTTATCTTGTTTAGAAAAACCCAGGCTGAACTCCCACTGCAAGGTTTCCACGAGGAAGCTTGAAATGGATGACTGTGCTTGTTATTATGGGCTTGGAAGGTGATCATGGCTCAGAAGTTCCTGACGTGCCTGCAGACACGGTGTCCCTGTCCCCTCCCCTGGGCCCTGGGGAGCCTCAGATACCACATGGGGACACCTCAGGGCATTGCTCAACAACCTCCCTTCACTTCCCTCCTCCCCAGCTGGATTTTATGGAGCTGTTCCCACCCTCAGCCACGGTGGGATCTCACATTCAGTACCACTGGAATCACATCCCTTTGGCCTCCAGCTTACCTAAATCCTCCAAAATGTGTTTCCACCTGCTCCTCACTTCTTTCCGGGTCTGCCGTAGAGTGTAAATGTCATAGTTGAGCTTCTGCCACTCCTGCAAAGCAAAGGGATGAGAGACACTCAGCCACTGGGATCTGCTGCTTTTCAAGGAATTTCAGCTTTGAGGAAGGGAGCCAGAGGTGCAGAGCTGGTGTAGGCACTGAGCTGTGAGGTGCTGGGTGTGAAATTCAATCACCAGGCTGCTTTGCCCTTGTTAGAAATTACACTGAGCAACACAGAATATTTAGCTTGACACTTGGCTGAGCATTTCTGTGTCTTCTCTGTTGCCTGGAATTACAGAATTTAGCTCAGGTGCTGCTGACAATTGCTCCTCAGTCAGACATGGAGCCCTGTTTGGCATGAACTGGAGTAGGCAGGTGTTCAAAAGTACTAGAAAACATGAAAACCAGACTTTTTTTAAAGATCAGGGTACCCTCTTTTAAAAGAGGTGCACATGGAACTGGAGTCATCTGACATGACAACCCTTAGTGGCTGCCAGGTGCTGCAGTTAATGCACAGCTGAAATCCCTGCACTGCAGCTCCACCTCCAGAGCTGGATAAAGGGACACCGGGCAAGAGGAAAGGTTTGGGGGTGTTTATTAAAGGTACACCAGCACATTTAAACACAACCACACAAGTTTCATGGTGGGCTTGGCAGTGCTGGGTTAATGGCTGGACTCAATATTCCAACCTAAATGATTCCATAAACATGCATTGCTGTGGAAATCATGTGTTCTGCAAGAAAGCCAGGAGCACTTTTCCCAGCTCTTCCTAGCTGAGTTTAATCAATGCACACACTGCAAGGTTGCATTTTTAGAAGCAGCCCAACTGCAGGGTCACAACATCACCTGATAACTTCCTTCCAGTAACAACCTTAATTAATCTCATTTCTCAGCAAGGGATTACCTAGATGGGCTCCTGAAGAATAAACAGGTGTTAACCTGTGCTGTCACCCTGAGATTTTCCTAAAGGCCATGCTGGGTTCAGAGCAGAAAAACAACAACAACCAAAGAGGTCAGCTGTGTGTTAGAAATCCCACTGTTTTCTGCTACTTGGTCCAAGTGCTGACTTGATTCCATAAAGATAATTCCTGAGTGTTTTTTCCCCTGAACGTGGCTGACAGAGGTTCAAAGCCAAGCCTGTTTCCCTGCTGATCAGCACTAGCTGCAGGAAGCCCTGGGAGATTACACTTTGGAAAAAGCTGCCGGCGGGGTTAAGTCAGCGGTGACTTCAGGTCAGGAGAGCAGGGGAACCAGCTCTGCCACAGCCACTCACTCCCACAAAACAAAATCCCCTTCCAGAGGCACATTTCCCTCTCTCCTGAAGTGGCACTTGAGACCAGCTTTGCTGTTTGCACAGGAGAGCACCTGGCTGCAGCACAAGGCACCAGGACAGCCCTCCACCAGAGGAATGAGGCAGGGCCAAGACTCTCCTCTGCCATGACACAGCTCAGAGCTGGGAACTGAGCTCCTCTGGGTGGAAAAGAAAAGAGGGGGCTTATTGTTCAAGCTTTGTGGGAAGTTTATTGAAAACTTGAGGGTTGGTAGAAAGAGGCTGGAAAACTGCGTGATGCCTTGGTCCCTGCTGGCAGCGGCTCCTTGGAAACACCCGGGCCCTCTCGTGACCCCCTGGCACAGGCAGAAAGGAGAGGGAGCCAGTCTGGGCATGCTGCTGGGGAATAGCTGCACTGGGGGGAACCTCTGCCCTCCCACAGGGATAAACAAGGCTTTTAGTGCAGACAATCCACCCAGACAGCCACTGTGATCCCAGGCGTGCTTCACGCTGGGAATTAGGGAGCTGGGGCACTGGGAAAGATGCTCCTCTCCACAAAATGTGGCTTCCTGGCACCTAGCAGCAGCTTTGAGGGCTGTGGGGATTTACCCTGTGGTAGGAGCCAGACTCCTCACTAAGAACAGTGAGCAGTGCTTAGCATGCAGGGAAGCTGCTCCTGATTTTCTCTGGATTAGCAGCAGTGTGTTTTCCCTTGTCTATTTTTGTTTTAAGGGAATCTAGGTTATGGCTTTCTTGTACATGACAGTGTCTGAGCTGTGTTATGGAAGTAAATATGGTGAATATTCAGTCCCAGGGGAGCTCTGACAGTGTCCTGTTGATGGGGAATTTGGGGAGTGTGCAAAGGAATGATTTTGGTAATTTTGGCAGGATTTCTTTTGCCTGAGCATGGAGTTGAATGTGTTTATATTTCTGCAGAAAGCTGGGAGGAGGATGCTCCCAGCCATTGAAGAGGAACTAAGAGAGATTATCAGGATGATATGGGCTAGCTCTCAAAGGGACTCGTGCCCTGCTCTCCATCAGGCTCAGAAACCACTGGATTTTCCCAGGCAATTCCTTGCAGCAGAGACATCTGACCTGCCACAGGCTGCTCTCTGAGTGCCTTTAATGAGGGAATAAAATCAAAAGCATCTTTCCACCCAGAATTATCCTAAAAAGCCTCTCCCTCGAGTTACACAGCAGAGGAAGGGCAAAGCTTGCCCTGCCCCTGCACAGGCAAGGGCAACATCAGAAGCTTTGGGGAGGAAATTCCCATTGCACATCCCGTGAGTCACCAGGGAGTGTTTGGAGGGGCCAGGCAGCATCACGGGGCTGCTCAGCCCCACCAAACCCTGTCCCTCCCCACCAAACCCTGTCCCTCAGCCTTCTGGGGAAGCCAGATGGAATTCTTGGGGCAGGGAGGAAGTTTCTGGCACAGGGGAAGACCGAACCAAACGTGTGGTGCCTCTGGGACATCCCAGCCACACACTCAAAAGAAATCCTTTAAGAAATAGACTCTTCTGCCAAAAATCTGAGTTAACCACAGGAAACCAGATCAGGTTGCAGTTCCCTGCACTGTTTCTTGCAACCAGTTTTGCCCTTTAAACCTACAACAGATATCAGTGGGGGCTTGAGAAAACCCTGAGTGAGTCAAGAATCTCCCAGGAGCAGCAGGGAAAGCCCACTGCCTCCCTTCTCTACATGCTCAGCCCTTCAAAAATTTACCTGGAAAAACTCCCCAGACTCTCCAGTGTGAAACACCAAATCTGCAAATGCCAAATGACATGGAATAAGCCAGGCTGGTACATAACTCAGAGCTCTGGGAAAAAAATGTGCCAAGAGAACAGGCAACACTGTCCAGCTTCTCATCCCTGATCATATGAACGTTTCCTAATTACTAGGGAGCTTTCTTCACGTTGCCAGAACAATCCTCTACCAAATCCATTGCCTTTATTCTCTTAAAAGCAATTGAGGTCACTGTTCTGTTCAAGAGTTATTTTAGAAATGAGGTCAAAACAGAATTATCAGGGAAAGACTGTAAAATATCAGCCCAGGCAGGTACCAGGGATGCTCCTGCTCTGGCTCCACTGGAAGTAGCTGAACAAATATAAACTGTAGACCAACATCTCAGAATAAGCTTAAATTGGATTCAGTTTAAGAGAGGCATGCAGACATTAAGAGGGTCAGGTCTGGGTTCCCCAGCCCTGGATAAATCCCATCCACCTCTCTATGCCCCAGTAACAGCTGGTCACAATTCTGACCTCTTCTGTAACCTGTTTAGAAAAGAATTATCCTGTAGGAGAGCAGGAAGAGAAAGAAAAATAGACCTTGCCAACTCATTAATGGGCTTTTCAGGGGGATCATGCCAGTGTGGGTCTGCTAGCCAGGACCCTGGCTGGGATGCAGGCTGAGGAATTGCCTTTGCTAGGGGGTTTATGATCCCACCTTTCCCTCAGGAATAAGCCAAGAGGAGAGAGAAACACTGCATTTACAGCAAGCCATGAGAACAGGGGTTTTCCTCAGTCACCGTGAAAATGCCACCTTTAGTTTCTGTTCCCAGAGCTGTGGCACAGCTGTCCTAGCCCTGGCTCCTTCTCTGAAGCCAGGATTGGTGCACAGTTCCTGCCAAGGCTGGGTAACTCCACACACCCCAGCAGAGAAACCAGGGCCACCCCAGAGTGGACCTCATGGAGGGGACTCTGTGCCCAGCAACAGCCCCAGTGCAGCCTTGCTGCTCATTTCTCAGATTTATTTTACCCTACAACAGCTCAATGATGCTGCAGAGTCAGAGTAGGGAAAACCTCCCATTTTCCCCATATTTGAAACATGATCAGAGCCTTCAAAAGCTGCATCTGTTTGACCAGCACCTCAGCAATGGCTTTCCTGCTTTCTCTGTGCAAGCTAAGCAGTTTGGGCTGGAGATGCCAAATTTCCCAGAGCAGAGCTGCCAGCAGGAACAGGAGGAAGACACAGCTCCACATGGATCAGGTGTGGGTCCTGCCCCATGGTGGGGGCAAAGAACTGAGCCCAGGGGAGGGCACCAGCACTGCCAAGATGGTGCCAAACAGATACAGAACACAGGATGGAAAGCAACCTGCTCTTGGGATCCCTGAGATACAGGTGGGGAGTGGCAAAGCACACAGTGAGAATTTGTCAAATGAAGGAGCAGAAATGCAGGAAGTTCTCCTTTCAGTCAGTTTTAACCACAGGAAGAAAAGGACCTATGGTTTTGTAACACTTGTGTACCACACAAGGAAACTGTTCCTCCGTCCTCTGGCCTGCAGTATCCACAGGCTCACCCTGGGGATTTTGGGAGCAGGGCAGCCCCCAAAGTACATGATGGCTTTTGCAGCTCAGTGTTGTTCTGCAATTAGACTTTTTTTTCCTCTCTCTCTGAGCTGAAGTCTCATTAGAGGGAAAGGCACTGCAATCTGGCCTAGTTTTAAAATGCTTGCTGGAGTAAGGAGAGATTTTGGCACCAGGGGCCAAGTGCAGGAATGTTGTTGGCTTTGCTGTCCAAGCCCCTCCCTGTCCTGCCACCCAGCAAGAGCTGCAGCTGGAAACTGCAGCAGCCTGCTGGGCTTCCCTGGGGTGCCTCAGTTTCCCTGCTGTAAGAGGGGACAGCAGAGCTGCTGCCAATCCCACAGAACTGGGGGCCACACTCAAAGAAAAGTACAGTGCCTTGGCTTTCCTCAAAACTTTCCTCACTGTTGTCCTGATGTGCTCCTCAGGATTTTTATTGATTGCACTGCATGGAAAAGCAGAATGTGTGATGCTACCTTGCTGTTGAGAGGAAGCTCTGTGAGTTTTGGGCTTTCCTTTTTACTGGCAGGCACATTAAAAACCCTACAGACACCCTGAAGGCAGGAGAAAGGGCAGGATTTAGGACAGGCAGGCACACTGGTTTAGGACATGCAGGGGCAGGAGCACTTTCCTGCTCAGCCATAACTGAACCTGCCCCCTGAACAAGGGTGAGACACAACACTGCTGTGCAGCCCCCTGAATGGAGCTGTCCTTGCTTCTTTCAGCCACTTTGGGATGGATGAAGCTCCCTGGCTTCTCTCAGACAAGCAACTCTAGGTAGAGAGAGCAGCAGTGGGGAGGGAAGAGATCTCCAGTTAGAACTGTAAAAGTCACATGACACCATGAAAATGTTGTTACAAAACCATCCATTGTAATGCTATGATTAAATCAAACTCCCCAAAAGACAACCCCATTAAATGGGGATTCTGGCCGACTGTATGCAAGGATTCCATGGCCACTTTTAGCTAATTAGAGCTTGTAATTTTGATTTATCTGTAGTTTAAGGCTCCTTGTAAAGCTGAGCTGGATTTGGTTTACAGAGACTATCACAAGCAAAACAGTTAACACTCCTGCAGACTCTTGGATGGAGCAGGATCACGTTGAAGTTAAACAAGAAGCCTCCAGGCTTTCCTGAAAACGTTCTGGAGTCATGAAAGCAATCAGAGAGGGAAAAAATGTGTCACTGTTTGCTACAGCCTGCTCCTAATCAGGCCACTGCAATCTCCTTTGCACTGAAGTGCCTTAGCAAAGGAAATCAGGGCTGCAAAACAGCCTTTATGTAACAGCCATGATTTTTCCCTTCCCACCAAGAGCCGTGCCAGCTCCCTGCTTCCCAATAATTGCCCTGCATCCCACTGGAGAAGGATTTAACTTGACATGTCCCTGGAGTGGCAGCAGAGCTCTGGGCGCTGCCAGGGCTGTGCACACGTCAGCCTGGCCATGGAAAGGACAAACAGAGGAAATGTGGAGCTAAAAGAGCAGCCTGGGAAGGGAGGAAGTGGGGCTGGGCCCCAGTGCTCCCAGCACATGTCCGTGGGTTGTGGTGCTTGCAGGGCATCATTCCCAAGCAGGTTGCAGCTGCCATGAGCGCCTGGAAACCTCCCTGGAATCTCCCTGCTCCTGATACATGAGAAACAAATGCTTCTATCCACTGTAAAGCATCTTCCTCATGTTCTTCCCACTCCCTGCCACTTTATTTTCCTTTCTCTGTCCCTTCCATTCCTCTTCTCAGTTTCCTTCCCTGAGAAGCCTCCACCTCAAGCCCACCTTGTGTCTTTTCCCACACCTCTGCACGTAGGCAGCCCATTACTGACTCCTGACTTCCTTGGTTTCTAAGTGTCAGCTGCTGTGTTCCCTCACTCCTCCATGCAAAGCACAGAACCTTTGGTTTGGGCTGAAATATAAATTCCTGAAGGGGATGGGGAGTGAGGGGAGAAAAGAGGGAGGGAATTTATGCTCAATGGGATAATGCCATGGGGGAGCACTGGAAGTATCCAAGCCAAGGAGAACACAGAGATTCCCACAACAGAGGGAGATGAACCCAAGGATATCATGGTGGACAGAAACACAGCACACCTCAGGGCAGCCCCTCCTGGATCAGGTCTGGAGATACCCCCAAGCTTCCCGAGGTGAGAGACATCCACACCAGGTGTAGGATAAAATCTGGAGGGTGAGGGAACAGGCGGGAAGACCTGGTGCCTACATGAACCACAGTGGGGGATTTTGGGGTCTCCACAGCAGCTTAAGTGAAGGAAGGGCATTGACCTGCTGGTGTCAGTCCAGAGGAACCCACCAAGGGGATCAGAGGGATGGAGCAGCTCTGCCATGAGAAAGGGGAAGAGGACTCCAGGGTGACCTAATTGCAGCTTTCCAGTATCTGAAAGCAATCCTATAGGAAAGATGGGGCAAAACTATTTACAAGAGCCTGGAGTGACAGGACAAGGGGGAATGGCTTCAAACTGACACAGAGTAGGGTTAGATGGAATATTAGGAAAAACATCCTCCCTGAGAAGGTGGTGAGGCACAGGCACAGGGTGCCCAGAGAGGCTGGGATGGCTGCCCCATCCCTGGAAGTGTCCCAGGCCAGGTTGGATGGGACTTGGAGCAACCTGGGCTAGTGGAAGGTGTCTCTACCCATGGCAGGGAGTGGGACTGGATGAGCTTTAAGGTCCTTTCCAACCCAAACCATTCTGGGATTCTGTGATTAACCACACACTGCCAAAACCCGTGGGGTGATGAACACCCCACAGCCCGTGGTGGGGCCAAGGGCTGGCTCTGCCTTGTGGGATTTTTTGCCCTTCAAATCCATTTCCCAGCCAGCCTCACCTCCGAGTCTTTGTCCAGCTGGTTCCTGACCACGATCATGTTGTAGAGCACGCGGTCATCGTCAGCCTCTGTGTGGGTCACATCGTGGGGGGTGCTCCACAGGTTCTGCTCCTCATCCCGAGCCAGGGTGGCTCCGAAGGACGCGTAGGGGTTGTTGTTACTGCAGAGAGAGAGGGGCAGGCAGCTCAGCACCTGCTGCCTTCCCAGTGCTGCTCCCCAGGGAGCAGGGGCTGTTAGAGATGAGTACTGTGATGCTTGGCTCTCACAATGAAAGATTAAATACTGTGTGTATGTTAAGTTTGGTAGATAAATATATTACTGAAATATATCCTCCCCTAGTATGCTCATGGCAGTTTAATCCTGTGCTCCCAGCACTGCTCTTTCTCTTTATTCAGTCTTCTGTTGTATTTTTCTTAAAGTTTAATAATGCTTTGAAATTCTAAAAGTGAGCATCATCTCTCACATGGAAGACAGAGATTTTTTTCCTTCGCAAACATCCTGACCAGGCAAAGCCATGGTTCAAACCAAACCATGCCATGCCCACAGGTGCCCCCAGCCAGCAGCTCCTACCTGAGAGCAGCAGGGATGTGCTGAGCTGTGCAACTGCAGACAAGGCATGGAAAAGATATTCAGCCCCATCTCATTTTGGAAATGGAAATGTCCTCAGCCTTCCAATGAACTTCTAATGAACTTAATTTGCCTAGCAAAGCTGAACATCATCTTCTGGGAAGGCTGTCCCCATGGAGGTGGGGAGCTTTTCTCTGCACTGGGGCAGTTCTCTGTTTTATGGCTTTATGTTGCTATTGGGATGTGCACTTTTTTAACAGGAACACTTCTGCCAAGAGAACTTTTAGCAGGGGATTCCCATAAAGTGTTTAATCAAGATCTCCAGCCACTTGAGCAGAACAATACAAGTGGAGAACTATTTTAGGCCTTACCATCCTCTGGCAATCCCTGCTCACTTCTTTTCAGAACAACCCATTGTTTATTTTGTTTGCTACCTAAATCCCATTCCTTTCCCAAGGAACCCATCCAGAGAAACTTCAGGTAATGCTGTGGGTGCCATAGCACCAAGCCATACAAAGATGCTAAGAGGAGCTCAAGCACATAGATGAAATAGAAAAAAAAACTAATTCCCATCAGCATTCCAGTAGGAAGGTTAATTAGACTTTCAACAAACCGAAAACCTGAGCAACAGGTAATAAGGGGAAAGATAATCCCTCATTAAAGACAAGCAAACAAAGGTAACTTGGAGGGCGTGGAGGGGCACAACCCCCAGATTTTCAGTGGTGGAGCAGACAGGGAGGGAGCTCTCAGGAGCCAGCTGTGCCATCAGCAGGAGCTCACTCCCACAGCTTCTTCCCACTCAGGCATTTCCCAGTAAGCTGAACATTTGAATTACTTAAAACACCGGTATTTAGCAATAACACTGCCACACCTGAGCTTTTCTGAGCCACTCCCTCTCTCACAGCACATTCCCATTTCCAAATCACAGCAGGGAGCATCCTGTAAGGCATGTGGCAGTGCCCAGGGGTCAGCAAACCCTTTCCAGCACCGAGAGCTCTGCCAAGCAGCATTGCGAAGGAAGAAACAGGAGGGGGGAAAGAAGCACGTGAACAGCAGTGGATGTGCAGGTTAAGGAATCTCAGTGGGATCAGGGAGCATTTCACACTGTGGATTTTATCCAGAAAATGGTGAGCACCAATGCTTCATCAACAGATTTCTGCTCCAGGGGGCTTTCAGCTCACATTAAATTTTGGCATTTAGAGCCCGAATATTTCGTTTATTTTCATCCTGAGCGCACCATCTGAGCCAGACCCCACCTTCACAAATCAAGAGACAGCCAAGCAGCCTGGATGCTTTGCAACACCAGCTCCCAAACCTAAAACTCAGCAATTCATTCACTTCAAACAGAACTGAGGTAAAAACAAAAATAAAGCCAGCGAGCTATTGCAAAATCACAATTTCATAGTGATGAAATAACACCCACAGTCCCCCGAGAAGGGGCAAGGATTAGGCTGTTAAATTAATTATTCTGGCACACGTGTAGAAGAGCAGGTGCCTTTCCAATTGCCCGAATTTACAGAAGCTTTCCTTCTTAGGGCCAGCAGTAATGGGATGGAGGTGCCAGGTGAGGGCCAGGCTCGGTGGAAGGAGCCTCTCCACACGTGTGCCCGGCTCCCGGGAGGTTAATGCCAATATCCTGGCCTGGAGGCCCCATGCTCGGGATTAGCCGCTTATTATTTAGGGACCTGCTTTACCAGGACGTTCCAAGGCGTGTGTCCCCAGCTCTGCCGACACCCGGCACAATGCAGGACACGCCGGGAGCATCCCGGGGCTGACCCCTCTGCGGGGAAGGAGGGACAGCCGCAAGACAGGGATGTTCTGCCACATGCGAACCCTCTGTGCGTCCTTTCAGCTCCCCACGGGTCAGGGAGGGTGTGTTGGTACAACACCCAAATCTCACGCTCTGTGCACAAAGAAGCAGAGCGGCATCTGCCCCCAGAGATCAACACGCAGCTCTGGCTACAGCTCCGGCTGGGCATCGTCATCTCCTCCCGGCATTCCTGATGGAGCCGGGCTGCGGAGCTGCGGGTGGGCACCCGGAAACGGGAGGACTCCAGGGACACCTCAAAGCCTACAGGGGACAGTGACTTTTACTGATAGGACAACGGGGAGCGGCCCTAAACTAATCGAGGAGAGATTTACCTTAGATGTTAGGAAGAAATTCTTGCTGGTGAGGGGGCTGAAGTCCTGGCACAGGTTGCCCAGAGAAGCTGGCATGGATGCCCCATCCCTGGAAGTGTTCCAGGCCAGGCTGGACGGGGCTTGAAGCAATCTGGGATGGTGGAAGGTGTCTCTGCCCATGGCAGGGGGTGGGAATGGATGAGCTTTAATTCCCCTTCCATCCCGGTCCGTTCTGGGATTCTGTGACCCCAGCTCTGCACACCCCAGATCTGCCGGCAGTGGGACCTGACCCCAGGTTAGGAATGCAGGGCCCTCTTTTTGTTCAGCGCTCAGCTCCCCTATTGAAACCCCAGCGTGCAGAGACAAGCGCTGGCCCGTCCCTATGATCGGGAAATAGCGAGGGGATGCGGCGGGCAGGGATCCTGCGGGCATCGCGCCGGCTGCCAGAGGGAACGCAGGGAAGAGAGCGGGGAGCGGCTGGATCCCGCCGGAGGAGATCGGGCAGGGGAAGGATGCGCGGTGACAGCGCGGGGAGCGGGGCAGGGCACAGCGGGGACACGAAGGGCTCGTCCCGGGTGGGCGCATCCCCCGCCGGCTCTCACCTGAGCAGAGGCTCCTTCTCGGGCGCCGCCGCCTCCCCGCCGCAGCAGCCGCAGCAGCCGAGCGAGCGCAGCCAGGCCCGCAGCCCCATCGGAGCCGCCGGAGAGCCGGGCAGGGCAGGGCAGGGCCGCCCCGGCCCCACGGCCATCCCCTGCCCCCGCCCAGCGGGGCCGGGCCGGGCTCCGCTCCGCCCCGCTGCCCTGCCCGGCCCCTCCCGCTCCTGCCCCGCCCTGCCCGGCACGGCCCCGCCGGAGCTGATCCCTCCTTCTGCATCCTCCTTGAACCTCCCGCATCTTCCTCCTGCACTGTCCTACATCATCCTCCTGCACCCTCCTGCACCCTTCTGCATCCCTCCTGCACCCTCTTGTCCTTTGCAGCATCTTTCCCTGCCCTTCTGCATCCTCGCTCGCCCTCCTCCACCCCGCTGCATCCTCACCCTGCCGTGGCCTCCTGCACCCTCCTCAGTGCCACACTGCATTTGTGGCCTTCGTGTCTCCACTGGAACAGACCAGCACTGGCCATCACAGCACAGCCAGAACCCAAAAATCCCCCTTTTCCAGCCCTCTGCACCACTACACTTCCAGGCCTGTTCCCACTTGGCTTTTGGGACACAGGGCTGTGATCCTCGGAGCTGCAATGGGAAATGGGCAGGGGTGGATGGGCTCGGCTGTATCCTGGTGCAGGGGGGCTTTTGAGGAAGAAGAGAAGAGCCCAAAATATTGCTGCCTTCTCTTTTTTTTTTCCTGCCTGTTGCCAGGAAAATAGGTCCACAAACACCAGAGGTTTATGTCCAAAAAGGAGATGGAGGAGTCCCGTTACTTTGTTTGAATAAAGGGACAGGTCATGGGGCATTCCCCTGGGGGACACACAGCCTCCTTTTTATCCCAATTTCCCAGTTGCATTTCCCCCTCTCTTTGCCCACTGGCTGAGGTACTTGAGAGGCACAGACTCCGCAAAAAGCCTGATAACTAAGCCACCTTCTAATTCATGCTACACACACACACACACACACACACACACACACACACATTTTTCTTTGTGTCTCTGTTCTTTTTCTCTAAATCCAGAGATGTAGCACAGTCTTGAGTGAGTAACAGTCTGTGTCAATTAGTGGAATCTCTATGGAATTGATGGTTCCCCCATTGCTTCTTTTATCTCTCTGTATCCAGCCTTTTCTTCCATCATGCCCACAGTTTGTTTGTGAAGACACCTCCTTCCAATTCCTTTCACTGTCTTACATTCCTATCACGTGCCTGGCTGGGACCCCAAGAAGGAAAAGCTTAAACTCTGAATTAAGATGGTCCTGGATCTTGTTTAGTCACCACAAATTTGTTTGCATTTCAGAACAGCCCATCAGGCATCAGCCAGACCCAGAGCAATTGCTCTGAGCCTGGTTTGGCCACGCACATCCCCAAGAGTTATTTAATTTTAGCACAGCAGCTTCCTGGACATTTTGCCTATGCCAGCAGATATAATCATAGCAGCTACTACACCCTTGTGCCCAGTGTGTTCGTGCAAGGAAAGATGAAATAAGATCATTTGAGCTCACATTTCTCTCCCTCTTTTTATTCCAGAATTGTTAATTCATCAGCAGCGGATCCGGCCCCTGCCTGGGGAATGGGAGATCTCAGGTTGCTCGGCCACAGATTCTCAGGGGACTTCTAAATTTCATTTAATTCACTGGATCCATAAGCAGATTTCCCATCTTCCTGAATTAAAAGGTGAAATGCTGGGAGAAGGACTTATTGTTATTGTTTCTGGAAGCCCGCAGTGCTGGGCTCTGCTCCCATCTCCCCCCGTGCTGCTCATCACTCATTCCAAGGAAGGATTTATGGCCGGATGAGCCGAGGGGCGAGGCAGGATTGCAGAGCTAAGGATGCTCTCCTCTGCAGGCTTCCTCCTCCTCTGCCCTTGAGAGTGTCCCTGCCTGCCCTTATTTCCCCTCCAGCCTTTTGTGTGCTGGAACAGACAATCACCAGGCACCGCCGCTGCGATTGCAAGGATCTGGGAATTGCACCGGCACGGATGTACTTCCCAAAATAGTCACTGCTACAGAAATTCCCTTCTCCCTCCCCTCTCCAGCTGATCATCTAGGTCTCTTGTTCATCTGGGCTTTCTTTGGGCACAAACACTGATTTTTTTCCTGGGTTGTAAATGCCAGGGATAGCCCTGATGCCAGCTGAGATCTTGAGGTACAGCTCTAACACATCAACAGAGACATCCCTGATCTGTGGATAACTCCCTTCCCTACGAGGAACTTTATCCATACCCCACTGCTTTTAAGACAAGAGAATTATATTCTTCATTAATTTCAAGTATGAGCCCTCTAGGTTTAAAAAGATCACTGAAGAAATGCCAACTATTTTCCAATCTTTTTATTCCTTGTTGTGACAATAAATCTTGTTTCTTTTCCATCTGAGAACAAATAAACAGGGAAGAATCTTGTGAGAGCTGAAACCTTACTGGGATCTTAAAACCAAATCAAATTTTCCACAAGGTAGGAGAAATCTCACTGACTTCTCCAGGGAATCCTGGGGATGGGGAGGTGGAACCCAGCCCTGTGGGTATCCTCCCTCTTGTGTGGTCCAGCAAAAAGCTTCGGAGTCAATCAAAGATGGAATGAGTTAAAACAATTAAATTTGTACATTGAATGCCTTTGGGGTGCCATTTGCCTCCTCTTCCTTTAGCTCCAAGCAATCCATGCACAAGTAATCCTGTTGGTAAAAAAATACTAATGGGCACAGGAGGACAGACAGAAGTATCCTTTGGCCTTTTTGTCCACTAAAATAGATTGATTCATTTTGTCAGTTTTAATAAATTTCAGAGTGAGATGCATTCCCAATGAAGGTCTGTTAATCCAGGATCCTGCTATAGAATTAAAATCCACAGGGACTGAAGGTTTGGGGAACAAGCTGGGAAGAGCCCAGGGCTCTTTGGCATTCCTTTGGATTTGATAAGTGGGCAGGCAGGGATGATGGTCAGTGTCTGATTCTCTGTGCCTGGTGTTTGAACCCACATTTTGTCTAAGGCTCAGCTACCCCAGTCTTGAGGAGACCAATTTATTTCTGCATGGTGCAGGGCCTTTGGAGAGCAGCTGTCCCTTGGGGAGCACAACAGAGATGGAGGAGGGAGCAGAGTGTGACAAAGGTTGGGAGGGCTTAGGAAAGACCTGGTGCCATTCCCAGCCTGTGCCTGGCTGGTGTTTTCTTTTCCTGTTCGTGTTTGGTGTCAGCTGCAGCCCCAGCTAAACATCACCTGAGCACTGCCCATGAGAGCAGCCCAGGGACTGCAGAGCTCTGAACAGGGCAGGGGGCTCAGGCCTGGGTTGGATCCCAGAAACCTGGGATTTTGGAGCTTTCTGTGCTTTCTGGCACTGACCCCCTGGAGAACACTGATTTTGACCTGAGGCCTTGGAGAAGGCTCCAAATTTGAGTGATGGAGTTAAATACAAGTGTGTGATTTCACATGGTGAAGGGTTTTCAATTTGAAGGTTTTAGAATACAGTAATAGGTATGGGACAAGACTGAAGAATTTTATGTGCTCTTCTTCCTTCTTCCCCATGATTTCAGGCAGTGGTTTCTGGTTGGACAGGGCTGCACTGCAGGTCACAGGAGTTTGGTTATTGGGTTAAAAGTATAAATAATACAGGTGTTAATTCTCTGTTGGACTGTTTAGCTTTAAGAGACCTTGCAGCAGCTGGATCTGTCTCCATTTTGCTCACTTTTAGCTGGTAGCCAGAAGAGTTGCAGAACTCTCTGTAGTTTAGATAAAATTAATAAACAACCAAGCCCGAACATAGGAAAATTCATTTCCTTCATGTGATTTTAAATCCTGGCTCTGAGTGAAGACAGAAGAAAAAGAAGACAAGCCACCAATGCAGTGCTGCAGTTACCCCATTTACAGCCTGGGACATCCCTTCCTGTCTGCAGAGGTGCTCTCAGCAAAACAGGGGTGTGCAAACCCCAAAGAGCCAGGCTATGACAGCACAGGGCCTTTGGTGCTCTGTGGTATTTTCTCTTGCTGCAGGTACCACCCCTGCACGATTAAGCAGCAGGTGGCACAAATGAAATATTTGGGACACCAGCCCAGGAACTCCAAGCCATGCTTTGATTTAGCAAACTGCTTCAAGCAGCCTCTGTCTTCCCTCCTTCGGTAAATAAATTCACTGATTTCTCTGAAAAGTAGGAGTGGCCTAAAGGCTGTGCTAATTAGCATGGACCCATGACTGCAGAGCAAAGTACAAACCGAAGGGACTGTGCTTCCACCAAAGCAGGGCTCTGTTGGCCTCAGCTCAGGGAATTAACATGACTCTGCTGAAGAAGGGGTGAAATCCTGCCCTGAATCAGGGCAAAATACCAACATCCTGAGCTCTTGAAGTGATGCTCTTGGGGCTCTTGCTGCATTTTTCCTTCCTGCTGGACACCAGGAGGGGACTTCAGGACAGACAGAGCCCTGTGTGTATGGCTCTGGCTGCATTTGAATCCCGTTCTGCTGCCTTGCAGCATCCTCTGGGCTCTGCATCTGCTCGAGCATTCCCGGGACCCGTGGGCACTTGGAAAGCCGCACCTCTGTAATCGATAACCGCGGAGCTGTGTGAAGGCTCAGGCTCGGCTCTGCCGCTCCAGATCCCGGTGGGATGGAGCCTCTGGCAGCCGCCCGCAGGATTTCCCCCCGCTCCGGCCGGGCTGGGCGGTCCCGGGGCGGTGCCGCCATCCCTCGCCTCGGGCTCGGTGCCGCCCCGCAGCCCGGGCTGGGCGGCGCTGGGAGCGGCTGCGGTGAGAGCGAGGGGCTGCGGGGACAAGGGACAGCGCCGGGAGGGGCCCTCCGGAGAGCGCTGCTCCTCCGGCCCTGAGTGATTGAGCATCTCTTCCTCTGAAGGCAGAACAGCCCTTGCTCTGCCGGTGTGTTTGTGTATCGTGCGGGCACTCCAGCGGGTGTCCATCCCCGGCATCGCGGCTCGGAGCGCTCCGGGCAGCGCCTGCGGTGGGGCCGAGCCCCGGGAGCTGCCGCTGCCTCGGACGGCGCCTGCTCGGGCACGAACAGGATGGGGCCGGGAGCCTTCCGGGGCGGAGCGGGGGGATGGGGCTGTGAGAATGGAGCGGGCACGGAGCGGGGCTGGAGCCGGGAGCGCCGGGCCTGAGCTGTTCCGGCCCCTCCCGAAGGGTCCCGCTCGCCCCCACGCGTTCCTGGGTTCCGTGATCCCCGTGGATTCAGTCGGATAAGAGACTTGCAGTGGCTTCCAAGGTGGAGTTGTCACTGTGTGAAAATGGATTTCCTTAAAAAAAATCCTCCCATGTTTTACTGGCAGCCTTTCTGCTGCGCTGCTGGGTGAAGGATTTGAGGAAGCAGCCGGGTGGGAGGGTGGGGATGCACAGGAGTTGAAGTGTGTAAAAGCCTGGAAAGCTTTTCCTGTCGCACGCCGCAGGTTTGCTGCTGTGATTAGCTCGGGGCTGTGGGAGGGATTCCTGGAGAGCAGGAATTGGCGCTCCCTTGCTGGAGCCCCACGGGCAAAGTCCTGCCGGTGTCCCGCGGGGAGCGGAGCGCTCGGGCCGGGCTGAGCAGCGGCAGGAGCTCGGTCCCTGGGACATCCCCGGCTCGCTGCTCCTGCAGGTGCCAGCTCAACCCAGCATGGCCACCAAGAGGTTCGAGGGCAGAGAGCATGCGGCGGTCTACCAGAAGTACAGGTTTGCACCGGGAAAGGAGCTCAAGCAGACCATCCTCTCCTACCTGCAGGAAAAGGTGAGCGGCTGGAGGAGAAATCCAAGGAGTGTTTAATTGTGGGTGGCAGTGTTTGCCTTGCTGGGAGTGTCCCTTTGGTTGGTGCCTCAGGGGAAGATAGAGCAGCAGCCTCAAGGCCAGGAGGGGGCACAGGAGAGGCTTTCTGCAGGTTCTGCCATGCCAAGGCTGTTCCTGGGGGAAGGGATGGGGTCACAGCCCGGGAATTGGGCGGCTGCCCACTGACACACACCCACTCCTCCCTGCAGAAGGCGATCCCAGCGGAGCTGGCGGTGGATGTGGGCTGTGGGTCTGGACAAGGCACCCACTTCCTTGGGGAGCACTTCAAGAAGGTGGTGGGCACGGACATCAGCGCAGCGCAGATCCAGGAGGCCAAGGACAACCCCGGCATGCCCAACATCTCCTACCTGTGAGTGCCAGGGCAGCAGGCTCAGCCCAAGGCAGAATTGAGGTCCTCCCGTGGTTTGTGAGGCTGAGTGCTGGGAGAGCCAGCTGGCACCAAAGGTTCCATTGGATGGAACTCCTGGTGTGCACAAGCGTTATCCTAGACGTGCACAAGCTGTGGTCTCGCATCCCAAACCATCCAAAAGCACGCGCTGGCTTCACGTCCTGCTGTGTAATTCCCATGGACGTGACCCGTGGCTTTCCCCTTGGCCCTTGCAGCGTGTGCCCTGCAGAGGAGCTGCCGTTCCAGGACGGCTCCGTGGACGTCCTGACGTCGTTCACGGCCGCGCACTGGTTCGACATCGAGCGCTTCATGAGGGAGGCCGAGCGCGTGCTGAGGCCGGGCGGCTGCGTGGCCATCAGCACCTACACCGTGGACATGAGCGTGCGCTACGGAGACTGCTCCGAAAAACTCACCCAGATCTTCAGGGAGGTGAGCTGGCTAAACCTCAGCGCGGGGGGAATGGGTGGCTTTGGATGCAGGGAGGAAGGAATGGGGTTCAGGGGGTGTGACAAGAGGAATCCTCATGCACAACGGGGCAAAGGGATGGGTAAGTGCAGGGATAAGGCTGAGGCAGGATTTAGAGACTTCCACACGAGGCTGGGATCATGAGGGACATGAGGACTGATAGGGCAGACTCTGGTGGGGGTGAGAAGGGTGCCAGGGCAGATCTGGGAGCTGGTATTGTCCAGGAGACTTCTCCTGTTGCCCTGATCACAGTGAAAAGAATGGGAAGTAGAAACTGTTGGGAATAAATCCTTTTTTTAGAAATCTTACTGGACAAAGGCTGTTTTAACAACTGGATAAAAGGAGACTTTGCACTATGAGTAAGAGCTGTGCAGGGAGGACAGGAGCCTTATTTCTATAATAGGATCTTTGAATTAAGCAAGAATTTGGTGTATTTTAATGCCAGAAGTCTTTAAAAAAAAAAAAGGACATATGAACATATCGGATGCAGGCCCAAACCTGAGTTAAGTGGCATCTGAAAACTTCAGGTGGTTTTGTGTTTGTTTTTAATACACATCTTTACAGTGCTGGGACCAGATGTTAAAATACTCACATGCTAGGGTAAAATATGTCTTGGACAACTACCAAGTGATCTTTGAGGCCTTGCCATTCCCAGACAAGAAGAGGTGAGCAGAACCACCTTTGATGGTGTCAGATATTTTATCCACCACCATGTCAACCCTGTGTTCCCCCACCTTTGAGATTTACCTTGCAGTGCTCCTTTCTTGCCCTTGTCTCTGTAGAGTCACTGATATCTACGACCCAATTCCCATGACTGTGGAGGGTGTGGTTGGTTACATGGAGTCTGCCTCTTCATATCAGACCTTTAAGAAGAGTGACCCTACAGCTGCAACATCCCTCCTCCAAGAGACTGAGAAGAGGTGAGAACACTGCAGGACATGGAGGACCTGTCCTATGCAGAGGGAGGTTGTGCAGACCCCTTCAAACTGCAAGGGCAGGGATGTGCTCCCTCCTTTCCCCCAGGGGTGGACACCTTTAAGGGGTTAAACAGCAGATCCTTACATTTTAAGTGTGAAGCAGTAGGATGTGCTTGCACTGATGTGTCCATGAACCCTCTAACATGAGACTATCCTGATTTTCTTTACTTTGCTCTTAATTGGCATGAAAAATATTGGTGGTTGCATCTTCACCCATGTGTTTCAGCCCCAACAAGGGCCTGCTGATTTATTCACTGACCAGAACAGCCCTTGTGCAGCCGCTGGAAGCATTTGCCCTGCCACCTCTGTGCTGTGGGTGGAAGAGATGTGTCTCTGCTTCTGGGCAGGGTGAGACCCTTCCTCTGCTTGTCCTTTCAGGATGCTGGAGACCATGGGAGTTTCCTCTCGTGAGACCCCAGTGGAGTTCTTGGTGAGGCACGTCTGCGTGCTGGGCTGCAAGGGCCGCTGAGAGAGCAAACCCTTCTGACCTGGTGCTGCAATGGAAGGAGAAGGTGGATTGTCTCCTAAAAGCCTGCCTGTAACTGCTCTTACTCCTTGGGAGTAGTGGTGCTGATTTTGCTGATTGAAATTTTGGTCTCCTGGTAGAAAGCAGATGGGGTTTTATGTCCCTCAGGCTCCTGCCCACCTTGCTTGTGGAGTGTGCCTGGTGCTGCTCCCTTGGCACTGGAAGTGTCCCATTGTAGACACATTGCTGGGTTAATAACGTGGGGAAGGGAATCTCAGATGTCTTAGGTTGTATTACAGGATGTGACCGAAAGTATCTATTCTATCACTCTCTGTTGAAGCCAGGTGGGGCAGTGTTCTTTATCTTTTCCACAACCCGGAGGAAGCTCCGGGGAGATATCTTCTGTTAATGGGCCATTGAGTCCCACTGTGTGACTGATAAAATTACTGCATCCCACTTGGAGATGCTCCAGCCAAGGGCAGGAGCGAAGCTTTTCCTGCTGAGATAAAATCTGAGATTTGGAACACCAAGGCAGCCTTTTTCCGCTGGATCCCAGAGGAAAACCAAACCTTTCCTCATCATCACTGGACCTTTGGAGGAAAACTGCACCTTCTACAGGAGCACTGCTCCAACTGAGCCACATCTGTCACTGCAGGAGGATGCAGCCACCATGGAATGGGACTGCTGCCAACACCCTGACTGACTGATGGGGTGTCAGCTTGGATTCTGACTCTGGCAGTGTTTTGGGTTTGTTCTTTGTAGTACTGTATTTCTATTTTAATTTTCCTAGTAAAGAACTGTTATTCCTAATTCCTATATCTTGGCCTGAAAGCCCCTTGATTTCAAAATTACTATAATTTGCAGGGAGGGGGTTTACATTCTCCATTTCAAAGAGCAGTTTCTGCCTTTATTGCAGACACCTGTCCTTCAAACCAGGACAGATTTTGGTGCCCAGTGTCGGGCACAAGGCCATCAAGAGATAAAAGGAATAACAGTTCTTGAGTAACCTAATTTTTTGTGTGCTGTTACAGTAACCTCATTAGATGGCAATATGTTGTCTAGTTTACCCTGGTTTGGGTGGCACGTGGTTGTGGCTGTATTTCTCCCATTTGCAGGCCCTTATCTAAACATGGGCCCTATAGCTAAGGCTACTGTGGCCGCTATCCAGTTTGATTTATGGGTTAACAAGGTGGGGAATTAATGGACTTTTAACTTCCTTTGGAAGGCAGATTCAGGGCTATCACACACTCACTGTATATTTCTGGGCTAACTCTAATAATGGTACTTACTGTGAGGGAATGACACCAGGGACAATTTTTTCCCAACCCTTCACCTAGATTTTTGGGTCTACCCCACCAGTTTTTGATAATGATATTATATGATATGCTAATGATATTATACAGTGGCTGGTGTAACTGATAGGCTTGTCTTACTTAACATTTAGAGATGAGGGGGGATTGAGCTGGATAACAACCCTGATACCTACTCCAGGAAGTAGGGATGGTACTGCAGACATTGACACTGCCCCAGAGACTAGGGATGCTGCCCCAGAGCCTGACCCTGCCCCAGAGCCCATCTCAAAAATAAACCACCCAGATTGGTTGGAGGTAATGGAGGAGAAGATCCACCAGATGCTGAAGGAGTACTTTTCCCCAGCTGGTGAGGAACCCTCCCCCTGCCCTAAAGAGGGAGAGTCTGATGGTGCTGCAGTGGAACCCACAAAGTTACATCTGCCCAGGTTCCAACTGAACCACAAGGGCACTCACAGCCAGCAGCAGTCACCCCTGCAGAAACTAGGAAGTCTAAGACGAAAACAAAGCACCTAGATAATAAGGAAAGAAAGGAGGGCCCTCACAACCAGCAGGGGAGCCAGAGGTTGAGATCATCACTGAGTCCCTGTCATATGAAAATCTCCGTAATCTGTGGAAAGATATTGCATGATGGGGCCGGGAGGCTTTGACAACTTGGTTGCTTTGGGTCTGGGACCTCATGGGTACAGGTGTGCACTTGGATGGTACAGAGGCAAGGAATTTGGGATCCTTGTCCAGGACTCAGGTGTGGACCAGATATTTGTAAGGGAGCCAGGCCCACTTCCCCTCTGGGAGCGGCTTTTAATGAATGTAAGAGAGAGGTTTGTCAACAAAGAAAGAATGCAGGAGCACCACAATAGAATGCGCTGGAAGACCCTTGAGGAAGGAATTCAACAGCTGAAAGAAGTGGCAGTATTGGAGGTACTCTTTGGGAGGGATGGACAGCATGACAATGACCCTGACAAGGTCAGGTGCACAGGGCAGATGCTGTGGAATCTGGCAAACCTGGGGCCATCTCAATACAGCACCTTCATTGCAACGACTAATGCCGACAACAGCCAAGAAACAGTGGGCTCTGTTGCTAACAAGCTCAGAAATTTTGAGAGCATGATCAATGGCCCAATGCAGGCTCATGTCTCTGCTGTGCTTAAGGAACTCAAAGAGGAGTTTAAGGAGGAGATGAGGGAGATAAGGGAAGAGGTAAGGAAGGTCAATGCAGCACCAGTACGAGTCACAGGCCCCAAAGTCAGAGCCCAACACCCCCCAGCAAGGGAGAGAGGGTACACCCCACACGCTGATCTGTGGTTCTTTTTGCATGACCATGGGGAGGACATGGGAAAATAGGATGGGAAACCCACTTCTGTCCTGGCAGCGTCAGCTCAGGGGAGGAAACACTAACCAAGGCAGGTCTACTAAAGTGAAGGTAGCCTCAACCTCCCATAATCAAGGTGCAGGGTATTACAGAAGAGAGGATAATCTGTCAGACCCACTTGAAGGAACCTCTACTATGTATGCCCAGGAAGGAAATAACAACCAGTGCTAGAGGGGCCCTGCCTCTAGCCAGGGAGAGGCATGGGATAACAGGGTCTATCGAACGGTGTGGATCCAATGGCCTGGCACATCAGAGCCACAAAAACACAGGGCGTTAGTTGATAGTGGCTCACAGTGTACTCTGATACCATCAGGACATGTGGGGAAAGAACCTGTTTCCGTTGTTGGGGTGACAGGGGGATCACAGGAATTGACTTTGCTGGAGGCTGAGGTGAGCCTGACAGGGGAGGGGTGGCAGAAACATCCGATTGTAACTGGCCCAGAGGCACTGCCCATTCTAGGCATAGACTTTCTCAGGAGTGGCTATTACAAAGACCCAAAGGGATACAGATGGGCTTTTGGAATAGCTGCTGTAGCGGCAGAGGGCATTAAGCAGTTGAACACCTTGCCTGGACTGTCAGAAAACCCATCTGCAGTGGGACTCCTGAAGGTGGAAGAGCAACAAGTGCCAATTGCCACCTCCGGCAGTACTGGACGAATCGAGATGCCGTGATCCCCATCCACAAGATGATCCGTGAGCTGGAGAGCCAAGGGGTGGTCACCAAAACCCACTCACCCTTCAACAGCCCCATCTGGCCCATGCACAAGTCTGATGGAGAATGGAGATTGACTGTGGACTATCGTGTGTTGAACGAAGTGACTCCACCACTGAGCGCTGCCGTGCCGGACATGCTGGAGCTCCAGTACGAGCTGGAGTCCAAGGCAGCAAGGTGGTATGCCACCATTGACATTGCCAACGCCTTTTTCTCCATTCCCCTGGCAGCAGAGTGCAGGCCTCAGTTTGCCTTTACATGGAGGGGCGTGCAGTACAGGTGGAATCGTCTGCCCCAGGGGTGGAAACACAGCCCCACCATCTGTCATGGACTGATCCAGGCTGCACTAGAAAAGGGTGAGGCTCCAGAACACCTTCAATACATCAATGACATTGTGTGGGGGAACACGGCAGTGGAGGTATTTGAGAAAGGAGAGAAAATCATCCAGATTCTGCTGGGAGCTGGCTTTGCCATTAAAAAGAGCAAAGTCAAAGGACCTGCCCGAGAGATCCAGTTCCTGGGAGTAAAGTGGCAAGATGGACGGCGCCAGATCCCCACTGAGGTCATCAATAAGATCACCGCAATGTCTCCACCAACCAACAAGAAGGAAACACAAGCTTTCCTAAATGCCATAGGCTTTTGGAGAATGCACATTCCCGAGTACAGTCAGATTGTGAGCCCTCTCTACCTGGTCACCCGTAAGAAGAACGATTTCCACTGGGGTGCTGAGCAGCAGCAAGCCTTTGCCCAGATCAAGCAGGAGATCGCTCATGCAGTGGCCCTTGGCCCAGTCAGGACGGGACCAGAGGTGAAGAATGTGCTTTACACTGCAGCCAGGAACCATGGCTTGTCCTGGAGCCTTTGGCAGAAGGTGCCTGGGGAGACTCGAGGCCAACCTCTGGGATTCTGGAACTGGAGCTACAGAGGGTCTGAAGCCAACTACACTCCCACAGAGAAGCAGATCCTGGCTGCCTATGAAGGAGTCCAAGCTGCCTCAGAGGTGATTGGGACGGAAGCACAACTCCTCCTGGCACCCCGACTACCAGTGCTGGGGTGGATGTTCAAAGGAAAGGTTCCCTCTACCCACCACGCCACCGACGCCACATGGAGCAAGTGGATTGCCCTCATCACGCAACGCACCCACATCGGAAACCCAAATCGCCCTGGGATTTTGGAGATAATTACGAACTGGCCAAAAGGTGAAAATTTTGGTCTCGCTGACGAAGAGGAGCAAGAACAAGTGAGCCGGGCTGAGGAAGCCCCACCGTATAACCAACTGCCAGCAGATGAAACACGCTACGCTCTTTTCACCGACGGCTCCTGCCACATCGTGGGGATGAACCGGAAGTGGAAAGCAGCCGTATGGAGCCCCACTCGACAGGTTGCACAAGCTACCGAAGGAGAAGGTGGATCAAGTCAACTTGCTGAACTCAAAGCTGTTCAGCTGGCCCTGGACGTTGCTGAAAGAGAGAAGTGGCCAAAACTCTACCTTTATACTGACTCATGGATGGTAGCCAATGCTCTGTGGGGTTGGATGGAAAGGTGGAAAAAGACAAACTGGCAACGTAGGGGAAAACCAATCTGGCCTGCTGAGGAGTGGAAAGACATTGCCACCCGGGTAGAGAGGCTACCTGTGAAAGTTTGTCACGTGGATGCCCATGTCCCCAAGAGTCGGGCCAATGAGGAACACCGACACAACGAGCAGGTAGATCAGGCCTCAAAGATAGAGGTGTCAAAAATAGACTTGGATTGGCAACACAAGGGAGAATTGTTCCTGGCTCGATGGGCCCATGACGCCTCAGGTCATCAGGGCAGAGATGCCACGTATAAGTGGGCACAAGACCGAGGGGTGGATCTAACCATGGACAGTATCTCTCAAGTTATCCATGACTGTGATACGTGCGCTGCCATCAAACAGGCCAAGCGGGTGAAGCCCCTCTGGTATGGTGGGCGTTGGTCCAAATATAAGTACGGGGAGGCCTGGCAGATTGACTACATCACACTGCCTCAGACCCGCCAAGGCAAGCGCTACGTGCTGACCATGGTGGAAGCCACCACCGGATGGTTGCAGACCTACCCTGTGCTTCACGCCACTGCCTGTAACACCATCCTGGGCCTTGAGAAACAGGTCCTTTGGAGGCATGGTATCCCTGAGAGAATTGAGTCAGACAATGGGACTCATTTCAAGAACAGCCTCATAAACACCTGGGCTAGGGAACACGGCATTGAGTGGGTGTACCACATCCCCTACCATGCACCAGCAGCTGGGAAGGTCGAACGGTGCAATGGTCTGCTTAAAACCACCTTGAAGGCACTTGGTGGGGGGACTTTCAAGAACTGGGAAAGTAATCTACCAAAGGCCATGTGGTTAGTGAATACCCAAGGTTCCACTAACCGAGCAGGCCCTGCCCAATTAGAGCTCTTGGGAACACCAGGTGGGGATAAGGTTCCAGTGGTACACATGAGAGGTATGCTAGGGACAACTGTTTGGGTAAACTCTGCCTCCAGCAAAGACAATCCTGTCCATGGGGTGGTTTTTGCTCAAGGACCAGGTTGTACCTGGTGGGTGATGCAAAAGGATGGAGAGACCCGATGCATACCCCAAGGAGACCTTGTTCTAGGGTGAACTACCTATGATACTGTGCTTGTATCTGTAACTGCATGTCTGTATATAGTTTAAAGGTTTTAATTTGATGTAGCATGTTAGTATGGGAAAAATTCAGGGTGGATGATGTTGGGGGTTTGTTCCCCTAATTTTTTTGCTGTGGAATTTTCCCCATTATTATGCTAAGAAACCTTGTTGGGCTGCACCCAGCTCGTAATCTCTAGGGACAAAGGTTTGGGCAGGGTGGGGCTCCCGCTCGTTCTTGCTTGTCAGCGGGGTCAGGAGAGGACGTCTGGGGAGCTGCTCCATCCCAACTCCAGGGGCCAGGGTCTCTGCTGTGAGACGCTGCACTGCCGCCTTCCCGCACAGCCTGTCCCCTCTGGGCACCCAGCCCAGCTCCACGGCCCACACAGTGAGCGGGGGAAGCCGTTCCCCACCCTTCTCCCAGCGGGGGCTCCGCCGTCCTCAGCCCAGCCGTCCACAGGACCTGTCCTGGCCCCACCACCCCGGTGCTGAGCGCAGGGAGACGGCGTCTGCGGCAGAAGGGACTGGAACTCAGTTACTGGTTTTGTTTTGTCGCTAATTGTCATAACTGATATTGGTTTTGTTTGTCCTATAGATACATTAGTAAAGAACTGGTACTCCTAAACCCATATCTTCCCTTGAAAGCCCCTTAATTTCCAAATTATAATAAATTTGAGGGAGGGAATCTGCACGCTCCATCTCAGGGAGGCATTCCTGCCTTTCTCGGCAACTACCTGTCTTCAAAACCGAGACAAATCCATTGATTCAATTTTGTCAGTTTTAATAAATTTCAGAGTGAGATGCATTCCCAATGAAGGTCTGTTAATCCAGGACCCTGCTATAGAATTAAAATCCACAGGGACTGAAGGTTTGGGGAACAAGCTGGGAAGAGCCCAGGGCTCTTTGGCATTCCTTTGGATTTGGTAAGTGGGCAGGCAGGGATGATGGTCAGTGTCTGATTCTCTGTGCCTGGTGTTTGAACCCACATTTTGTCTAAGGCTCAGCACCCCAAATCTTGAGGAGACCAATTTATTTCTGCATGGTGCAGGGCCTTTGGAGAGCAACTGTCCCTTGGGGAGCACAACAGAGATGGAGGAGGGAGCAGAGTGTGCCAAAGGTTGGGAGGGTTTAGGAAAGACCTGATGCCATTCCCAGCCTGTGCCTGGCTGGTGTTTTCTTTTCCTGCTCGTGTTTGGTGTCAGCTGCAGCCCCAGCTAAACATCACCTGAGCATTGCCCATGAGAGCAGCCCAGGGACTGCAGAGTTCTGAACAGGGCAGGGGGCTCAGGCCTGGGTTGGATCCCAGACACCTGGGATTTTGGAGCTTTCTGTGCTTTCTGGCACTGACCCCCTGGAGAACACTGCTTTTGACCTGAGGCCTTGGAGAAGGCTCCAAATTTGAGTGATGGAGTTAAATACAAGTTTTGAATTTGAAGGTTTTAGAATACAGTAATAGGTATGGGACAAGATTGAAGAATTTGGGTGTTGTCTTTTTCTGTGTTCTTCTTCCTTCTTGTTCATGGTTTCAGGCAGTGGATTCTGGTTGGACAGGGCTGCACTGCAGGTAACAGGAGTTTGGTTATTGGGTTAAAAGTATAAATAATACAGGTGTTAATTCTCTATTGGACTGTTTAGCTTTAAGAGACCTTGCAGCAGCTGGATCTGTCTCCATTTTGCTCACTTTTAGCTGGTAGCTGCAAGTGTTGCTGAACTCTCTGTAGTTTAGATAAGATTAATAAACAACCAAGCCAGAACGTAGGAAAATGCATTTCCTTCATGTGATTTTAAATCCTGGCTCTGAGTGAAGACAGAAGAAAAAGAAGACAAGCCACCAATGCAGTGCTGCAGTTACCCCATTTACAGCCTGGGACATCCCTTCCTGTCTGCAGAGGTGCTCTCAGCAAAACAGGGGTGTGCAAACCCCAAAGAGCCAGGCTATGACAGCACAGGGCCTTTGGTGCTCTGTGGTATTTTCTCTTGCTGCAGGTACCACCCCTGCACGATTAAGCAGCAGGTGGCACAAATGAAACATTGGGGACACCAGCCCAGGAACTCCAAGCCATGCTTTGATTTAGCAAACTGCTTCAAGCAGCCTCTGTCTCCAGTCCTTGAGTAAATAAATTCACTGATTTCTCTGAAAAGTAGGAGTGGCCTAAAGGCTGTGCTAATTAGCATGGACCCATGACTGCAGAGCAAAGTACAAACCGAAGGGACTGCGCTTCCACCAAAGCAGGGCTCTGTTGGCCTCAGCTCAGGGAATTAACATGACTCTGCTGAAGAAGGGGTGAAATCCTGCCCTGAATCAGGGCAAAATACCAACATCCTGAGCTCTTGAAGTGATGCTCTTGGGGCTCTTGCTGCATTTTTCCTTCCTCCTGGACACCAGGAGGGGACTTCAGGAGAGACAGAGCTCTGTGTGTATGGCTCTGGCTGCATTTGAATCCCGTTCTGCTGCCTTGCAGCATCCTCTGGGCTCTGCATCTGCTCGAGCATTCCCGGGACCCGTGGGCACTTGGAAAGCCGCACCTCTGTAATCGATAACCGCGGAGCTGTGTGAAGGCTCAGG
Organism: Catharus ustulatus; assembly: GCF_009819885.2. Taxonomy (NCBI): domain Eukaryota; kingdom Metazoa; phylum Chordata; class Aves; order Passeriformes; family Turdidae; genus Catharus; species Catharus ustulatus. The sequence continues at coordinate 2,742,830 of NC_046227.1, read as the reverse complement.
CTCGGCTCTGCCGCTCCAGATCCCGGTGGGATGGAGCCTCTGGCAGCCGCCCGCAGGATTTCCCCCCCGCTCCGGCCGGGCTGGGCGGTCCCGGGGCGGTGCCGCCATCCCTCACCTCGGGCTCGGTGCCGCCCCGCAGCCCGGGCTGGGCGGCGCTGGGAGCGGCTGCGGTGAGAGCGAGGGGCTGCGGGGACAAGGGACAGCGCCGGGAGGGGCCCTCCGGAGAGCGCTGCTCCTCCGGCCCTGAGTGATTGAGCATCTCTTCCTCTGAAGGCAGAACAGCCCTCGCTCTGCCGGTGTGTTTGTGTATCGTGCGGGCACTCCAGCGGGTGTCCATCCCCGGCATCGCGGCTCGGAGCGCTCCGGGCAGCGCCTGCGGTGGGGCCGAGCCCCGGGAGCTGCCGCTGCCTCGGACGGCGCCTGCTCGGGCACGAACAGGATGGGGCCGGGAGCCTTCCGGGGCGGAGCGGGGGGATGGGGCTGTGAGAATGGAGCGGGCACGGAGCGGGGCTGGAGCCGGGAACGCCGGGCCTGAGCTGTTCCGGCCTCTCCCGAAGGGTCCCGCTCGCCCCCACGCGTTCCTGGGTTCCGTGATCCCCGTGGATTCAGTCGGATAAGAGACTTGCAGTGGCTTCCAAGGTGGAGTTGTCACTGTGTGAAAATGGATTTCCTTAAAAAAAAATCCTCCCATGTTTTACTGGCAGCCTTTCTGCTGCGCTGCTGGGTGAAGGATTTGAGGAAACAGCCGGGTGGGAGGGTGGGGAAGCACAGGAGTTGAAGTGTGTAAAAGCCTGGAAAGCTTTTCCTGTCGCACGCCGCAGGTCTGCTGCTGTGATTAGCTCGGGGCTGTGGGAGGGATTCCTGGAGAGCAGGAATTGGCGCTCCCTTGCTGGAGCCCCACGGGCAAAGTCCTGCCGGTGTCCCGCGGGGAGCGGAGCGCTCGGGCCGGGCTGAGCAGCGGCAGGAGCTCGGTCCCTGGGACATCCCCGGCTCGCTGCTCCTGCAGGTGCCAGCTCAACCCAGCATGGCCACCCAGAGGTTCGAGGGCAGAGAGCATGCGGCGGTCTACCAGAAGTACAGGTTTGCACCGGGAAAGGAGCTCAAGCAGACCATCCTCTCCTACCTGCAGGAAAAGGTGAGCGGCTGGAGGAGAAATCCAAGGAGTGTTTAATTGTGGGTGGCAGTGTTTGCCTTGCTGGGAGTGTCCCTTTGGTTGATGCCTCAGGGGAAGATAGAGCAGCAGCCTCAAGGCCAGGAGGGGGCACAGGAGAGGCTTTCTGCAGGTTCTGCCATGCCAAGGCTGTTCCTGGGGGAAGGGATGGGGTCACAGCCCGGGAATTGGGCGGCTGCCCACTGACACACACCCACTCCTCCCTGCAGAAGGCGATCCCTGCGGAGCTGGCGGTGGATGTGGGCTGTGGGTCTGGACAAGGCACCCACTTCCTTGGGGAGCACTTCAAGAAGGTGGTGGGCACGGACATCAGCGCAGCGCAGATCCAGGAGGCCAAGGACACCCCCGGCATGCCCAACATCTCCTACCTGTGAGTGCCAGGGCAGCAGGCTCAGCCCAAGGCAGAATTGAGGTCCTCCCGTGGAGGTGGTGGCTTGTGAGTGTGAGTGCTGGGAGAGCCAGCTGGCACCAAAGGTTCCATTGGATGGAACTCCTGGTGTGCACAAGCGTTATCCTAGACCTGCACAAGCTGTGGTCTCACATCCCAAACCATCCAAAAGCACGCGCTGGCTTCACGTCCTGCTGTGTAATTCCCATGGACGTGACCCGTGGCTTTCCCCTTGGCCCTTGCAGCGTGTGCCCTGCAGAGGAGCTGCCGTTCCAGGACGGCTCCGTGGACGTCCTGACGTCGTTCACGGCTGCGCACTGGTTCGACATCGAGTGCTTCATGAGGGAGGCCGAGCGCGTGCTGAGGCCGGGCGGCTGCGTGGCCATCAGCACCTACACCGTGGACATGAGCGTGCGCTACGGAGACTGCTCCGAAAAACTCACCCAGATCTTCAGGGAGGTGAGCTGGCTAAACCTCAGCGCGGGGGGAATGGGTGGCTTTGGATGCAGGGAGGAAGGAATGGGGTTCAGGGGGTGTGACAAGAGGAATCCTCATGCACAACGGGGCAAAGGGATGGGTAAGTGCAGGGATAAGGCTGAGGCAGGATTTAGAGACTTCCACACGAGGCTGGGATCATGAGGGACATGAGGACTGATAGGGCAGACTCTGGTGGGGGTGAGAAGGGTGCCAGGGCAGATCTGGGAGCTGGTATTGTCCAGGAGACTTCTCCTGTTGCCCTGATCACAGTGAAAAGAATGGGAAGTAGAAACTGTTGGGAATAAATCCTTTTTTTAGAAATCTTACTGGACAAAGGCTGTTTTAACAACTGGATAAAAGGAGACTTTGCACTATGAGTAAGAGCTGTGCAGGGAGGACAGGAGCCTTATTTCTATAATAGGATCTTTGAATTAAGCAAGAATTTGGTGTATTTTAATGCCAGAAGTCTTTAAAAAAAAAAAAGGACATATGAACATATCGGATGCAGGCCCAAACCTGAGTTAAGTGGCATCTGAAAACTTCAGGTGGTTTTGTGTTTGTTTTTAATACACATCTTTACAGTGCTGGGACCAGATGTTAAAATACTCACATGCTAGAGTAAAATATGTCTTGGACACCTACCAAGTGATCTTTGAGGCCTTGTCATTCCCAGACAAGAAGAGGTGAGCAGAACCACCTTTGATGGTGTCAGATATTTTATCCACCACCATGTCAACCCTGTGTTCCCCCACCTTTGAGATTTACCTTGCAGTGCTCCTTTCTTGCCCTTGTCTCTGTAGAGTCACTGATATCTACGACCCAATTCCCATGACTGTGGAGGGTGTGGTTGGTTACATGGAGTCTGCCTCTCCCTATCAAACCTTTAAGAAGAGTGACCCTACAGCTGCAACATCCCTCCTCCAAGAGACTGAGAAGAGGTGAGAACACTGCAGGACATGGAGGATCTGTCCTATGCAGAGGGAGGTTGTGCAGACCCCTTCAAACTGCAAGGGCAGGGATGTGCTCCCTCCTTTCCCCCAGGGGTGGACACCTTTAAGGGGTTAAACAGCAGATCCTTACATTTTAAGTGTGAAGCAGTAGGATGTGCTTGCACTGATGTGTCCATGAACCCTCTAACATGAGACTATCCTGATTTTCTTTACTTTGCTCTTAATTGGCATGAAAAATATCGGTGGTTGCATCTTCACCCATGTGTTTCAGCCCCAACAAGGGCCTGCTGATTTATTCACTGACCAGAACAGCCCTTGTGCAGCCGCTGGAAGCATTTGCCCTGCCACCTCTGTGCTGTGGGTGGAAGAGATGTGTCTCTGCTTCTGGGCAGGGTGAGACCCTTCCTCTGCTTGTCCTTTCAGGATGCTGGAGACCATGGGAGTTTCCTCTCGTGAGACCCCAGTGGAGTTCTTGGTGAGGCACGTCTGCGTGCTGGGCTGCAAGGGCCGCTGAGAGAGCAAATCCTTCTGACCTGGTGCTGCAATGGAAGGAGAAGCTGGATTGTCTCCTAAAAGCCTGCCTGTAACTGCTCTTACTCCTTGGGAGTAGTGGTGCTGATTTTGCTGATTGAAATTTTGGTCTCCTGGTAGAAAGCAGATGAGGTTTTATGCCCCTCAGGCTCCTGCCCACCTTGCTTGTGGAGTGTGCCTGGTGCTGCTCCCTTGGCACTGGAAGTGTCCCAGTGTGGACACATTGCTGGGTTAATAACGTGGGGAAGGGAATCTCAGATGTCTTAGGTTGTATTACAGGATGTGACCGAAAGTATCTATTCTATCACTCTCTGTTGAAGCCAGGTGGGGCAGTGTTCTTTATCTTTTCCACAACCCGGAGGAAGCTCCGGGGAGATATCTTCTGTTAATGGGCCATTGAGTCCCACTGTGTGACTGATAAAATTACTGCATCCCACTTGGAGATGCTCCAGCCAAGGGCAGGAGCGAAGCTTTTCCTGCTGAGATAAAATCTGAGATTTGGAACACCAAGGCAGCCTTTTTCCGCTGGATCCCAGAGGAAAACCAAACCTTTCCTCATCATCACTGGACCTTTGGAGGAAAACTGCACCTTCTACAGGAGCACTGCTCCAACTGAACCACATCTGTCACTGCAGGAGGATGCAGCCACCATGGAATGGGACTGCTGCCAACACCCTGACTGACTGATGGGGTGTCAGCTTGGATTCTGACTCTGGCAGTGTTTTGGGTTTGTTCTTTGTAGTACTGTATTTCTATTTTAATTTTCCTAGTAAAGAACTGTTATTCCTAATTCCTATATCTTGGCCTGAAAGCCCCTTGATTTCAAAATTACTATAATTTGCAGGGAGGGGGTTTACATTCTCCATTTCAAAGAGCAGTTTCTGCCTTTATTGCAGACACCTGTCCTTCAAACCAGGACAGATTTTGGTGCCCAGTGTCGGGCACAAGGCCATCAAGAGATAAAAGGAATAACAGTTCTTGAGTAACCTAATTTTTTGTGTGCTGTTACAGTAACCTCATTAGATGGCAATATGTTGTCTAGTTTACCCTGGTTTGGGTGGCACGTGGTTGTGGCTGTATTTCTCCCATTTGCAGGCCCTTATCTAAACATGGGCCCTATAGCTAAGGCTACTGTGGCTGCTATCCAGTTTGATTTATGGGTTAACAAGGTGGGGAATTAATGGACTTTTAACTTCCTTTGGAAGGCAGATTCAGGGCTATCACACACTCACTGTATATTTCTGGGCTAACTCTAATAATGGTACTTACTGTGAGGGAATGACACCAGGGACAATTTTTTCCCAACCCTTCACCTAGATTTTTGGGTCTACCCCACCAGTTTTTGATAATGATATTATATGATATGCTAATGATATTATACAGTGGCTGGTGTAACTGATAGGCTTGTCTTACTTAACATTTAGAGATGAGGGGGGATTGAGCTGGATAACAACCCTGATACCTACTCCAGGAAGTAGGGATGGTGCTGCAGACATTGACACTGCCCCAGAGACTAGGGATGCTGCCCCAGAGCCTGACCCTGCCCCAGAGCCCATCTCAAAAATAAACCACCCAGATTGGTTGGAGGTAATGGAGGAGAAGATCCACCAGATGCTGAAGGAGTACTTTTCCCCAGCTGGTGAGGAACCCTCCCCCTGCCCTAAAGAGGGAGAGTCTGATGGTGCTGCAGTGGAACCCACAAACGTTACATCTGCCCAGGTTCCAGCTGAACCACAAGGGCACTCACAGCCAGCAGCAGTCACCCCTGCAGAAACTAGGAAGTCTAAGACGAAAACAAAGCACCTAGATAATAAGGAAAGAAAGGAGGGCCCTCACAACCAGCAGGAGAGCCAGAGGTTGAAATCATCACTGAGTCCCTGTCTTATGAAAATCTCCGCAATCTGCGGAAAGATATTGCACGACGGGGCCGGGAGGCTTTGACAACTTGGTTACTTTGGGTCTGGGACCTCATGGGTACAGGTGTGCACTTGGATGGTACAGAGGCAAGGAATTTGGGATCCTTGTCCAGGACTCTGGTGTGGACCAGATATTCGTAAGGGAGCCAGGCCCACTTCCCCTCTGGGAGCGGCTTTTAATGAGTGTGAGAGAGAGGTTTGTCAACAGAGAAAGAATGCAGGAGCACCACAATAGAATGCGCTGGAAGACCCTTGAGGAAGGAATTCAACAGCTGAAAGAAGTGGCAGTATTGGAGGTACTCTTTGGGAGGGATGGACAGCATGACAATGACCCTGACAAGGTCAGGTGCACAGGGCAGATGCTGTGGAATCTGGCAAACCTGGGGCCATCTCAATACACCACCTTCATTGCAACGATTAATGCCGACAACAACCAAGAGACAGTGGGCTCTGTTGCTAACAAGCTCAGAAATTTTGAGAGCATGATCAATGGCCCAATGCAGGCTCATGTCTCTGCTGTGCTTAAGGAACTCAAAGAGGAGTTTAAGGAGGAGATGAGGGAGATAAGGGAAGAGGTAAGGAAGGTCAATGCAGCACCAGTACGAGTCACAGGCCCCAAAGTCAGAGCCCAACACCCCCCAGCAAGGGAGAGAGGGTACACCCCACACGCTGATCTGTGGTTCTTTTTGCATGACCATGGGGAGGACATGGGAAAATAGGATGGGAAACCCACTTCTGTCCTGGCAGCGTCAGCTCAGGGGAGGAAACACTAACCAAGGCAGGTCTACTAAAGTGAAGGTAGCCTCAACCTCCCATAATCAAGGTGCAGGGTATTACAGAAGAGAGGATAATCTGTCAGACCCACTTGAAGGAAACTCTACTATGTATGCCCAGGAAGGAAATAACAACCAGTGCTAGAGGGGCCCTGCCTCTAGCCAGGGAGAGGCATGGGATAACAGGGTCTATCGAACGGTGTGGATCCGATGGCGTGGCACATCAGAGCCCCAAAAACACAGGGTTTTAGTTGATACTGGCTCACAGTGTACTCTGATACCATCAGGACGTGGGGAAAGAACCTGTTTCCATTGTTGGGGTGACAGGGGGATCACAGGAATTGACTTTGCTGGAGGCTGAGGTGAGCCTGACAGGGGAGGGGTGGCAGAAACATCCGATTGTAACTGGCCCAGAGGCTCCGCACATTCTAGGCATAGACTTTCTCAGGAGTGGCTATTACAAAGACCCAAAGGGATACAGATGGGCTTTTGGAATAGCTGCTGTAGCGGTAGAGGGCATTAAGCAGTTGAACACCTTGCCTGGACTGTCAGAAAACCCATCTGCAGTAGGACTCCTGAAGGTGGAAGAGCAACAAGTGCCAATTGCCACCTCAACAGTGCACCGCTGGCAGTACTGGACAAATCGAGATGCCGTGATCCCCATCCACAAGATGATCCGTGAGCTGGAGAGCCAAGGGGTGGTCAGCAAAACCCACTCACCCTTCAACAGCCCCATCTGGCCCGTGCGCAAGTCTGATGGAGAATGGAGATTGACTGTGGACTATCGTGCTTTGAACGAAGTGACTCCACCACTGAGCGCTGCCGTGCCGGACATGCTGGAGCTCCAGTATGAGCTGGAGTCCAAGGCAGCAAGGTGGTATGCCACCATTGACATTGCCAACGCATTTTTCTCCATTCCCCTGGCAGCAGAGTGCAGGCCTCAGTTTGCCTTTACATGGAGGGGCGTGCAGTACAGGTGGAATCGTCTGCCCCAGGGGTGGAAACACAGCCCCACCATCTGTCATGGACTGATCCAGGCTGCACTAGAAAAGGGTGAGGCTCCAGAACACCTTCAATACATCAATGACATTGTGTGGGGGAACACGGCAGTGGAGGTATTTGAGAAAGGAGAGAAAATCATCCAGATTCTGCTGGGAGCTGGCTTTGCCATTAAAAAGAGCAAAGTCAAAGGACCTGCCCGAGAGATCCAGTTCCTGGGAGTAAAGTGGCAAGATGGACGGCGCCAGATCCCCACTGAGGTCATCAATAAGATCACCGCGATGTCTCCACCAACTAGCAAAAAGGAAACACAAGCTTTCCTAGGTGCCATAGGCTTGTGGAGAATGCACATTCCCGAGTACAGTCAGATTGTGAGCCCTCTCTACCTGGTCACCCGTAAGAAGAACGATTTCCACTGGGGTGCTGAGCAGCAGCAAGCCTTTGCCCAGATCAAGCAGGAGATCGCTCATGCAGTGGCCCTTGGCCCAGTCAGGACGGGACCAGAGGTGAAGAATGTGCTTTACACTGCAGCCGGGATCCATGGCTTGTCCTGGAGCCTTTGGCAGAAGGTGCCTGGGGAGACTCGAGGCCGACCTCTGGGATTCTGGAGCTGAAGCTACAGAGGGTCTGAAGCCAACTACACTCCCACAGAGAAGCAGATCCTGGCTGCCTATGAAGGAATCCAAGCTGCCTCAGAGGTGATTGGGACGGAAGCACAACTCCTCCTGGCACCCCGACTACCAGTGCTGGGGTGGATGTTCAAAGGAAAGGTTCCCTCTACCCACCACGCCACCGATGCCACATGGAGCAAGTGGATTGCCCTCATCACACAACGCGCCCGCATCGGAAACCTGAATCGCCCTGGGATTTTGGAGATAATTACGAACTGGCCAGAAGGTGAAACTTTTGGTCTCGCCAATGATGAGGAGCAAGAACAAGTGAGCCGGGCTGAGGAAGCCCCACCGTATAACCAACTGCCAGCAGATGAAACACGCTACGCTCTTTTCACCGACGGCTCCTGCCGCATCGTGGGGATGAACCGGAAGTGGAAAGCAGCCGTATGGAGCCCCACATGACAGGTTGCACAAGCTACCAAAGGAGAAGGTGGATCAAGTCAACTTGCTGAACTCAAAGCTGTTCAGCTGGCCCTGGACGTTGCTGAAAGAGAGAAGTGGCCAAAGCTCTACCTTTATACTGACTCGTGGATGGTAGCCAATGCTCTGTGGGGTTGGCTGGAAAGGTGGAAAAAGGCAAACTGGCAACGTAGGGGAAAACCAGTCTGGGCTGCTGATGAGTGGAAAGACATTGCCACCCGGGTAGAGAGGCTACCTGTGAAAGTTCGTCACGTGGATGCCCATGTGCCCAAGAGTCGGGCTAATGTGGAACACCAACACAACGAGCAGGTAGATCAGGCCTCAAAGATAGAGGTGTCAAAAATAGACTTGGATTGGCAACACAAGGGAGAATTGTTCCTGGCTCGATGGGCCCATGATGCCTCAGGTCATCAGGGCAGAGATGCCACATATAAGTGGGCACGAGACCGAGGGGTGGATCTAACCATGGACAGTATCTCTCAAGTTATCCATGACTGCGAGACGTGCGCTGCCATCAAACAGGCCAAGCGGGTGAAGCCCCTCTGGTATGGTGGGCGTTGGTCCAAATATAAGTACGGGGAGGCCTGGCAGATTGACTACATCACACTGCCTCAGACCCGCCAAGGCAAGTGCTACGTGCTGACCATGGTGGAAGCCACCACCGGATGGTTGCAGACCTACCCTGTGCTTCACGCCACTGCCTGTAACACCATCCTGGGCCTTGAGAAACAGGTCCTTTGGAGGCATGGTATCCCTGAGAGAATTGAGTCAGACAATGGGACTCATTTCAAGAACAGCCTCATAAACACCTGGGCTAGGGAACACGGCATTGAGTGGGTGTACCACATCCCCTACCATGCACCAGCAGCTGGGAAGGTCGAACGGTGCAATGGTCTGCTTAAAACCACCTTGAAGGCACTTGGTGGGGGGACTTTCAAGAACTGGGAGAGTAATCTGCCAAAGGCTACATGGTTAGTGAATACCCAAGGTTCCACTAACCGAGCAGGCCCTGCCCAATTAGAGCTCTTGGGAACACCAGGTGGGGATAAGGTTCCAGTGGTACACATGAGAGATATGCTAGGGAAAACTGTTTGGGTAAACTCTGCCTCCAGCAAAGACAATCCTGTCCGTGGGGTGGTTTTTGCTCAAGGACCAGGTTGTACCTGGTGGATGATGCAAAAGGATGGAGAGACCCGATGCATACCCCAAGGAGACCTTGTTCTAGGGTGAACTATCTATGATACTGTGCTTGTATCTGTAACTGCATGTATGTATATAGTTTAAAGGTTTTAATTTGATGTAGCACGTTAGTATGGGAAAAATTCAGGGTGGATGATGTTGGGGGTTTGTTCCCCTAATTTTTTTGCTGTGGAATTTTCCCCATTATTATGCTAAGAAACCTTGTTGGGCTGCACCCAGCTCGTAATCTCTAGGGACAAAGGTTTGGGCAGGGTCGGGCTCCCACTCGTTCTTGCTTGTCAGCGGGGTCAGGAGAGGACGTCTGGGGAGCTGCTCCATCCCAACTCCAGGGGCCAGGGTCTCTGCTGTGAGACGCTGCACTGCCGCCTTCCCGCACAGCCTGTCCCCTCTGGGCACCCAGCCCAGCTCCACGGCCCACACAGTGAGCGGGGGAAGCCGTTCCCCACCCTTCTCCCAGCGGGGGCTCCGCCGTCCTCAGCCCAGCCGTCCACAGGACCTGTCCTGGCCCCACCACCCCGGTGCTGAGCGCAGGGAGACGGCGTCTGCGGCAGAAGGGACTGGAACTCAGTTACTGGTTTTGTTTTGTCGCTAATTGTCATAACTGATGTTGGTTTTGTTTGTCCTATAGATACATTGGTAAAGAACTGGTACTCCTAAACCCATATCTTCCCTTGAAAGCCCCTTAATTTCCAAATTATAATAAATTTGATGGAGGGAATCTGCACGCTCCATCTCAGGGAGGCATTCCTGCCTTTCTCGGCAAGTACCTGTCTTCAAAACCGAGACAAATACATTGATTCATTTTGTCAGTTTTAATAAATTTCAGAGTGAGATGCATTCCCAATGAAGGTCTGTTAATCCAGGATCCTGCTATAGAATTAAAATCCACAGGGACTGAAGGTTTGGGGAACAAGCTGGGAAGAGCCCAGGGCTCTTTGGCATTCCTTTGGATTTGATAAGTGGGCAGGCAGGGATGATGGTCAGTGTCTGATTCTCTGTGCCTGGTGTTTGAACCCACATTTTGTCTAAGGCTCAGCTACCCCAGTCTTGAGGAGACCAATTTATTTCTGCATGGTGCAGGGCCTTTGGAGAGCAGCTGTCCCTTGGGAGCACAACAGAGATGGAGGAGGGAGCAGAGTGTGCCAAAGGTTGGGAGGGTTTAGGAAAGGCCTGGTGCCATTCCCAGCCTGTGCCTGGCTGGTGTTTTCTTTTCCTGTTCGTGTTTGATGTCAGCTGCAGCCCCAGCTAAACATCACCTGAGCATTGCCCATGAGAGCAGCCCAGGGACTGCAGAGTTCTGAACAGGGCAGGGGGCTCAGGCCTGGGTTGGATCCCAGACACCTGGGATTTTGGAGCTTTCTGTGCTTTCTGGCACTGACCCCCTGGAGAACACTGCTTTTGACCTGAGGCCTTGGAGAAGGCTCCAAATTTGAGTGATGGAGTTAAATACAAGTGTGTGATTTCACATGGTGAAGGGTTTTCAATTTGAAGGTTTTAGAATACAGTAATAGGTATGGGACAAGACTGAAGAATTTTATGTGCTCTTCTTCCTTCTTCCCCATGATTTCAGGCAGTGGTTTCTGGTTGGACAGGGCTGCACTGCAGGTCACAGGAGTTTGGTTATTGGGTTAAAAGTATAAATAATACAAGTGTTAATTCTCTATTGGACTGTTTAGCTTTAAGAGACCTTGCAGCAGCTGGATCTGTCTCCATTTTGTTCACTTTTAGCTGGTAGCCAGAAGAGTTGCAGAACTCTCTGTACTTTAGATAAGATTAATAAACAACCATGCCAGAACACAGGAAAATTCATTTCCTTCATGTGTTTTTTAATCCTGGCTCTGAGTGAAGACAGAAGAAAAAGAAGACAAGCCACCAATGCAGTGCTGCAGTTACCCCATTTACAGCCTGGGACATCCCTTCCTGTCTGCAGAGGTGCTCTCACCAAAATGGGGGTGTGCAAACCCCAAAGAGCCAGGCTATGACAGCACAGGGCCTTTGGTGCTCTGTGGTATTTTCTCTTGCTGCAGGTACCACCCCTGCACGATTAAGCAGCAGGTGGCACAAATGAAATATTTGGGACACCAGCCCAGGAACTCCAAGCCATGCTTTGATTTAGCAAACTGCTTCAAGCAGCCTCTGTCTTCCCTCCTTCGGTAAATAAATTCATTGATTTCTCTGAAAAGTAGGAGTGGCCTAAAGGCTGTGCTAATTAGCATGGACCCATGACTGCAGAGCAAAGTACAAACCGAAGGGACTGCGCTTCCACCAAAGCAGGGCTCTGTTGGCCTCAGCTCAGGGAATTAACATGACTCTGCTGAAGAAGGGGTGAAATCCTGCCCTGAATCAGGGCAAAATACCAACATCCTGAGCTCTTAAAGCGCTGCTCTTGGGGCTCTTGCTGCATTTTTCCTTCCTGCTGGACACCAGGAGGGGACTTCAGGACAGACAGAGCTCTGTGTGTATGGCTCTGGCTGCATTTGAATCCCGTTCTGCTGCCTTGCAGCATCCTCTGGGCTCTGCATCTGCTCGAGCATTCCCGGGACCCGTGGGCACTTGGAAAGCCGCACCTCTGTAATCGATAACCGCGGAGCTGTGTGAAGGCTCAGGCTCGGCTCTGCCGCTCCAGATCCCGGTGGGATGGAGCCTCTGGCAGCCGCCCGCAGGATTTCCCCCCGCTCCGGCCGGGCTGGGCGGTCCCGGGGCGGTGCCGCCATCCCTCGCCTCGGGCTCGGTGCCGCCCCGCAGCCCGGGCTGGGCGGCGCTGGGAGCGGCTGCGGTGAGAGCGAGGGGCTGCGGGGACAAGGGACAGCGCCGGGAGGGGCCCTCCGGAGAGCGCTGCTCCTCCGGCCCTGAGTGATTGAGCATCTCTTCCTCTGAAGGCAGAACAGCCCTTGCTCTGCCGGTGTGTTTGTGTATCGTGCGGGCACTCCAGCGGGTGTCCATCCCCGGCATCGCGGCTCGGAGCGCTCCGGGCAGCGCCTGCGGTGGGGCCGAGCCCCGGGAGCTGCCGCTGCCTCGGACGGCGCCTGCTCGGGCACGAACAGGATGGGGCCGGGAGCCTTCCGGGGCGGAGCGGGGGGATGGGGCTGTGAGAATGGAGCGGGCACGGAGCGGGGCTGGAGCCGGGAGCGCCGGGCCTGAGCTGTTCCGGCCTCTCCCGAAGGGTCCCGCTCGCCCCCACGCGTTCCTGGGTTCCGTGATGCCCGTGGATTCAGTCGGATAAGAGACTTGCAGTGGCTTCCAAGGTGGAGTTGTCACTGTGTGAAAATGGATTTCCTTAAAAAAATCCTCCCATGTTTTACTGGCAGCCTTTCTGCTGCGCTGCTGGGTGAAGGATTTGAGGAAGCAGCCGGGTGGGAGGGTGGGGAAGCACAGGAGTTGAAGTGTGTAAAAGCCTGGAAAGCTTTTCCTGTCGCACGCCGCAGGTTTGCTGCTGTGATTAGCTCGGGGCTGTGGGAGGGATTCCTGGAGAGCAGGAATTGGCGCTCCCTTGCTGGAGCCCCACGGGCAAAGTCCTGCCGGTGTCCCGCGGGGAGCGGAGCGCTCGGGCCGGGCTGAGCAGCGGCAGGAGCTCGGTCCCTGGGACATCCCCGGCTCGCTGCTCCTGCAGGTGCCAGCTCAACCCAGCATGGCCACCCAGAGGTTCGAGGGCAGATGAGCATGCGGCGGTCTACCAGAAGTACAGGTTTGCACCGGGAAAGGAGCTCAAGCAGACCATCCTCTCCTACCTGCAGGAAAAGGTGAGCGGCTGGAGGAGAAATCCAAGGAGTGTTTAATTGTGGGTGGCAGTGTTTGCCTTGCTGGGAGTGTCCCTTTGGTTGGTGCCTCAGGGGAAGATAGAGCAGCAGCCTCAAGGCCAGGAGGGGGCACAGGAGAGGCTTTCTGCAGGTTCTGCCATGCCAAGGCTGTTCCTGGGGGAAGGGATGGGGTCACAGCCCGGGAATTGGGCGGCTGCCCACTGACACACACCCACTCCTCCCTGCAGAAGGCGATCCCTGCGGAGCTGGCGGTGGATGTGGGCTGTGGGTCTGGACAAGGCACCCACTTCCTTGGGGAGCACTTCAAGAAGGTGGTGGGCACGGACATCAGCGCAGCGCAGATCCAGGAGGCCAAGGACACCCCCGGCATGCCCAACATCTCCTACCTGTGAGTGCCAGGGCAGCAGGCTCAGCCCAAGGCAGAATTGAGGTCCTCCCGTGGAGGTGGTGGCTTGTGAGTGTGAGTGCTGGGAGAGCCAGCTGGCACCAAAGGTTCCATTGGATGGAACTCCTGGTGTGCACAAGCGTTATCCTAGACCTGCACAAGCTGTGGTCTCACATCCCAAACCATCCAAAAGCACGCGCTGGCTTCACGTCCTGCTGTGTAATTCCCATGGACGTGACCCGTGGCTTTCCCCTTGGCCCTTGCAGCGTGTGCCCTGCAGAGGAGCTGCCGTTCCAGGACGGCTCCGTGGACGTCCTGACGTCGTTCACGGCCGCGCACTGGTTCGACATCGAGCGCTTCATGAGGGAGGCCGAGCGCGTGCTGAGGCCGGGCGGCTGCGTGGCCATCAGCACCTACACCGTGGACATGAGCGTGCGCTACGGAGACTGCTCCGAAAAACTCACCCAGATCTTCAGGGAGGTGAGCTGGCTAAACCTCAGCGCGGGGGGAATGGGTGGCTTTGGATGCAGGGAGGAAGGAATGGGGTTCAGGGGGTGTGACAAGAGGAATCCTCATGCACAACGGGGCAAAGGGATGGGTAAGTGCAGGGATAAGGCTGAGGCAGGATTTAGAGACTTCCACACGAGGCTGGGATCATGAGGGACATGAGGACTGATAGGGCAGACTCTGGTGGGGGTGAGAAGGGTGCCAGGGCAGATCTGGGAGCTGGTATTGTCCAGGAGACTTCTCCTGTTGCCCTGATCACAGTGAAAAGAATGGGAAGTAGAAACTGTTGGGAATAAATCCTTTTTTTAGAAATCTTTCTGGACGAAGGCTGTTTTAACAACTGGATAAAAGGAGACTTTGCACTATGAGTAAAAGCTGTGCAGGGAGGACAGGAGCCTTATTTCTATAATAGGATCTTTGAATTAAGCAAGAATTTGGTGTATTTTAATGCAACAAGTCTTTAAAAACAAAAAGGACATATGAACATATCGGATGCAGGCCCAAACCTGAGTTAAGTGGCATCTGAAAACTTCAAGTGGTTTTGTGTTTGTCTTTAATACACATCTTTACAGTGCTGGGACCAGATTTTAAAATATTCCCATGACAGACTAAAATATGTCTTGGACAACTACCAAGTGATCTTTGAGGCCTTGCCATTCCCAGACAAGAAGAGGTGAGCAGAACCACCTTTGATGGTGTCAGATATTTTATCCACCACCATGTCAACCCTGTGTCCCCCCACCTTTGAGATTTACCTTGCAGTGCTCCTTTCTTGCCCTTGTCTCTGTAGAGTCACTGATATCTACGACCCAATTCCCATGACTGTGGAGGGTGTGGTTGGTTACATGGAGTCTGCCTCTCCCTATCAAACCTTTAAGAAGAGTGACCCTACAGCTGCAACATCCCTCCTCCAAGAGACTGAGAAGAGGTGAGAACACTGCAGGACGTGGAGGATCTGTCCTATGCAGAGGGAGGTTGTGCAGACCCCTTCAAACTGCAAGGGCAGGGATGTGCTCCCTCCTTTCCCCCAGGGGTGGACACCTTTAAGGGGTTAAACAGCAGATCCTTACATTTTAAGCTTGAAGCAGTAGGATGTGCTTGCACTGATGTGTCCATGAAACCTCTAACATGAGACTATCCTGATTTTCTTTACTTTGCTCTTAATTGGCATGAAAAATATCGGTGGTTGCATCTTCACCCATGTGTTTCAGCCCCAACAAGGGCCTGCTGATTTATTCACTGACCAGAACAGCCCTTGTGCAGCCGCTGGAAGCATTTGCCCTGCCACCTCTGTGCTGTGGGTGGAAGAGATGTGTCTCTGCTTCTGGGCAGGGTGAGACCCTTCCTCTGCTTGTCCTTTCAGGATGCTGGAGACCATGGGAGTTTCCTCTCGTGAGACCCCAGTGGAGTTCTTGGTGAGGCACGTCTGCGTGCTGGGCTGCAAGGGCCGCTGAGAGAGCAAACCCTTCTGACCTGGTGCTGCAATGGAAGGAGAAGGTGGATTGTCTCCTAAAAGCCTGCCTGTAACTGCTCTTACTCCTTGGGAATAGTGGTGCTGATTTTGCTGATTGAAATTTTGGTCTCCTGGTAGAAAGCAGATGAGGTTTTATGCCCCTCAGGCTCCTGCCCACCTTGTTTGTGGAGTGTGCCTGGTGCTGCTCCCTTGGCACTGGAAGTGTCCCATTGTAGACACATTGCTGGGTTAATAACGTGGGGAAGGGAATCACAGAACAGCTGAGAAACTCACTGCATTTCTTACACAATTAATAATAATTAAAAATCGAGCTGAGAAAATGTTGCCTGTGGTTCCTGTTTTACAAAGAGGCTGTGGAGCACCCACTGGCTTGGGAATAACTGTGCTACATGTCCTGATGCCCTCAGTGCCCCTCTGCTCTGTGGGGAAGTTGGGTTTTGGGTAGGAAGGGCCATTGTCCCCTTTCCCTGCCCTGGCTAAGCAAGGAGCTGTGCAATGTGCAGGCTGCCTGGAAAGGGGCTGTTCTCACCCCCAGTGTGCCCCCATCCCTGGTGCCTTGCTGGCTGGTGCAGGTATCAGCAGGGCCTTGGCCCTAGAACAGCTCAGGAGCCTTTATGGGATCCCTCCCTGCTGAAGGAGAGCAGGGTTGTGCCCCTATCACCCACCCATGCTGCAAAGAGAAGATTAGAGGCTGCATTTTTTGGGAGGGGCAAAGGCAGACATGAGGCCCAAAGCTGGGCTTACCCTGGCACAGGTCACCTCCTGTTTGCCTTCTGGATATTTCAAGTCCAGACCCATTCTATGCAGGGATCTTTCCCTTTCCTGTAATTCCTGTCCTTGGCAAGAAGGCTTCCCTGACACCATGGGAAGGGCCCTGCCCCTCTCTCTGTTCTACATCGGTGCTTTAGTAAAAAAGATGAAGTGCCACCTCTGGTCCCAACCCCAGAGAGTGCACCTGGAGGGACTGGAGGTACCTCTGCTGAGCTCCTGGGCTCTCAGGGTCCTGACCGAGCTCCCCTCAGCTTGCTCAGGGTGGGGAGCCAAGGCTTTGCCCCCACTGGGTCCCCCAGGAGGGTGATGGGATCTCAGGAGGAGAGCTATGGAGTGGGAAGCCCATCAAGGATGGGAGGCTGGTTGCTGTCTCCATGGCCAGGACTGGCTCAGGCCCTGCTGTCACTGGCTGAGGGGCTGCTCCAGGTGCAGGCTGGGTTTGGGCCAGCAGCAGCTCTCAGGCCTCCCTTGCTGGGTGAGCATGAGGGGTCTCTCCTGCCCGGGAGGGCACTGGGTGCCACCACTGCTGTGATGCCCAGGGCCTGTGTGGCTGCCTGGGCTGGGGAAGCCCCAGCTCTGCTGGCAGGGCTTGTCCCTGTGAGGTGCATGCCCACAGACATTCCAAAGCAGAGAGGGGTTCCCCAGGAGGTGACATCCCATGTCCCTACAGTGCTGGCAAAAAGTGGGGGTAAAAGTGTTTGGGGTTTTTCCTCACTTTAAATTTAAAAGAAGTTTGAGTCTACTCGCTAAATGTCCATCTGTAATTTAATTTACAACCCCTTCCCTCCCTGCACCACACGGCCATGACTGAACAGCAGGGACAGATTGCATCATCACACGTGCTGGGAGGTGCTGAAGGGCTCTGGGGATGGAGTGGGGCTGGCGGCACCTTGGTGGCACCAACACCCTGCGCTGGCAGGGACAGGTCTGGTGATGGCTGATGAGCAGAGCCCACCTGCTGCCCCCTGTCCTGGCACCCTGGGGCCATGGGCAGGACTCCCACACCTCACCCAGGGGTGTATTTTAAAGCTGGCTCCTTTGGGGCACGCTTTCTGTTTTTTCTGTCTTGTCTACCCAGACTGGTCGGCTAGCAGGAGTCACTTCCTCCCAGACAAGCCCACTGACTGGGGCCAGGAGCCATCTGGGCTCATCCTTAGCCACAGCAGTGCCAATGCTTGTGGCAAACAGCTTTCCCACGCTTGTGGCAAACAGCTTTCCCACGCTTGTGCCATGCAGGAGCCCGTGAGTCACCACGGAGCGATTACCTCACCCGCTGCTGACGCCAGCCCTGTCCACTGTCAGCTTTCACTTTTGTTCTCGCACCTGGAAATCCCACACACCTGGAATTTCTTGCTCCAAGCAAGCTTGAGTGGTTGCAGCCTCCAGGCTGGGTGAACCCAAGGAAGGGGCTCCATCATCACCATCTGTGCTGTTCTCCTAGCACCATCGGCAGCCGGGACTGGAATGATGAGTGTGGTGCCCTGCAGACTCTGTTGGGCACAGTGTGATGTCCCAGCGCATGCTGGCTTTGGGGAACTCTCCACTGGCAGGGACAGCTGGCACTGGCACAGTTTGGAGGAGCTGTGAAAATGTAGCCATGCTTTGCTGGCTGGGCTATGGTGGAGTGTGACATTGCTGGGCAAGACACACCAATGCCCAGGATGGCAACCCCACCCAGTAAGAAAAAGCCCTGACTGCTGCTCAGCCAGACCTCTGCTCAGCTGTGGCTGGGGGTGGCACAAATATCTGAGAAAAGTGCCCAGGAGAGATCCTCATCCCTCCATTCCAGCCACCATGAGTGCTGGGGGCTGCGCTCATGGCCCGGCTTCGCCTGCAGCTTTAGCTTTTCTTTGGTGTGTCTGAATTTCCTTTTCATGTGTGAAGAGGTGAGGTTTCACTTTACTTCTCCAAACAGAAATGACAGCTGGGAGAGAAAAGCCACAGCGATGGGAAACAGGAGCCCAAGCTGTCCCACAAGGATGTGATGCTGCTCTGTGACCCGACGGGTGACACGAAAGTGTCTCGGCAGGGATGGGTGCTGTGGGACCGTGGGTGGTGCTGGATCACCCCTCTCTCACTGGGGGCCACATTTGTTGTACAGCTGGGATTTTCTATTTCAGCTGAGCTGTGCCTGTTTGGATGACAGAAATGGACTTACTGATGCTGGTTTGGACTTGTATTTCAGAACTGTATTGATCATGAATTTCGTTGTGTTGAATAAAAATTCATCTCTTGTGGGTTTCTTTAATGGGAGGAAAGGAAAGACAGAGCCATTGTCCTGTTCACCAAAAGGGCAGACAGGGGACACCAGCCCACACCAGGGCTCAGGCTTTCAATGGCTGACCTGCCCTGACCTGCTGCTGTGAGGGAGGCTGGTGCAGGAGCCTGGTCCAGTGGCCACATCCATGATTGGAAAACCTGAGCCCACCACACTCTGGGGCTTTAGCACCATGTTTTGCTTTCCTGGCTCTTCTCAAGCTGTCTGTATCCAGTTTGGACAAAGTGGAATGAGCCACTGTCCAAACCATGCTGCCTGCTCCCATACTTCATGTCCACTGTGGTTTTCCAGGAAAGATCTGAGCCCTCGGGGATGCAGCTGGAGCAGGGCTCACGGAGGGCTGGATGGACCCTGTGAGCCAACAGCTGGTCCTACTCAAACTCTTCATTAATTGGATGATGAGGCCCAGGGGACCTCCGCTGTACCAAGCTCAGTGGTAACACCAAACTGGGAGGAGTGGATGACCCAGCAGGGGATTGTGCTGCTGTCCACAGGGACTTCAACAAGCTGGAGAAATGCGCTGATGGGAACCTCTTGAAGCTCAAGTGTTTCCAGAAGGCCAAAGAAGGTGATTCCTCCTCTCTCCTCAGCACTGCTGAGGCCACCCCTGAAGTGCTGGGTCCAGTTTTGAGCTCCTCAGTGGGAGAGAGACATGGCAGGGACTGGAGGGAGTCCAACCCAGGTCATGGAGATGATGGACAGGAACATGTCTCCCATGAGGAAAGGCTGAGAGAGGAGGCTCAGGGGCTCATGGTGGTGTGACAACACAGGCTGAGCCAGGGAAAGTCCATCTGAACACAAGAAAAACAGAGAGGCTGTGAAGTGTCCACTCCATCCTTGGAGATGCTCAGAGCTGGTCACTGTGCCAGCTGATCCTGCCAGGGCAAGGGCTGAGCTGGACAATGTCAAGATGTCCCAGCTCACCTGCATGACCACATCCACGGCACTCTGCACACCCACAGGTGTACCTTTACACATGCTTCCACAAGAACTTTGCTGCTTTTCTTGGACTCTTTGAAATCAGTGCTTTAGTTCCTAATATGAACTTTTAAAATTGGGTCCTCCTGGAGTGCTCTGTGCCCACTGTGCAAGGCCCTGCAAAGTGCATTTATGCCTTTTTCTTTCTTACTGTCTTTGCTTCTTGGATCCAGATATTGCCCTAATTTTTTTCTATTTAAAAAAATAAAAAATATATATCCCCTATCTCAGCAGAGGGATGTCAATACACCCTGTTTGTGTCTCCAGGCTGAACAGGGGCTGAACACTGAAACCCCAGCCAGTCTCAGTGCCTTGTAGGGTGGCAGCCCTGCTCATCTTCATCTCCCTCCACAACTCTCTGTCCCACCTGGAAAACTTCAGGTCAAAGTGCTTCTGCTTTCACCTTTTTCCCTGCTTTGGTGGTGAGCCTGGTTCCTTGGGATAACACAGCCATAAAAGCTCACGCCTGCAGCCTGGACTGTGCAGTGCCCACCCCTGGCTGCTGCTTGTGCCCCCTGCCTGCCATTCCCAGGGACCTTTCCCACAGGAATTCCTGCTGCTGCTCAGGAGGCACCAAAACCCTCCTGTCCCCTGTGACCTTGTCCCCAGGTGTGTCCCGCAGCTCTCAGCATGGGGTGGGGCTGGGCCATGCTGGTGTTCCCCCCACTTGCCAGCCACAGCCTGGCAGCAGCGTCCCCCCCCAGCCCCAGCATCCCCCGGCATCCCGGGCTGAGGCAGAGCAGGCAGCAGGGCTGGAAGCAGCAGGGCAGGTAACGGAGGGGAGATTCCCTGCACCACTTTCATTTTCTTGTTTCCAGCTGTACCAGCCCTGGGTTTTCCTATGAATATGAAAGCACCAGGCAGGGATAAAAAGCTGGAGATGCAGCAGCAAGGCAGCTCCTTGGACCATCTCAGAAGCTCCACGTCTGAACAAGCTACCTGTAGCACCTGTCAGACACCTCTGCATCTGAAATTTAGCAAATCCTGCACGGAGTCCTCCAGTTCATCCTCCCTGGGATCTTGCACCTCAGCCTCCTCACCCCATCGTTATCCATCGCCGACTGCCAAGCCTTCGCTGCCGAAATGTCGTGCCTGAGCCTCACCCCACTGCTGGTGCTGGTGCTGGTGCTGGGGGTCAGCCTGGGGGCTGCCTTTCCCCATCACACCCTGAGGAAGGACTGCAGTCTGTCCAAGTACCAGACGATTGCATCAGAGGAGAAGGAGGCTATGGACAAGATGAGACAAGAGTTTGTGAGTACTGCTGGCAGCGCGGGGCTGTGGGCTGGCAGGGGGCAAGGCAGAGGGGATGCTGAGTTCAACACCTGAGTGACAAGGTGCATGGTTTCTGCAGAAGTTTGGGGATGAGAAAGATGTTTTCCAAAGGTGTGTGGGGACATGCTGGGCCAGATTTTGTCCTGGTTTCAGACCCCTCAAGGCTGGCTGGGGTTGTACAACATTGCCAGAAGTCACGATGAGAGTTTCTCAGTCTCTCTCTTGGTTTACGCCTGCAGGGGAATGACCACAAATGCAACACCAGGCTCTTCCATCGGAAATGGAACGCAGTAAACTTGCCGGTAAGAGTGAGGTGATGCTGTAAAAAGGGGGCACACCTCTCCTGACAGCTGGTTCCACGTCGGAGGCTGGAGACTCCCATCCTCCAGCCCCGCTCCTTCGGGTCGCTAACCAGGGCACTTGCCACCCCCAGATGTCCGACCGAGTGCTGCTGGTGGTGGCCGAGCTGAACCTCACCACGGCCATGCTGGAGCTCCCCGCTGATCCCAGCTTTGCCGAGCTGCGCCGGCAGCCCCTGAAGTTCTTCGACCAAGCCCGTGCGGATGTGCTGGGCTGTGTGAGTGCCTCCCCGAGCCCCTTGCCCCGGGCCAGCTCCGTGACCGCGCCGGGGGCTGCTCCTTACCCCGCCTCTCTCCCTGCAGGTGGATCCCGCTCACCAGCCCTCGGGCAGGCTGCGGCACAGGCTCAACAAGCTGCAGGAGGCCATGCGAACAGTAAGTCGGGGCCAGCGGGGTGACGGGCTTTGGGGTGCCGGCCCCACCTCGGAGCTGACCCAGCCCTTGTGTGTCCCCGCAGGAGAGCACGGAGTGCCTGAGAGCCAGCACCATCGTGAACGTCATGCACGTGCTGGAGAACCTGCACTGCGCTGCCCTGCGCCACAAGTGCTGAAGCGCCCGAGAAGGGGAAAATCCTCCGCGCTGCGCTGTTACCTCCCATCTCACCTGCTGAACCCTTCTCCTCACCTATTTAACCCCTTTCCTCACTTACGCGAGCTCAGGACACAATTTTTAATTTTTTTATCCCCCGCCACAGTCTTTTAAATTATTGGCTCGGGATGAGGCGAAGTAATGCCCTTCCTGAATATGCGTGAATATGCGTGCCTTTATTTTTCTAGTTGTCAAAATGTTTTTAAGGAAATCTATTTTTTTACCTGCTATTTATTAAAGAGTATATTCTGCATACTTGCCTGTGTAAATTATTTTATTATGTGCTATTTAACGTGAAAACTAAAGTAGTTAATTAAATTACTATAAAGCAGATTTTTTACTTTGCTTTTCTGCAATACCACAGCACAGGTATCGCCTGCACTGCTTGCAAGGACATTGCCCACAAGGAACCTCGTCGCGTTTAATCCGGGCACGGGGAGAGGGAGAAAAGCCTGGATGTCGGGTTTTTTTGGGGAGCTTTAATAGAATCTGTCGAATCTCTTGTGGTGATATCTGACGTCAGAGCAGAGCCCGAGGCAATGAAAACCCATCCAGAGGGAAACGCCCTTGGGCCAGCACCTCCCGAGGGCGGGGAAACCCCGAAGGCGTGTGTGGAATTCCCTGTGGAATGCGGGGTTTGGCCGCAGCGCTGCACAGCTCCTCCCGGTAATCCACGCTTCGCTCTGTGACCTGGGGAGGCAGATTCCATCAACAGCTCCTTTGGAGCTCCTGGCCCTGCTTCCGACTTCACCACTCGCTTTTGACGGCTTGCAGAAATCCCTCTGTGGGACGAGGATGTTTTTAGGACGTTTCTGTCCAAAGGTGCTGTGCTGTGCTATCCAAACAATACATGGATCTGAGGAGAAAAGCCTAAGGAGGGAAGAAGGGGCTCTAAGCAGTTCTGTGCTGGTTTAACTACATTCCAGTAAGCCCAGTTCCAGTTTCTTTTTGGAGAAGGAGTAGTGCTGTCATTGCAGTGAATGTTTAGGATGCAGTATTTCAGTAGCTGTATGCCAAACTTCCCTTTAACAGAATTGTGAAAATTTCTTAAATTTTTGGGCAGTCTAGTTACAATACCCAAGTACTCACTCTCCATTACTAAATGCACTCTTACGATCATTTTTTGCACTGATTATATCTGATGGACTTGTGCTTCTATATGATTGATATTTCATTTGATTGGCTATTGCATTTTGATATTATTGACATATTGATTGACTATTCCATCTGCTTTACTAGTTTTCCACTCGCCAGGTGCTGCAATGTACAAATAATTGATTAATTTAAGCAGGAGCCAAGGCAAACGCTGCAGCCTGGTTATAAGCTCTGCTCCTGAAATCACGCAGACAGCTGCTGGTTTTTCTCCCTCCTGGTGTGCTACTATTTGCCATAAACTCACCGTAATTTATATTGTGGCTGAATCACCCCTTTGGCACAGCAGTAAAAGAAGAGAATTTATTGGAAATGGCTTGCCAGGAAGGCGGTGGGCTCACCATCCCTGGAGGTGTTTAAGGAACGACTCAACGCGGCACTCGGTGCCGCCGTCTGGGTGGCACGCTGAAAATCCGTCAAAGGTTGGGACTCGGTGATCTCTTTCCTAACTTTAATGATTCTGTGATTCCGTTTACAAAAGGTGACAAAACTCTGCCTGGGGACAGATAACTCCATAAATTCCCCTCGGGCACTGCCTGACACTCTGGCGCTGAGGGAGCGCCCCAATATGGCGGCGCTGCCTGAGGGGGCCCCTCAGCGGCAGCCCCAACATGGCGCCGCCCTCCCGGCGGCACACGGCCTCCCCGGCGCACCCGCCAAACTCTCGCGAGATCCCGGCGGGGGCACTTCCCGGCCCCACCTGTGCTCTCGCGAGATCTCCGCTGAGGGAGGAGGAGGAGGAGGAGGAAGAGGAGGAAGGAGAAGGAAGGAGGAGCCGCCACCGCCGCTCCCCCGGGCTGGCGCCGGGGATGGTGTTGGCCGCGGCAGCCGGGCCCTGACGCCGCGCTCAGGTACGTGCGGGCTGTTCCCCTTCCCTCAGCCCCTGGCTCGGGCCTGGCCGGTCCGGCTGTCCCCGTATCTGCCGGCCCGCCAGGCCTCGGCTCCCGCCGGGGTCCCCCGGCCGCGCTCCCCCACAGCCCCGCGGTGCCTGTGCCTTGCGGAGGGGCTGGGGCTTCCCTGGCTCCCGCGGCAGCTGCAGGATTCCCCGGACTTTTGCTCCTTTTCTTAGAAATGAGTACAGCACCTCTGTCTTCCTTTTCTGTCTCCTCGGCAAAGCTTTACCTGCGATTTGTGAGTGCTTTCTTGCTATGTTTCATTAGAATTTGGGATACAGCTGAAGCGAGTAATTTCTTTTCCAGCCTGGTCATGCTCCTCTTGGGTTCCTGGTTGTCCAGGACAAGTTGTAAAGCTATTTAGGCATTTAATGCCCACCGAAGCTGAATTTATTTGGACTCAGATCCTAAAAGATGGGGGTATTTTTGAGGGATGAGCTGGTCTACAGTATAGAGTTTGGTTTTTTTCCCCCTTCTGTTTTGATTTACGGCCGCGTTCATTACTTTTCAGACCCCCTACTTCCCCCCCTTGTTTTGTTTTTGTTTTTGTTTTTCTTTCATGCAGCTGTTGTTTTTTCCTTCTCCAGGGAAAAATGGGCTGTTTTGTTCTGCTTGTTCCTTCCTTCTCCGGGGTAAAACCTGCAGTTTGTTTCAGTTGAGCCAGCTGGATTTTATATTTACCCTGAAGTGTACTTTTGTTTTTCAGTATACAACTTGAAGCTGACACACGCGTTACTTGTCAGCGTCAGGGAGTTTGACCTTTGCCTAGATCTCACCAGAGTTTCCCACTGTTAGGGACTGTTGTGAAATATATTATTTCCTGTTCTTTAGCTTTGTTGCTCGCTTTTTGGTTAAGCTCTTCTCAGCCTCCAAGTCCAGATTATACCCTGGCTTTTTGCATTTTTGCCCCCTTTATTTGGTTGAATTAATTCGTATGACTTAAAGAATAAGCAGCTCTCCTACCATTGTAGCAGCTGGGGGGCCTGAAGGGTTTGAGTTTTGTCAGCATTGTGTTAGTTTTACCAAAATGTTAAAGAAAGAGGTTGCCTTCAACATATCAAGCCACAACAGATTGGATGTTTTGGCTTCATGACTTTGGCATTCTGACCACCTTTTACTGTAATTAATTTATTAATGCAGTTATTTTCTAGAGTGGATGGCTGGCACAGCCAAAGCCCCTCCTAATTCCAGTTATTTGGCGTGTGTGTGAGGTTTTTGCCCTGTGAGGAGTTAGTGCTGTGCAGCTGTGTAGATAATTGCGCTGTTCTGCAGCCTCAACCCCTTTCCTGTGCTCTGGGAGCCGTCTCAAATCTCACTTCCTAGTTAGAGAGTAGTTCCAGGAATCCCTCCCCTTTCTCGTTTTTATTTTTTTTCTTTCCAAGAGGCAGCTGTCAGTGTTGTGCTCTGAGGTGTGGAGGAGAGCAGGGGGATTTTCACAGCCAAGGAGCAGTGGCAGGCAGTGAAATCGGATTATGAACACAGATGAAAGCTTGCCCTCTCTCCAAAAAACTGAATTTCCTCTTGGCCCGATGCACTGCACCTCCCTCAGCATTCCGAAAAGCTCATTCAGGGTGGCCATCCCCACCTTTCTTTACCCGTGTGCAGCAGCTCTGTGTCCCTGACGATCGTTCGCTCCTCATTCCCTGCGGTGTCCCCCTCCTGCCGCTCGCTTCGGTGACTGTCGCCGTGTTCCAGGTGGGAAGCAGCAGCAATGCTAACGGTGACTGTCGCTCCCACTGTGTTCCAGGTGGGAAGCAGCAGTAATGCTAACGCTGGCAAGCAAGCTGAAGCGGGATGATGGTGTCAGAGGCCCCCGTGCGTCCAACCCAGCGTCCGACTCCACTCGCAGGGTGTCTGTCCGGGACAAGTTACTCGTTAAAGGTGAAAGGATATAGGAATGTGTTGGGATTTACTGGTTTTGGGTGTGTTGCCAGTAAACAGCACTGAATTGTGTATAAATTCCCACAGGTATTTATCAGCTGTCCTCTAAGAGGCTTATTTTGATTTTCAGTATTCGGTAAAAATAAGTGTCCTTCTTACTCAGCTGAAAATTAGTCCAGCATCAATTAAAACATGATAAAAAAAATTGTCACAGAAGTGTATTTGCCTTGCTAGGAACGTGGTTTTTGAGCAAAACCCTAACTGCCTGTCACAGGAAAAACATCCTGAAAGTAACAAAAGTCCTTTGGTGGTTTCAATGGTACATGTCAGAGGCAGCACACTTAAAAAAGATTGAAAAAGAAATGCAAAGAGATTTTTGTCAGCCTGGAGTCACTAAAAGTTGACTGTGAAGTTGTGAATAATTGTACTGCAGTGTAGTGTGTTTTAGGAAGGCTGCTGTAGGTTTTTACCAAAAAAAAGCCCCAAACCTACTGCTTGGCAATTGTGGGTAAATGGGGTAGTTAATGAGACAATAATTAACCTATTTTATAGTTAAATCAGGGACAGCTTTTTCCCCCACTTCATTTTTTTTGTGCATAGAAAATATTATATTTAAAAATCCATAGGTGCTGCCAGCTTGCAGTTACAGATTTAAGCTCAGGTTCACTCCCTCTGGTAATAGCTGAGTGTTAGTGGCAGAGGGATGTGCTGTTTAGGTTGATATTTCTGCTGAAAATGATCAGCAGCAAATACACAGCTGCCACTCCTGGGGTTCACACCATCAGAGGAAATCCACATTTCCTGCTCTTGTTTCAGAATGATGTGAAACCAGCACAGCTGTAATTGCCTGACTGATATTACCTAACTAGCACTCATGGGTTTTTTCCAAATTAGGGTAAGTTCTGTCAGGTATCTGGGGCAAGGTGTCACTGCTGCTTCAGCTAGACTGTAGGAATGTTAAATCCACAGTTTTCTCTCTGTAACATTTTAAGGACTGGGAATTTTTTCTATGCTTTAAATCATGATTGTGATCACACTCACATTTCCAATTTGGAAATCCTCATTGAACTTCAGTTCTGAGGGGGAGCAGTTCAGGCAGGAGAAATAAGCTCTTTAACCAGGCTAAAATACAAAGCCAAATTACTAAATATATATAATCTGAGATTCTCCCTAACCTGCAGGTATAGATTTTAGGGGAAGATAGCAATGTGAAGTAAATACCTGCCAAAGAAATTTTACCCTTAGAGCAATCATGTTTTTCAAAACCATGCCCAAGTCTGCAGGTTGGGAAGAGAATGTAATCTGTAGAAAATTAGTATGGACACTGTAATTGTAATTGCTGTGGCTGTGATGGCAAACCAGCTATCTAAGTGAAACTAAGTATTTAAAAAATGAAGTATTTAAAAAGATAAGTATTTAAAAAAACTAACTAAAACTAAGCATTTAAACGAAATCCTAACTAAGTATTGAACTGACAAATGTTAAAAACAGGTCAGTGCTCACATGGCCCTGACAAGCATTGAATGCTGATCCTGATCTGATTGTGCATGGAAGTTGCATCCCTGCTGTGAAATGAGTGGTGTAGGTCACTTCAAGGGTCACATCAAAGGCACTGGTGAAAATGTTGTAGCTTAATACGAATTTGCAAAAGCACACCAAAGGTTGTTGGCAGGGTTTACACCACTGCTTACTGCATGGATAATACATGCAAAGGAAAATTAAATTAGAATCAATTTGTAGTGATATATTCAGAGGCTGGAATGAAAAGAGGAAAGGGGAAAAGGTAAAGGAAATTCTTGGTTGAGTCAGGAGGTTCAGAGTGAAATCCTTTCCTTTCTAAACTCCTCAGGGAGGAGTCTCAGTGCAGCTGGACCCAGTCTCAGGCTTGGACTCAACATTTATGTCTAAAAGATTTAGCAGAACTTAATCATAAAATCATTTAGGTGTTATATTAATCATTAATCATCTGTAAACATAATATAGATTCAAGATAAGATGTATACTATTTTGTGGTGTGTCCAAGTCAATGCACACACTTACACAAAGATACACGTGGATATATAGATATACGCGCAAATGTGTAAAGGTAATACACATATGTATGTATATTAAAAATTCCCCTCCAGAATCAGTGGAATAGTCCTATAACCTTTTTGGGGATTACTGGAATTTCCTGAAATTCAGGTGAGAATGATGCCATTTCACTCCGGGTATGATTCAGCTAAGGAATGTTCCAAAGCCATCAGGGAATGGCTGATTATTCCTGCTCCCATCTCCCACCTTGTCCAGACAGCAGGAGTTCCTGGTACAGATCAGGAATGCTTCAGCACTGAGCTCTTGTGCCAGAGCCTGACAGGAATTGCTGAAATTGCAAAGCAAGCCAGAGGTTGGGAGAGAGGATCCATGATCATGATGCTCTCCCAAAAGAGCTGTAGGAGCAGCTGCCAGTCTGCTGAGGATGAAATGGGAGCTGGCAGGAGAAGCAGATCATTGCAGTGTAGCTGCTCAAAGTGAGAGGGAAATGAAGTAGGAAAGACTTGTTGAGGATGTTCTAAGCTGCTAATTGCAGGCCATTTGTTTACAAAAGTTTCTAGAATTTGCTTCAGCAGTTTTGAATCAGCTGCAGCAGCATCAGTGATGTTGTGAGGCTGAGTGGAGTGAACTCCTGATGTTGAGGGTGTTTTCAGGTCACTTCAAGATCGCAGGAATGAGTTTGAACCAGGAGTGCAGAGCTGCCTGCTAAAGGTGTGGACACAGCAGTGATGCTGCTGCAGCTGGGCCGGCACCAGGGCTTTTGTTGTTTGTGTGGAGCTGTAACAGCTGAGCTTAGGCTGTTGTGCTGGATCCCAGAGTCACCAGGAGCCTGGAACAGTAGTTGTAAGGAGTTGTTACTGGTGTGTGTTTTGGTTGGTTACAGATAGCACAAGGGGGAAAAGGCTCCATCAGGTCAGTGTCCTGGCAGCAAATTAGAAAATAATCTCTCCTGCATAAAAGAAGAGAAATCCTGGCCATCAGCATGGGAGGAGGAGGAGATGGGAAAAGGCCCAGAGTGTTCTGCCAGTGGTGAAGCAACACTGTGCTCTTCCTGCTCCACAGTGAATTGGGGATAGTCTAATAAATCCTGCAGATGGATGTCTGCCAGCTTTGCTAAGGGTATTATCCAGCCACAGACAGTGTCTGGCTTTTTTCTGGAGGTAAATTGCAGAGAGCCTTGTTTGTGTTGATAGAGAGTCCAGTCCAGGATCTCTGAGGGATGTGTTGTCACACTGATAGCCCTGCAGCCCTCAGTTGTGTTGTGTCCTCTGCCTGGTCAATAGATCAATGCTGTTTTGATTGAGGTGGTGACCATGACCCCAGACACTGACAAATGCAGGTGATGCTTACAGACTTCTAAAGCTTGGTGTAGAACTGCATGCTGGCTGAAAGTAGGAGAAATAAGTGCTAATTGAGGTATGATAGCCATTTGTACTGTGGGTGTGAAGAAACCTCTCAGTTGGTGTTTGAAATAGTGGTGTCAGGCACTGACCTTGACTTTATTGGTGGATGCATGTTAAACAGGCTGTGTTCCACTTCTGGGGAAAAGCTGCTCTTTAAATACAGGTGCCCTTTGTTAGTTTTTCCTTAAGTTGTTCCTTTGCTAATGCCCAGCATTGTTACAGATTCAGGTGTCAGTCATGTCTCAGGACACTTGGGTTATTTTATGGATGTATTGTGAATGGAAATCTCTCTATCACTAAAGTTTTACACGTAGAGAAGTAATTCTGAGTCATTTGGATATTCTCCTCCAGCTGTAGAGAGGGTCTGTTAAAGCACAGCTTTGTTCAGAATTGTGAGTGACTCATCTGTACATCTGTTCTCACTGCATTTCCATCTAGGCTCAGTTGGAGAGTAAGGCCCTAATTCTGTAGGCCTAGTATCCAAATTAAAATAGAGCAAGCAGTACAATTGCTTCAGCAGCTTTCATTTTGTTCTGTGCTGCAGAGGCAATTTTTAATGTTCTGTTCATCTCTACAGGGAACTTAATTAAACTGGGAGCAGGGGCCACATGACTGCTCCTCCAGGATGGTGAGCATGGAGTGCTGAGCTTGAAAGGCAGATCCTTTGTGAAATTTAAAAAGGGCTGAGGACAATCCAAAGTGGTGTTTAAGATGAATATTGTATAATGAAGGTGGCTGCTAAATTGAATTGAGGGTAGGGAGCATGCCAGGATGGCAGTAGCAGCTCATGGATCACAAAACTGCATTTTCAGTAGTGCACAGAACCTTCATCATTCAGTTCTGTGTTCCTACTACTGCTTAGTTTGATTGTGGCAGCTTGAAATAACTTTATATATGTGAAAATGAGTTAACAAGGTTTATTCCTTGGTTGTCTTCAGTATCTGTGGCTTTTACAACCATATTTTTGTAACCAGAAAATATTTTATTATAAACCTGAGAGAGTGGAAGTGGGAAACTGATGATGACAGTGAGGTGTATATCCATTGTAATTGAAAAGGAGGGAAACCATTTATTTGCTTGCTTCAAGCCTTCAAAAATAGTAATATCCCTCCTCATAAAAATAGGTGAGCAAAGTTGAGAGGGGAGAAAATATATTTTTTCTTATACTGTACAGTTCAGAGGAGCTAAGTAGGGAATGCTATGAAGATAGATGAATAAGAATTAGGAGACAAACTGCATTTCTAGAATTAATAGAATATTAGAATTAGTACATAGAAAATGGAATTTTTTAGTTTAAAGGTGTTTAATCTTCATCTCTAGAAGTCTTAAAGAAGTAAAATAAAGAGGGACCTAGACAGGAGAGGGGGCTTTTTGAACAAAACCAGAGAGAGGTAATACTGCTGTGGATGAGAATGTTCACTTGAAGAAATAATGCTTTTATTTGGTGTACTTAAAACAGAACTCCAGCAGGAAGCATAGAACCTGATTTTTGTGGAAGACTTAGTAAACAAAGCACTGCTAAATCCTGATTTGGGGAGGTGAGGGAGCAGAGCAGTGGGGTTGTGGTGTGTGCATTGAACATTCATAAACTTTGTACACACAGCAGGAGTGTTCCTATTTCTGTCTCCAGAACTGTCATGGGGAGGGAGAGTTATTGTTTGTGAAATCATTTATAAATAACTCTGCTTGCTTGTGTTAGGCTTAGAAGCAGCTCAGGAACTGTACAAAAGAGAGAAAAGCTGAGACATAATCCATTTGCACTCAGCTCTTGCAGTGTTTGTGTTTGGTTTAAGTTTAAACCTCACCTTTTTCTGGTTTAAATAGCATTTGGAACTGTTCAAACACGTGTGTACTGGGTCAAGAGCAGGACTCTGCAAGTGCTCCTGCACCACATCACACAAGGGTTTGGAATTCCACATGGAATGTTTGGCGTTTCCTGAGACATGGATTTTCTGGTTGTCTCATCTTTAACGGTGTGAATTGAGACACAGATGCAAATTCTCCACAAAATGACCATGGAAAGTAGTCAAACTGAATTTTCTTCACTGTTCAGCTGTACTGACAGTCACTCCTTGAAAGAGCAGCTCAGAAAAACTTTAGGTTTGTTCCTTAATTCAGTGTCCTTTAATTTAGTGAAACTTTTGGGAGTTCAGTGCATTGGAGCTCTGTTTGTCACTTCCATGCTGTGTTTGTTTACAGATCTGTTAAATAAGCTGGCAACCTGCACAAGGGGTGTTTTCTTACAGAGAATACTTGTGCCAGAGGTGTTGCTTTATGCAGAAAATGTGTAAGGTAAAACATCAGAATCTTAATGGAGCTTGAATGCTCTGGTCAAACTGTTTGCTTTCTGAGCAGCAACATACAAAAATGCTTCTAATGGCCATGTTGTCACTACCCAAGAGACACAGAATTTGGAAAACTCTCAAACACTGAGCTTTGGCCTGTTAAATGTGCTCGTTAATTGGTGGATCACCAATGTTTGTTCATATGGCACAGTTAATAGTAGCATCTGTGGCCTTGCTTGATGCTGCTTTAAACCTTTAGATTATTGAAGCAGATCTTTATTGGCTTTGCCTTCATGAAGTTGTTCCATTCTTAGTTTCAGTGGTTTGTTGCAGTGCTCATTAAAAACCTCGATTTTGGGCCATTTGCCTTTGTTTCCAAAACTTTGTGTGGGTTTATTAGCACAGCATGCACACCTGCAGAGAAGGAGCACAGTGCTCCCTTCTCCTGGGTGTGAACATTTTGTTTTCATGTTTTCACAAGAAAAAACACTCATTCTTGAGAAACACCGAAGTGTGAACACATTACAGGGAATTTTCACTGTTCAGAGGAACTCCAGTGATTGTAAACTCTCTACTGAACCTTGCAGGAGGCAGAAGTGAGGCCTTGCTGGGACTGAACATGCTCTGCCCTTAAATGTCTCCCTTTTTTGGGATCAGGGAAAGGGCAGGCAGGATTCATTAAGCTGAACATCACACAAGCACTGAAAGCAATAAAGAAAAGCAGTCAACACCTTAAAAATGATTGAACCAGGTCCTGAACTTTGCACTGCAGTGAAGATGGATGTGCCTCCCACTATGAAAGGCTGGTGAATTCAAAGAAAGGAGTGAGGGAATAATCTTACAAAAAGTTTTCATAACTGCAGCCTTCAGGGTTTGGTTGTTTTTTTATCGACCAGAAAGGGAAAATTGAAATGAAGTCCTTGTGTACAGCTGAAATTACATTTTTTTTGGGAGGGTGTGTGTTTTATATAGCAAAAGCATGGTTCCTGTGTTGTCCTTCAGTGCATGACTGTGGTTAAATCGGCTCTGGCTGCAGTGTGGGATTTTAAAAGAGTGAAGTTGAGAATTTTACAGTTAAGTGTGAAGCATGATGCTTCTCTTCTGGTGTTTTTTTTCCTCCTAATGTAGTAGGCTGCAGATGCAGGGTGTGCCAAGCACAAGGGAGATGGGAGTCTGAACATCACTGCCACTGCAGAGAAATGCAAGGTTTGGGAAGCATGGATGGCAGGAGGAGTTGTGGAGAGTTAGTGGGAGTTGTGATGAGATCAGTTTGGGTTCAGTACCAAGAATTCTCAATGACAGTTTTGTTCAGATGTGTTTTGAAGTTGGCATTGGAATCTCTTGCATGTTGTCAGTCCAAATAACTGGGCTGTGTCTGTGAAGGCCTGAAAGCAAAGTTAGAAGTGGAAAATAAGACCAGAGGAAAAGCAAAAAATACACTCAATTTTATTTCCTAGGACTTCAGAAGTAAAGAGGGGAGATACCTTGGTGCATCTTGTTAATCTGTAATTGAAAGTAAGACTTCAATAAAATACACAAGGGCAGGGGTTCTTCCAGCAACTCCAGGCTTAGGAATACACTTCATTTCCTAGGGTAACAGAACTAGGATGCTTCCTTTCTTCTATGAATTTTAAGCTCAGGAAATAAATAAAAGGAGAATTTAATTGAATAGGAGTGCATATCAGTAGCAGAAACTGTGCTTTGGAGATGCCAGTGCTCTGTGGTGCTTCAGTCTTGGCAGAGCTGAACTCCCCATCAAAGGAGGATACATTTGCCATGTCTGTAGGGCACATGAGCATTTTTAGTAATGAATTGAGTGGCTTAAAGAGAAATTTCAAGGTAAACTTCCACTGCAGCTTAATTACATTTTTAAGTAAAATTGGATTTACGGGGTGGTTTAAATTAGATCTCTCAATTTGGACTTAAGAAGGGCTTTTATGCTTGCAGAAATAATGGTTTTGTTGTTGTTTTTTTTTTCTTTCTACAGAGGTTGCAGACCTTGAAGCTAATTTACCTTGTGAGTATAACATTTAATAGTATGCATTTTAAGGGGGAAAGGACCATTGGAGTGAACATTTTGACTGAAGTATGAATGCTAATGGTATTTATTAATTCAAAAGAAATTGAATTGTGCACAGCTCCACCACTCTGACTTGGACAGATTTCCTCTGTTGCTTCTTCTTAAGGGCTGTGGAGAACTGGCCCCCTCATTAGTGTCCTTTGGAAGGAATATTGATAATTTGCCTCCAGTTTTTGCTTGCTGGGGAGAGGCAGCAAAACTTCCATAAAGCACCCAAAAGGTTCCTGGAACTCCAGGGTGCAATTAGGGTGCAAACACTCCTGTGTTTTCTTTGTTCTCTCATTTTCAAAGCAGGAGATTCTGATTTAGGGGCAGAGCAAATGGCTCAGCTCTCAGGGAACATGAAGTCAATCTGCAGTTTTTTCACTTCAAGATGTAACCTGATGTCTTTGTTCATAGTGTAAATACTCATAAAAACTAATTTTTAAAAAGTGATCTATACTCCCTAAAAAAAAAAAAAAGAGGCAAGATAATGTTTTTACACCTGGACTCTTACTTGAGACTTACTGCATAAAAGCAGTTAAAGAGAATTTACACAGAGTAATTCTATGAACTTTTTTCAGTGTAGTTTCTGTCATAGGGTCACAAATACCTGAGGAATGTGTGCTTTCAGTTACTGCAGTGTGAGTGCATTACTAGGGTCTGTGTACAGTTCTAGGTAGACTTTTTCAGGCAAATAGGATTTATAGCTATGATGCTACTTAGCTCCTTGGCTACAGAAGAACAGCCAGCTTGATGGGTTAAGAAGCTAAAGACTGCATAATATGGGTGATAAAATATCCATGATAGAAGTGTCTCCTCATTCCAGCCAACTCATTTTCTGATGTGAATTATTCTTTTTGCTTCACAGGTACATGTAAAGTGAATTTTCCTGACCCAAACAAGCTCCATTACTTTCAGCTAACTGTAACCCCAGGTAATTTTTTTTTTTCAACATATTACTTTTGTTTCTGTGTGTATTTGTTAGGAAATGGAATTCCAAGAGGAATTCCAATAAAGCCTCGAGTCAAAGAAAGTCTGACTGTAATAAAGATTATTTTATTAATGGGATGGAGAAACTGGGCTGAGTTTTGACAACCAGATTCCAGTCAAAAGGCTTTCAGAAATGAATAGGGTTAGGAAATACTCATTTGCTTGCTTGGATTGAGAACTTGTTTCCTCTCAGCCAGTTTCAAACCCCCTTGATTTATTTTTGCATTGCAGCCCTGTTAAGTTGTGTGTTCCCTTGCCCTGATTGCTTGGTTCTGCAGAGGTGTAGAGAGGTTACCAGTGTAACACTGCTGGAAAACTTCAAACCTAGGCATGCCTTAACAAGGAGGAGTCTCTGAGTCTTTGAGTGTTCAAATATGTGAAATCAGATTTTTTTATTATTAACACAACTTGAGTATCCTGTGAAGCTCTTGCTGGTCAGTAAAAGCATTTTCATAAAATATCGTTTCCATGTAAATGAAATGAATATTTTCTGTGCATTGTAGAATAGAAAGTTGTTTTTTATGGGTGAATTAGCATGGAAGTTTGTTTAAACTTCACATGCACTTGTTTGACATTGTGCAGGTGATTAAATGAAAACAGTGCTATGTGCAGTGAGTTAGATGTGCATCAGTGTCCCCCTGGCAGCTCATTCCTGCAGGTGCCATTTTCTATAGGTGCTTTCTGACAGCAGAATTTGGGTGAGGTGTGTCAGTCTCTGGTGTATTACCTGGAGAAACTGGTGTGCACTTCATGGAGTGCCTGGGATGTTTCTGTAATCCAGTACTTGGAAGCCAGAGCAGCACTAGGTGTCACTGTTGCTGTTTATTAGCCCAAACCAGCTGGCCCTTCCTCCAGCAGAAATTTTGGGTGGTCTCTGTTAACATGTCCATTCATGTGACTCCCTTTTGTGATGGAAAAATGAGTGAGGCTGCCCTTGTCAGTGTAATTAAAAATAAATGCAAGAGCTAATCTAGAGCCTTGGCCCTGTCATTCTGTGTAGGAGTTGTGCTCATGTTTACTTGGTGGGTGTTAATTCTGCTTGCACCAAATGCCCTGCACTTTACATGATGCTGCTTTGTTGTATTTTGGGAAGGAGTTGACTTCACAGGAGCAATCACTGTGCAAATGAGTGATGTATGAAAAAGCTGTCCTAACTCCCAGGAGTCTGAATCCTAGGGATTGTTTAGTCTGTTCACTGCTGTGCAGCAGGATGCTGCAGGCACAAACCAGCTGTTGAATGCAGAGCAGGGGTTTTGTGCCAGCTTCCTTGCTGAAATCATCCTGCCAATGAGATGATCTTAATTAACATTTTGTTACTCTAAATATAGCTGCACAGCTGAAGTCTCTGCAGTTGCAGCCTGACCCGAGTAAACATCTATTTTCAGCCCTGCATAATTCAGGTGTAGAATCTTGTGATCAGCCCCAGCTTAGCACTCTAAAGGCAGAACATAACACAGACCAAGAAAATTTTTGTACTTTTCTGCCTCCCTTCAATGTAGAAGTTTTCTCTAGTGTATGCTAAATCTTAGTTTTGCTTGAGGCAGCAGAGTGGTTGGCACAGAAGTTTAATGGCTCAAGCAGGCTCGAACCAACTCTTTTTGTATTGTCAGAACAGTATTGCACGAATCTTGACTTTGTCCTGTGCAGTCATTTTGAATGTGGCTGGTCTTGAAAGGACTGCAAAAGAATATTCCTTAGGTTTTCACAAAAAGATAAATTTGAGTTAAAAAAAAAACTTGACCACCAAGCAGAAATCCTTTCAGGTGCCTTGCTCAGCACCTCTCACACAAACCTTACTCACCAGTATTTAATGTCACAAAACTATCCCCATGACAGGAAGTTTTCAGTTTAAAATGATTTTGTAGAAAATGTTGATGAGGGTGGCTGATGTTTGTACATAATTGAAGAAATTCTAATCCCTGCAGTTTTCTGCAGTGCACCATCAGTGGGTATTTAGCAGCACATGCTAGAAAATTGCTAAGACTTGGATTTTTCTGCTGCAGAGGACAAAACTGTGTTCCCCAGGCAGACACTGCTGGTTTTCTCTGCTGTCTGAAGCTTCTCTTCCCTTTGGTCATCTGGAACAGTTGTTCTGCCTTTGAAAAATACCCTTGTGCCACCACTTGCCTCTGTTCTTATTTTTTGCACCAGTATCATATTAAAATCTAAGGAAAATAAGGAGATAGATGCTTAGAGTCCAGGCTTGCTGCACTCATATTTGGAGCACAAAATTGGAAGCTGAGGACTAAAACATGGTAATGACCTGGAAAAATATAGAGGAGGTGACTGCAGTTAGCTTATATGTGGAAAAAAAACCCCAGAAGAGTAAGTGCAGTGAATGCAATTTCCCTGCAGTTCCCAGGCTGGGGTTGGTGTGGATATTTGAGTGCCACTCTGGGGGCATTTAATAAAGACCCTGTTTTTGGTGAAATGCTCACAAATATTGGTGACCATGGCTGATTCAGGGAGCTACTACCAAAGTGTATCCTTTGTGGCCTGCCCTAATTATCTTGCATTTTCTTCCAAAGTGAGGAAATATTTAAGTGTTTTCCAGAGCACTTTCAGGCGTTAAAACACGCTACAAACACAAGCTAAGATTAGTCAGATTGTTGGTAATGAAACTTGAGACTGAAGTGGGAGGGATGCTTGCTCTGCTAATACAGCTTGAAGACATAAATTTAAGCAGTAGGAGGAAAACTGTGGCTCAGACAATCTGTTTTTAGCAGAAATCTCTGTGGCCAACTTCCTAAGTTATGTGTTAAAGCTGTTTCATTTGATGGGTTTATTTATAGCTCTTTCCTCACTTTTAACTCTGCCAGAACTTTTTTCCCACCACTTTTCTGTGCCTAAAAAATTGAGGATTTCTCTCACTGTTTGAGAACCTATTTGCTTGAGATGCTGGAAGATGACTTCAGTGTGAAGGGTTATCTTGTTAATGCAGTGCAAGATTTCTGGCTGGGTACTGAGGCTCCCCAGAATTTTTAATACATGTTTGAATGATTGATACTGAGTAGCTTTGTTGTTGCTTTACAAACACAGGGAGGGAGAGCTGTGTAAAAAAGGGGAGGAGAGGTGTCTTGCTCTCCTAATTGTGTAAATACATCCTTGCTTATTTGACAGCAGAGCCAGGAGCTTACCCAGTGTGGTTTTTGATGAGTGATTGGTGTCAAGGTAAACCAAAATATAAAATGAGTTGTGAAGTCCAGCAAATCAAGGAACTGGTGAAATTAAGCTCAGGAAAATAACTTTTGTACTTGGAAATGTGATAGTTCCTGACACTTGGTTAAAATGTATTACACTGCTAGATGGTGGTTAAGGTGCAGTCAACTGTCTGTGTTCTCTGGGATAAATGTGGTGTTAGACTCCTGGGGAATACTGGACCATTTTCCCAGTGATTCCTGGGTGGAGCAGGGTCTCACTCTGAGTGTGAGTGAGACCCTGATTTGACACGGAACAGTTTGACCAAAGGGTATCAGTGCAACTCACCTCTTACTTCTTCAGTAATAGCTTACTTTACTGATTTTTGTCTTTGTATATTTAAAAACAAAAGATAAATGTTTGTATTTTGCATTTTATCCTATAAAAATCAGTGCATTTCCCTTTACTTGCTGGTAAAGCATAGCATGCCTAAAATTGCTTAATAAATCCAGCACAATTCAGAATTGAGCTGGAGTGGGAGTGGAGAATGGATTTGAAAAGCAGATCAGGATACAGCAACCCGAAGGAGGATTTTGATGGCCTACAGTAGACAAGCTAGGGGGTTTTTTTGTGGTTTGGAACAAGCTAGATAATAACAAAATTCTTCTTAGTTTTTTGTAAACTATGGATTGTTTCAGAGAACATTTCTTTGCAGTGTTGGTTTAAGAAATATAAAAAACTTGCATCATCTAATGGTAGCCAGCCCTCCTGGCCTTCACTGGGGCTGGAGTGCTCAAGGTGGTTTGAGCCAAGCATCTCTGTGACCTCTCAAACCCCCAGCATGGGCTGGGACCTGTTTCCCTTCTTTAATAACAAAACCTCAGTTTTAGCAATGCCAGACACCTTTCAGATCACTTGCAAGCATTTCAGCTTCCAAGCACAGCTATTTCAAGAGCTGCAGGCTGTCATGCCATTGTGTTAGCCCTGGTTAAATGGGAGTAGATATTTTATTATGTCATATTTGAAAATTTAGCCATTTGAATAAATCAGGCCTGAGGTTGGCAGAGACGCAGCCTTGTCTTCCCAGCAGATACATCACAGTAAGGTAATTACAGTGAGAGAACTCTGAGACATGCTCTTGCACACATCATTCATACTGCTCACCACAACTGCCAGCATAACTTTGGGAAGATGTGCTCAGTGAGAAGTTCAGTCCAGGGTTCCTGTAGCTGAGTATCCCTGTTCCTGTGATCAGGGTGGTGGAATTTTCTGTGACTGTTGGCTCCCCTGACTTCAAATTTCTGCTGTAAAAATACTGGGATTGCAGGAATGCCCACACACCTTTTGGATTAGGTGGCATTTGATGATAACCCTGTGCTGTTGTTTTAATCTTGGTGTTTTGCTCTTATTTAACTATTTTCCATGTTTTCCCTTTTCTAGATGAGGGCTATTACCAAGGAGGAAAGTTTCAGTTTGAAACTGAAGTTCCTGATGCCTACAATATGGTGGTGAGTATTTGTCATTGGTCTCATAGTTGTCATTTTAGATTTCCTTTAAGGGTAACAGGACTTTAGGGGAAAGTTGGCATTGAGACTGAGAAGGGATCTTCTGTCTCTTAATAAAATAAATCTGCAACTGTCTGGCAGAAATTTTTGGAAGTGCAGATGAGTCTGAGTGTCCTCCCTTCTGGCTGAGGTTCTGTTCTCTCTGTTAATTACTCATGAGACATGCATTTAATTTCTCATTAAAAACTTACATATATAATAATAAAATAAGTGAACCAAAAGGAGAAGGTGGACAGTTCTGTAATTTCCCCCCCTTTCTTGTACTTTGTTGTCTTACTTGTGGTGTTGGTAGTTCAGAGTCCTTTCAAAGAGGCTGAGCAATGTGTAGGGGAGGATCCTGGAGAAGAGTTTCAGGGAAGATCTTTGGTTTCTAAATTCAGCATTATCTGATGTGCAGTCACATCTAGGTAGTGTTTGCAAGTGTGTGGGTTTGGTTGTGGGATGTTTTAAGTTCCCCTTAACTTTACCAAAGAATTTCATACTGGGACAGAGGTCACCCTTACTAACTTCTGTGTACTCACTTTATTTCCTTGGATTTTTGTATTCCAGTTGTTCACCTAAACAGCACTGCTGCAGGAAGGTGTTTGCTGTGTGTTAGCAGGAGAGCTGAAGTTCAGTTCTGATATTATGAGATTTTGATTTTCAGTTCTCATAATAAAAAAGCCTTTGATTGGTTGTGATTCCCTGCTCAGCACTGTCAGGAAAATCCACGGTAAATGAAATATTTTTAAATCTGAGCACCTCTCATCCAATACAAAAATAAAGAGTTTTGGAGAAGTGCAGGAGGAGGTTGAATGTTGGATTGGGGTCAGGCTGGGGTATCACACCTCTGCACTGGCTAAAGGAGTGCGTGTGTGGAATTGTGATGTAGTGAGGAGCATAAAATAAGTAAAGAGGAAAACCTTGAAAGATTCCGTGTTGTGGCCAGCTGCCAAACCACTCAGTGCTTTGCTCTGTGTAGTGTTCAGCTTCAGCCAGGCTTGGGGAGTTCTTCAGAAACTGCTGGTGGAATGTGGCAAGAAATATCTGGAATGTAGTTCACCCCCAGAACTTGTGTCCTCGTGAGGGCCTCCTGGGGGATTTATGTTTTTTGCAAACTGAAGAGCTGGAGTTGCAGTTGCAGGGTGGTTTAGCAGAATGCTTTGGGACTAGCTGCTGTCTAGAGAAAACATTTCAAATTACATTGATTCCAGATTTCTCTTATGAGCCACATTCCTTCTCTAGGTAAAATTCTTTGTAGGAGCTTAAAGTGAGGGATGTGGAACTCCAGACAGGCTCTTTAAAATGCTGTTTGTTGGATCCAAATGATGCAGCAATTCAGGGGTCATGGGTGATGGAGCCCAGCCCACAGCTGTGGGTTTGCTTGAAAGCTTCTTCTGGTTCTGGTTCCAATGCATGATATCCTTTTCATTGTAGATTATCTTAATTAATACATGACAGCTAATCAATACCTTTACTGTTACCTGTAGCCTATCACAACTGCTAACATTTCCATAGTCGTGTTACTGTTTTCCAATCACAAAAGGTAAGGATGTTACAGTTTAAACTAGAAGTTCTTTTTCACTTTTTCGCTTTTTTGCGTTTCTTGCAGTGGAAAATTTTGATTTTTTTTTTTTTTTTTCTACTTGCAACATGGCATTTTTGTTTGTCTGTGAAAACCTTTTTGCTTGGTAAAAACATCTTTTGTTTGAGGTGGATTTATCCTTTGCTCAGAGCCATAAAAGTCCCCTCCAACTCACTTGCCCTTTGTCTTCTTAGTTACCCAGTAAGATGGGCTCAGCAATTCATTTCTCTATATCAAAACTTGCTATCATTTCTATTCCTTCTTCAGATTCCACATTGAAAGATCTTTCTGCTATACATGCAAATCTGTGAGACCTTCCTGTCAATTCCTTATCCTTCCCAACACTTCTTCACTAGGGAAGAGTTGGAGCTACAGGATACTCTTCAAATTAAAGATATAATTTTTTTTTTTTAATTACAAGATCTGTTACTACAGCTGTCCTTTTAGAGTGCCAGTTGATCAAGAACTAAAGCTGTTCATTTTAAATGCTGGATTTAAGAGCAGAAATGGCTGCTTGGCAATGGAGAAGGAAGTGAATGTGCGCAGTGCTGTGTTAGCAGCTGAGGCTGGATCTACCTGTGCAGCTGGGGAAGTCTGAGGGGAAGGAGCTTGAGCAAGGAAAGAATTGGATTTTGGGAGCTTTGTTGTGCAGAGTGTCCCAGGTGCTCAAGTG
Source organism: Catharus ustulatus (assembly GCF_009819885.2). Lineage (NCBI taxonomy): Eukaryota > Metazoa > Chordata > Aves > Passeriformes > Turdidae > Catharus > Catharus ustulatus. The sequence goes on along the minus strand of NC_046227.1, from coordinate 2,701,321 downwards.
AAACATCGTCCTGAGCAAATCTCTGGATTTGTTGGTCTGGGGGAGCGTTCAGAAATGATTTGGAGCAAGTTGCAAGGAGAAGTTTTGTCTGAAGATAAATTTTATACTAGTGCTGCAGTTGTCCTGTCTGTCTAAAAGGGAAAAAGGAGAGAGAGAAAAACCTTTGTCTTACTGTCAGGAGTGGGTTTTTCTAACTTTTAGCAATGCAAATCACTTTGAAAGGATAAAGGAATTCTTTTGTTGCCACAGTACAAAAAATGAGACACCATTTAATTCACTGTGAGGATTCAGGGATTTTTTAAAAAGGGTTTCTATAAAGCCTTTTTTTTGACTCATCAATACATTTCCTATTTGAAAGTGCATATGGTAAAAATTTATTCTTTTATCTCGATCTAATGGCATGGAATAAATTCTGCTGCTTTCCCTTGCTTGAGAACCAGACATCATCTTTCAAAACAGTGTGAAAGTGTAGCTAATGAAAAGCTTGTGCTGTTAGAAAACTTTTAAGGTGTTTTGGAGGTTAAAAAGTTCGAGAGTGTTTTCTGACTGATGTCCCTTGAGTGATTGCACAGAAATGGAGGAAAGGCAAAATCTGCATTATCAATCCCAGATTTATTGTGGTGATCAGTGTTCTTTCTTCTAGAACGTCTCTTTTGAGTGTGTTTTTGGTATCTTAGTGTTATGAATATTTTCTTACCTTTTTCAAGGAGTCTTAATTTTAAAACAATCTTAAAAAGGTAATTTGGAAGTTAGGAACAAAATGAGACCAAACCATGATGCTGCCATGCAAATACAGCTCTTTGAGCTGCTTTGCCTCTTGAGTGAAGACATCATTGGAAAAAGTGCAGGGAGATGACTCCACATTTATAACCTGTGATTTAATTGGAGTTCTGCAAGGTACTGGTGTGTGCTGATGGATTCCAGGACACTTCCTATCAGAAACAATCTGCCTGATTGGAAGCTGCGGGTCCTAATGGGGAGATACAGGGATGGCACAGCGTGCTGTTGCTAAGCTACTGACATTTTTATGTCCCACTCTTTATTTACTTCACAGAATTAGACAAAGGAGACTGTATTTTAAAAATATATATTTCACTGCCCCACTGTGAAATTCAGAAATTTGGTCATCTTACTTGTGGCTTTCCATTTTAGTGTCTCAGATTCAGCTCTGATGCATTCCTGTTCAGTTTGGAACGGAGGGTCTGTATTTAAAATAAATTACTTATTTGGTGTAGTTGCTATCTTTGCACCCTCTGCTGTTTTTCAGCAAATCCCTGATTTGGACAAGCCTTGATGAAGTTTTTTGTTTTAAATTATTGTCTTAGTAGGTTAAGTATGAAGAAGCTGAATGACTTAAAGTGTTTTCCCTGAAGGAGTAAATAATCTTGACTTTCTTAAAAGTTATTTTTTTCTAAGGAAAAGCCTAATATCAGCCTGGTTTTTATGAGTTGAGA